>NC_134399.1:157445500-157767936 GCF_050003625.1 Haematobia irritans
CAAGGCTAAAATGCTATCACAAAAGAACAAAGAAATTTTAATTCAGTTTAATGTTGTTTTTCATTCTTGTTGTTTTTTTCTTTGCTCAGAACAAACGACATAAGATTCCCAAATAAAAAAACATATACACCTCCACCTCAGTATTTGAGAAAGCCCCAAGCGGGGCAAAAAAGTGAAAATAATTGTTTATAATTTATGAAAGAAGATATAGCAGAGGAACGAATGGCAACAATTTGCAAAGCAAATAAAATTATTAAAATACATTTATGAATGCTGAGTACTGGTAATGGGTATTGCGTATTTAAAATAAAAATTATCCAGACTTTATGACAAGGTACAAAATACATTAGGATGAAAATATTTTTTTTTTTTCAAAATTTATCTATATATAATAAAAGATGAAATTCTGAAAAAATTCTACAATAAAGAAATTTTTACAAAATTTCTTTTCTGTAACAAATTTTGACAAAATTCCTAACAGTGAAGAAAATCTGATAAAATGTCGTATATAAATGAAATTTTGGCAAAATTTCCTATTAATAGGAAATTTTGAAAAAAATCCTATGGTAAAGAAATATTGATAAAATTTCATATAGTAAAGAAAAATTGACAAAAATTCCCATAGTAATGAAATTTTTCCAAAATTTGATATAGTAAAGATATTTTGACAATATTTCCTATAGTAAGAAATTTTGACAACATTTTCTATGGTAAAGAAATTTTGACAAAAACTTCCTATGGTCAAAAAATATTGACAAAATTCCCTATAGTAAAAAAATTTTGACGAAATGTCCTAAGCATTGAAATTTTGACAAAATTTCCTATAGAAACATCTAAACAAAACATCCTGTAGTAATGAAATTTTGATAAAATTTCTTTTAGCAAGGAAATTTTGACAAAACGGTAAAAAATGTTAGCAAATATTCCTATAGAATTAAAATTATAACAGAATTTCCTATAGCAATAAAATTATTTTTAAAGAACTGAAATTTTAACAAAATTTCTTAAAGCAACGAAATTTTAAAAAAATTTTTTTCGTAGAAATAAAATTTTGACAAAATATCCTACAGTAATGAAATTTTGACACAATTTCTTATAGAAATTATATTTTCTTAAAATTACATAAAAAATTGACAAAATTTCTTACAGAAATAAAATATCGATAAAATTCTCTAAGGAAATAAAATTTTGACAAAATTTTCTATAGAAATAAAATTTGTACAAAATTTTCTATAAAAATAAAATTTTTACAAAATTTTCTATAGAAATAAAATTGTTACAAAATTTTCTATAGAAATAAAATTTTGACAAAATTTTCTTCAGAAATAAAATTTTGACAAAATTTTATTCAGAAATAAAATTTTGACAAAATTTTCTATGGAAATAAATTGTTAACAAATTTTTCTATAGAAATAATATTTTGACAAAGTTTTATATAGAAATAACATTTTGACAATATTTTCTAAAGAGATAATATTTTGACCAAGTTTTCTATAGAAATAAAATTTTGACAAAATTTTCTATAGAAATGAATTTTTTGACAAAATTTCTTATTGAAATGTTGATAAAATTTGCTACAGTAAAACACATCGACAACATTTCCTAAATTAAAGATATTTCTCCAAAATTTGATATAGTAAAGAAATTGTGACAAAATTTCCTATAGCAATGACAATCTTGACAAATTGAAATTTTAACAAAATTTCTTATAACAACGAAATTTTAATAAAATTATTTATAGAAATGAAATTTTGACAAAATTTCTTATGGGAATGAAATTTCGACAAAATTTTTTATAGAAATGGAATTTTGTTAAAATTTCTTATAAAAATAAAATTTTGACAAAATTTTCTATACAAATAAAATTTTGACAAAATTGTTTATAGAAATAAAATTTTGAAAAAATTCACTATAGCAATTAAATTTTCACAAAATGTTCTACGGAAATGAAGTGTTGACAAAATTTTCTATAGCAATGAAATTTGGAAAAAATTTCCTATAGTAATGAAATTCTGAATACAAATTTTGATAAAATTTTTTATAGAAATTAAATTTTGCCAAAAATTCCTTTAGTAAAAAAATTAATAAAATTTTTTACAGAACTAAAATTTTGACAAAATTTTCTAAAGTGAAAAATTTTGACAAAATTTTCTATAGAAAAAAAAATTTGACAAAATTTTCTATAGAAATAAAATTTTGACAAAATTTTCTATAGAAATTAAATTTTGCCAAAAATTCCTTTAGTAAAAAAATTAATAAAATTTTTTACAGAAATAAAATGTTGACAAAATTTTCTATAGAAATAAAATTTTGACAAAAATTCCTTTAGTAAAAAAATTAATAAAATTTTTTACAGAAATAAAATTTTGACAAAATTTTCTATAGAAATAAAATTTTGACAAAATTTTCTATAAAAATCAAATTTTTTTAAAATGTTAACAAAATTTTCTATAGAAATAAAATGTTAAAAAAAATTTCTACACAAATAAAATTTTGACAAAATTTTCTATAGAAAAAAATTTTGACAAAATTTTCTATAGAAATAAAATTGTGACAAAATTTTCTATAGAAATAAAATTTTCACAAAATTTTCTATAGAAATAAAATTTTAACAAAGATTTCTATAGAAATAAAATTGTGACAAAATTTTCTATAGAAATAAAATTTTGACAAAATTTTCTATAAAAATCAAATTTTGACAAAATTTTCTATAGAAATAAAATTGTGACAAAATATTCTATATTTTGGCAAAATTTTCTACAGAAATAAAATTTTGACAAAATTTTCTTAGAAATAAAATTTTGACAAAATTTTCTATAGAAATAAAATTTTGACAAAATTTTCTATAGAAATAAAATTTTCACAAAATTTTCTATACAAATAAAATTTTGACAAAATTTTCTATAGAAATAAAATTTTGACAAAATTTTCTATAGAAATAAAATTTTGACAAAATTTTCTTAGAAATAAAATTTTGACAAAATTTTCTATAGAAATAAAATTTTGACAAAATTTTCTATAGAAATAAAATTGTGACAAAATTTTCTTTAGAAATAAAATTTTGGCAAAATTTTCCATAGAAATAAAATGTTGACACAATTTTCTATAGAAATAAAATTTTGACAAAATTTTCTATTGAAACAAATTTTTGACAAAATTTTCTATAGAAATAAAATTTTAACAAAGATTTCTACAGAAAAAAAATTAACAAAATTTTCTATGGAAATAAAATTTTGACAAAATTTTCTATAGAAATAAAATTTTGACAAAATTTTCTATAGGAATAAAAACTTGACAAAATTTTCTATAGAAATAAAATTTTTACAAAATTTTCTATAGAAATAAAATTTTGACAAAATTTTTTATAGAAATAAAATTTTGATAAAATTTTGTACAGAAATAAAATTTTGACAAAATGTTCTATAGAGAAAAATGTTGACAAAATTCTCTATAGAACTAAAATTTTGACAAAATTTTCTATAGAAATAAAATTTGGAAAAAATTTCTATAGAAAACAATTTTGACAAAATATTCTATAGAAATAAAATTTTGACAACATTTTCTATAGAAACAAAATTTTCTATGGAAATAAAATTTTGACAAAATTTTCTATAGAACTGAAATTTTGTTAAAATTGTTTATAGAAATAAAATTTAGACAAAATTTACTAGAGCAATGAAATTTTCACAAAATTTTCTACGGACATAAAATGTTGACAAAATTTTCTATAGCAATGAAATTTGGAAAACATTTCTTATAGAAATAAAATTTTGAAAAAGTTTCCTATAGAAATTAAATTTTGGCAAAACATTTTTGCAAGAGATGTATTCTGAATACATCTCTTGCAAAAATGAAATTGTGACAAAATTTTCTATAGAAATAAAATTTTGACACAATTTTCTATAGAAATAAAATTTTGACAAAATTTTCTATAGAAATTAAATGTTGTTAAAATTGTTTATAGAAATAAAATTTAGACAAAATTCACTATAGCAATGAAATTTTCACAAAATTTTCTACGGATATAAAATGTTGACAAAATTTTCTATAGAAATAAAATGCTGATAAAATTTTCTATCGAAATAAATTTTTGAAAAAAAAAAATCCTATAGAAATGTAATTTTGACAAAATTTCCTATAGAAATGAAATTCTGAATACATCTCTTGTAAAAAGGAAATTTTGACAAAATTTTTTATAGAAATTACATTTGGCAAAAATTTCTTATAGTTAATAAAAATTAATAAAATTAATAAGAATACAGAAATAAAATTTTGACAAAATTTTCTGTGGAAATAAAATTTTGACAAAATTTTCTATAGAAATAACATTTTCACAAAATTTCCTACAGAAATAATATGTTGACAAAATTTTCTATAGAAATAAAATTTTGACAACATTTTCTATAGAAATTAAATTTTGACAAATATTTCTATAGAAATAAAATTTTGACAAAATTTTCTATAGAAAAAAAAAATTTTAACAAAATATCCTATAAAAAAAAAAAATTACACAATTTCCTAAAGTAACGATATCTTGGCAATATTTTCTGTTGTAACGGCATCTCTACAAATTTCCTACAGCAATGAAATATTGACCAAATTTCCAATAGCAATGAAAAAAATCTCCTATGGAAATAATTTCTTATAGAAATTGAATTGTGACAAAATCTCCTACAGATATGAAATTTTCACAAAATTTCTTATATAAATGTAATTTTGGCAAAAATAAATATTTTTTATTTTAAATTATAAAATTTATTGAGTTATATTGAATTATCTAAACATTATTCAATGTTTAAAATATAAACGTATATGTTTTATTTATTTAATATTTTATTTATGCAGCTGTATTTTTCTCTTTTGCATATGCTATCATTCATGTGTGACAAGACTTAGGTATCATATGGCAATGATGATGATGATAATAACGATGACTGTTTGTGATCTCGAATGTTTCTATCTTGTTTTCACTTTTTTTATTTGATATTTTGTAAATAAACCAACAAAAATAAAAACAAATAACCCTTTTAAGCTTGTAAATGTAGAAATTTTCCTATAACATACGAAACACAAGCAAATGGTCATGTACATTTAAATATTTCCATTGAAGGAGACTAGGTGCAATTTAACAAACATGCAAAACAATCAATATTTACTTACAACGAAAAAGGTACACAAATGCTATGGGTTCTAAATAAATATGTTTGTATTACATTATTTATTTAAAAAGATACATTTGAATGGTATATGTAAACTTTTCTTACACATACAGACACACATATTTGCAAATCCGTTTGCAATTGTCTAGCAAAGAGAAAAGTTCATTTGCTCAAGCAATAGCAATTGGGAAAACTGGAGAGCAAAAATTTACCAAATTGAAGAGAGAATTTTAGTAGAATTTAAGTATTTCATCTGTAATTATATTTAATTTATTTTGTTGATTGAAGTTAGCCATGGACGTTGCCGTGTTAATTTGAGTACCTGTCGTTTGGATGTTGGTTTGTGTGTTGGCTTTTGTTATGCTGGACATCCTCATGCAAGCTTCAGATTCACTCTGAGAGGATTTAAAGTAAGAGACTGAGCTAATACAATGAGAATAATGGAATTATATTTTGCTAGCCAATGTTGATCAAGGGATTGTGGTGGTTTTGAATATACTAGATGTTAAACAGATCAGTTAGCCGGATATATTTTTAATGAAAAATAATGGTAATTTTAGGATTTCTTTCATAGCAAATCGATTGGTGATAAATAATAAATTTATAATATAAATTAATAATATTAATAATAAACATCAATCAATTCGACACATTTTCTAACAATTCATGATTAATTATTTATATTAAAAAATTATATTATTATAAAAAATTCCATCAAAATTTCCCTCAAATAGGACAAAAATTTACCACTGCTTTTAACTGTTAAATCACATATAGAAACAAGTATATACAGCAGTAAGTTCGGCCGGGCCGAATCTTAAATACCCACCACCATGAACCAAATATTAGGGTTTCCTTTGAAATTTCAGGAGGGCTTGAGGACTTGAGGACACAACCCGAAGATTAATTTAAAGATTTCACCTATGAGGACTATATCAGATTCTGGATTTATAAGAACCATTTTTGTTTGAGGTTTAGAGGAATCATTAACATCTCTTGTAAGTGTGCAAGAAAATTATAAAATAACGTCTTGATTTGAAATCTTAAATCTGTAGAAGTAAAATCTGGAAATTTTACATTGAGTTTCAAGCAATTTTCATGATCAGTGCGCCTTCTACACCCTCAAGAAGTGAAGTCGGTCTATATGGAGGCATTACCAAGTGGACCGATAAAAACTTAATCCGATACACGTTTTTGTGAGCCTAAAATACCAGAATATTTACAATTTCAGGCATATCAGATAAAAACTACGGTTTCTAGAAACCCAAGGAGTTAAATCGGGAGATCGTTCTTATGGGGGCTATACTAAAATATGGACCGATACTCACCATTTTCGGCACACCTCTTTGTGACCCGAAAATACCTCTAGATTTCCAATTTCAGGCAAATAGGATAAAAACTTCGGATTCTATAGCCCAAGAAGTAAAATTGGGGAATCGGTCTATATGGGGGCTATACCAAAATATGGATCGATACTCACCATTTTCGGCACACCCCTTTATGGTCCTAAAATACCTCTAGATTTCCAATTTCAGACAAATTGGATAAAAACTACGGTTTCTATAAGCCCAAGACCCCAAATCGGGAGATCGGTCTATATGGGGGCTATACCAAAATATGGACCGATACTCACAATTTTTGGCACACATATTTGTGGTCCTACAATACCTCTAGGTTTCCAATTTCGGATAAATTGAATAAAAACTGCGGTTTCTATAAGCCCAAGAAGTAAAATCGGGAGATCGGTCTATATGGGGGCTATACCAAAATATGGACCGATACTCACAATTTTTGGCACACGTATTTGTGGTCCTACAATACATCTAGATTTCCAATTTCAGGTAAATTGTATAAAAACTGCGTTTTCTATAAGCCCAAGAAGTAAAATCGGGAGATCGGTCTATATGGGGGCTATACCAAAATATGGACCGATACTCACAATTTTTGGCACACGTATTTGTGGTCCTACAGTACCTATAGATTTCAAATTTCAGGTAAATTGAATAAAAACTGCGGTTTCTATAAGCCCAAGAAGTAAAATCGGGAGATCGGTCTATATGGGAGCTATACTAAAACGTGGACCGATACTCACCATTTTTGGCACATCTCTTTATGGTCATAAAATACCTCCAGATTTCAAATTTCAGGCAAATTGGATAAAAACTACGATTTCTATAAGCCCAAGACCCCAAATCGGGAGGTCGGTTTATATGGGGACTATATCAAAACCTGGACCGATATAGCCCATCTTCGAACTTGACCTGCCTGCAGACAAAAGACGAGCTTGTGCAAAATTTCAGCACGATTGCTTCATTATTGAAGTCTGTAGCGTGATTACAACAGACAGACAGACAGACAGACAGACAGACAGACGGACAGACGGACATCGTTATATCGTCTTAGAATTTCTCCCTGATCAAGAATATATATACTTTATATAGTCGGAAATCGATATTTCGATGCGTTACAAACGGAATGACAAACTTATTATACCCCCGTCACCATTCTATGGTGGTGGGTATAAAAACGTTCGTTTCATTGTCAATTGATCCCCATTCCAGTTTTAATGTTGCTCTCATTTTTATTCCAAAACTTTTTATGTTTTATAGATTTATTTGCAAAAAAAAAGCAAAACTTTTTTCACGATGCCGATTGCCGTTATAGTTAAGTTCATTGAACTTCTGCGTTGATGTCTCTCATATGTCGACAAAACGATTCCTATGTGTATTTGTGTTGAAATAAATTATGTATGCTAATTTTATGGTTAAATAAATATTAACGAACCATGGACCAAGTTTAAAAGAGATGCAATATAAGTTTTAAAGTTCGGAAATTGAAAAAAGCATGTGCGAAATGTAAAAACAATAGCATTAACACTAGCTAACACAAATTGTTTAGTCATATAATCAAATTTCTTAAAAGAGTTAAATAAATTAATTTTCCAAAAAATTGTGTATAGAAATAACATTTTGACAAAATTTTCTATACAACTAAACTTTTGAGAAATTTTTCTATAAAAATAAAACTTTGACAAATTTTCTAAAGAAATAACATTTTGTATAAAATTTTCTAGAGCAATACAGTTTTGACAAAATTTGGTATAGAAATAAAATTTGGACAATTTTTTTATAGAAATATAATTTTGATAAAAATTGCTATAAAAATAAAATTTTGCAAATATGTAAACAAAATTTGCTACAGAAAAAAATTTTTGACCAAGTATTCTATAGAAACAAAATTTTGAAGAAAAAAAAACCTATAGAAATACAATTTTGACACAATATTCTATAGAAATAACATTTTGAAAAAAAAATCTACAGAAATAAAACTTTGACAAATTTTTCTATAGAAATAAAACTTTGACAAAATTTTTTATAGAAATAAAATTTTGACAAAATTTTCTATAGAAATAAAATTTTGACAAAAAATTCTATAGAAAAAAAAATTGGTAAAATTATCTATGGAAATAAAATTTTGACAAAATTTTTTATAGAAAAAAATTTTTGATAAAATTGTCTATAAAAAAAAGAAAATTTTGACAAAATTTTCTTTAGAAATAAAATTTTGCGAAAGTATTCTATAGAAACAAAATTTTGAAGAAAAAAAAATCTACAGAAATAAAATTTTGACAAATTTTTCTATAGAAATACAATTTTGGTAAAATTTTCTATAGAAAAAAACATTTGGCAATATTTTCTACAGAAATAAAAATTTGACAACATTTTCCAAAGAAATAAAATTCTGACAAAATTTTCTATAGAAATAAAATTTTGAGAAAATTTTCTATAGAACTAAAATTTTGACAAGATTTCTTATAGAAATAAAATTTTGACAAAATTTTCTATAGAAATAAAATGTTGACAAAATTTTCTGTAGAAATAAAATTTTGATAAAATTTTCTACGGAAATAAATTTTTTACAAAATTTTCTATAGAAATAAAATTTTGGCAAACTTATCTATAGAAATTAAATTTTGACAAAATTCTCTATAGAAATTAAATTTTGACAAAATATTCTATACAAATAAAATGTTGACAAAATTTTCTATAGAAATAAACTTTTGATAAAATTTTCTAAGGAAATAAAATTTTTAAAAATTTTCTATAAAAATAAATTTTTGGAAAAATCTCTGTAGAAAAAAATTGACAAAATTGTCTATACGAATACAATTTTGAGAAAATTTTCCATAGAAATATAGTAATAAAACTTTGGCAAAATTTTCTAAAGAAATAAAATTTTGTACAAAATTTTTTATAGAAATACAATTTTGACAAAATTTGCTATAGAAATAAAATTTTGACAAAATATTCTACAGAAATAAAAGCTTGCGAATTTTTCCACAGAAATAAAATTTTGATAAAATTTGCTATAGAAATTAAATTTTGACAAAATTTTCTATATAAATAAAATGTTGACAAAATTTTCTATAGAAATAAAATTTTCTAATGAAATAAAATTGTGACAAAATTTTTTAAGGAAATACAATTTTTAAAAATTTTGTATAAAATAAAATTTTGGAAAAATCTCTAAGAAAAAAAAATTGACAAAATTTTCTATACGAATAAAATTTTGAGAAATTTTTCCATAGAAATATAGAAATAAACGTGTTGACTAAATTTTCTAGGGAAATAAAATTTTGACAAAATTTTCTATAGAAATATAATTTTGGCAAACTTATCTATAGAAATTAAATTTTGACAAAATTCTCTATAGAAATTAATATTTGACAAAATAGTTTATATAAATAAAATGTTGACAAAATTTTCTATATAAATAAAACGTTGACAAAATTTTCCATAGAAATAAAATTTTGACAAAATTTCTATACAAATAAATTTTACACAAAATTTTCTATACCAAAAATTTTTGACAAAACTTTCTAATGAAATAAAATTCTGACAAAATTTTCAAAGGAAATAAAACTTTTAAAATTTTTCTATAAAAATAAAGTTTTGATAAAATTTTCTATAGAAATACATTTTTTAAAAAAGTTCTATAGAAATACAATTTTGACAAAATTTTCTATAGAAATAAAATTTTGATAAAATTTTCTATAAAAATAAAATTTTGAGAAAATTTTCCATAGAAATAAAATTTTGACAAAATGTTCTATACAAATAAAATTTACACAAAATTTTCTATACAAAAAAAATTGACAAAATTTTCTAATGAAATAAAATTTTTAAAAATTTTCTATAAAAATAAAATTTTGGAAAAATCTCTATAGAAATAAAACTTTGACAACATTTTCTATAGAAATAAAATTTTGAAAAAAAAAAAATTATAGAAAAAAATTTTGACAAATGTTTCTATAGAAATGAAATTCCGACAAAATCTACTAAGAAATGAAATTTTCACAAAATTTCTTCTAGTAATAAAGTTTTGACAAAATTTTCTATAAATCTCCTATAGAAATAAAATTTTGATAAAGTTTCCTATGGAAATGACATTCTGACAAATTTTTCTATAGAAATAAGATTTTGAAAAAATTTTCTATAGAAAAAAAAATGACAAAATAAATAAAATAAGAAATAAAATTTTTATATATATTTTTTTTTGGAAATAAAATTTTGACAAACAACGTTTTGACAAAATTTTCTATAGAAATCAAATTTTAACAATAATTTCTATATAAATAATTTTTTTTTACACAATTTTCTATAGAAATCAGGTTTTTATGGGAAACTCCGTAGACATTTTTGAAACATAATTTTTTATGTGTTCAAAAAACCCACTTAAACCAATAAAGGTATTTCTTGCTAAAATTATAGACTAGGTCAATGCATCGCGTTTTATTCATTCTACTAAATTCTCTATTAAAATTTCAAGAAGCTTTTTTAATATCAAAATTTAAATTCATATCAATTCTGATATTTTTTGTTTTAATTTCAGCCGAGTAAAACCATCGAAGTCATTAAACTTTGAGCGGTCATTGTGCCAGATTGTTATTCATTATTTTTGTTGGTTTTTCATATTTTTGGTTGGTCATCGTAGTGGCTGAAGTTTGCGTGTATACTTGAATATTTGTTCATGTGGTCCTCCCCTCTACAGATGGCTTTCTTGGCTAATTTGTTATTTGAAACGCTATCTTAGCGAAAACATCACCATCATCAGATTTCATAGTCATGGAGTTATTTTTTTTGCTTCATTCACATGTGAAATGTTAATACTCCGTAAGATTATGAATTTCCAATATACAAAATCCATTGACCATTGCAAATATGTGTCGTCGTCGATATGGCTAAAAAGATTCATGAGGCTCAATGAAATACCCCAAACTCTTTGATGCCGGCGAAACGAAACAGCTTGGTTTAAACCAACATATCCATTGAAACACTAAAACCCAAATTTGTATGTCATTACATGCGATGTAATTAAAAAAAACTCAAATCAAACAATTTCAATCTTTACCTAAAAAACCAAACCTGCCAAACCTTTAAAACAAGCCAAAAAAAAAAAAAAAACACTCACATAACTTTTGCTGAGCCACAATTATGATCCAAACTACTTGATGGCATATAGCCAAGCGGAAAAATCTCACATGAAATAACTAAATTACAAAATCACGTTTTAAGCCACTGTCTGTCTAGACGAAGCCACAAAACTATTGACCTATCATGGATGACCAAACCTATCATATTACTACAGTATTATCGGAAAACCTGAAATCAAATATGGCATTAATGCTGAGGAAAAAAATTAAGGTCATGTCAAAATGCTGTCAAAAAATTTTGTAGAAATTTTATTTCCGTTGAAAATTTTGCAAACATTTTTTCGGAGACTATATGCTTGGACAATTTTATTTCCATAGGAAATTTTTTATTTTATTTATATTTTATTTATATAGGAAATGTTGTCTATATTTAATTTCGATACAAAATTTTTGCATAATTTTATTTCTATTGAAAATTTTTCTTCTATAGAAAATTAAAAAAAATATTTGTTTAGAAAATTTTATTGACTTCTTATTTCCATGGAAAGTTTTTGCAAAATTTTATTTCTATGGAAATTTTTTCCAAAATTTTATTATATATAAACAACCCTTAGTATAGAAATAACAACTTGACAAAATTTCCAAAAAAAAATTGCACAACATTGCTATAGAAATAAAATTTTTACAAATTTTTTTGAAATAAATGTTTGAGAAATTTTCTATATAAATACATTTTACAAAATTTTGCTATATAAATAATATTTTATTTTTATACAAAATTTAGAAAAATTTTTTATCCATGGAAAATGTTGTCTATTTTTTTTTCAATAGAAATTTCTTTTTTTAATTTTATTTCTATAGATATTTTTTCAAACTTTAATTTCTATAGACATTTTTTCAAAATTTTAGTCAAATTAATCAAATATGGCATTAATGCTGAGGAACAAAAATTAAGATCATATCAAAAAATTTTGTAGAAATTTTATTTCCGTTGAAAATTTTGCAAACATTTTTTTCGGAGACTATGTTTGGACAATTTTATTTCCATAGGAAAATTTTACAAAATTTTATTTATATAGGACATGTTGTCAATATTTAATTTCGATACAAAATTTTTGCTTAATTTTACTAATATAGAAAAATTTTCTTCCATAGAAAATTAAAAAAATTATTTGTTTAGAAAATTTTGTTGACATTTTATTTCCATGGAAAGTTTTTGCAAAATTTTAGTTCTATGGAAACTTTTTTTAAAATTTTATTATATATAAGGTTAGGTTAGGTGGCAGCCCGATGTATCAGGCTCACTTAGACTATTCAGTCCATTTTATTTTTATACAAAATTTAGCAAAATTTATATACATGGAAAATTTTGTCAATTTTTTTTTCAATAGAATTTTTTTTTAATTTTATTTCTATAGATTTTTTTCAAACTTTAATTTCTATAGACATTTTTTCAAAATGTTCTTTCTATAGGAATTTTTTCAAAATTTTAGTTGTAAGAACATTTTGTCAAAATTCTACTTCTATAGTAAATTTTGTCAAAATTTTATTTCTATAGTAAATTTTGTCAAAATTTTATTTCTATAGAAAATTCTGTTAAAATTTTATTTCTATAGAAATTTTGTCTAAATTTTATTTCTATAGAAAATTTTGTCAAAATTTTATTTCTATTGAAATTTTGTCAAAATTTTATTTTTATAGAAAAATTTTGAAAAATTTTATTTCCATAGAATCTTTATAGCAAAATTTTAGTTCTATAGCAAATTTTGTCAAACTTGTGTAGAAATAAAATGTTGACAAAAGTTTCTATAACAAAACTTTTGTCAAAATTTTATTTCAATAGAAAATTTTGTCAAAATTTTATTTTTATGGACAATTTTGTCAAAATTTTATTTCTATAGAAAAATTTGTCAAAATTTTATTTCTATAGAAAATTTTATCGAAATTTTATTTCTATAGAAAATTTTGTCAAAATTTCATTTCTATAGAAATTTTATCAAAATTTTATTTTTATGGACAATTTTGTCAAAATTTTATTTCTATAGAAAATTTTGTCAAAATTTTATTTTTATGGACAACTTTGTTAAAATTTTATTTCACTAGAAAATTTTGTCAAAATTTTATTTCTATAGAAATTTTGTCAAAATTTTATTTTTATGGACAATTGTGTCAAAATTTTATTTCTATAGAAAAATTTTTCAAAATTTTATTTCTATAGAACCTTTATAGCAAAATTTTAGTTCTATAGAAAATTTTGTCAAAATTTTATTTCTATAAAAAAATTTGTCAAAATTTTATTTCAATAGAAAATTTTGTCAAAATTTTATTTCTATAGAAAAGTGTGTCAAAATTTTATTTCTATAGAAAATTTTGTTAAATTTTTATTTCTATAGAAATTTTGTCAAAATTTTATTTTTATAGAAATTTTTGTCAAACTTGTGTTGCTGTAGAAACTTTTGTCAAAATTTTATTTTTATAGAAAATTTTGTCAACATTTGGTTTCCATAGAAAATTTTTGCAAAATTTTATTTCTATAAAAATTTTGTAAAAATTTTATTTCTATAGAAATTTTGTCAAAATTTTATTTTTATAGAAAATTTTTCAACATTTGGTTCCCATAGAAAATTTTTGCAAAATTTTATTTCTATAGAAAATTTTGTCAAAATTTTATTTCTATAGAAGATTTTGTCAAAATTTTATTTCTATAGAAATTTTGTCAAAATTTTATTTTTATGGACAATTTTGTCAAAATATTATTTCTATAGAAAATTTTGTCAAAATTTTATTTTTGTCAAATTTTTATTTATTTCTATAGAAAATTTTGTCAAAATTTAATTTCTATGGAAAATTTTGCCAACATTTTATTTATATAGAAAGTTTTTGCAAAATTGTATTTTTATACAAAATTTTTGCAATTTTCTATATATCAAAGATTTTGCAAAATGTTATTGTTATAGAAAATGTTGTCATTTTTTTTTTTTTTCTTTACATAATTTTACTTCTAAACCTTTCTACGTAATTTCCATGGAAAAATTTTGCAAAATTTTATTTTCATACAAAATTTTTGCATAAATTTATTTAATAAGCAAAATTTTAGTTCTATAGAAAATTATTATAAAATTGTATTTCTATAGAAAAGTTTTACCAAATTTCATTTCTATAAAAAATTTTATATATGTAAAATTAAAGTTAACACCTTTGGTATCATATTAGGGTGAATAGTGTAAGCCTAAACCTGCCGAATTTCAGGCGAACCGGGTAAAGTATAAACCTGGGTCTATAACTTTATTAAGTAGGGATATGCCCTACTTATAATACCCTGTAATAAAAGATCTATATGGTAACAAATAAGTCTATATATCACATTTCAATCGGAGATCACTGTTCGTTCGAAAGTTAACGTAATTTTATTGAACGGACACAGGGAAGGCCATGACTAAATTGACTCAAAATTTCACCACCGCCTACTTTTTGTTAAAAATTTCCAATATTTTATTTACATAACAAAATATGATTTTTTTTATTGAAAATTCTGATTTCATCCTTTTTTTAGTTTTTCTATAGAAAATTTCGTTAAAAGTAATTTACATTTGTTTCTTGTACTAACTTTAGCCATAATTCTGGTGTTCAATATTTATTATTTTGAGTACTCTCAAAAATTTCCCATAGCTTTGTGGTTGGAACCAATTCTGAGTAATGATTTGTTTGTACTTTTTTTGTTTGTTTTACAAATAAAAATATAACTGTGTTAATGGATTTCGCTGGTCAAATTTAAATCCTCTCTACAGACTTCGTTAGGTTTATTGGGAAAAGAAAACAAAAAAACAATTTTTCCAAATCTATTTTCTATGCTAACAAGCCTGAATAGAATTTACAATAACTTTTTTTGTTTTTTTTTCATGTTATTTTTTTGCGGCCTAATTCACTTTGCCATCCATGATGTTGAGGGTTGTAGAGATGCTGAAAACTTCAATTATCAGCCACAATAACCGTAGGGTAGTTGTCCATGCAAAATATCGAAAAGGTAATCTGATAAAGTTTAAAAGATTTTAGAGATATTTTGTTAAAGCATTTTGATTTTTATAAGAGATTTTCCTTTTCATTATTAAGTATGTAGGGGATTGTATTGCAGAAAAGCTCTTAATAAGAGACATATAGCCAAATGAGGCTCTGAAGTGGAATGAGAGATTGCGCATAAGATTTTCGTGGATTTTTTTTAAAGCTGTGCTTAAAAATAAACCGATTTGCTCGAGAATTTTTAAGTTATTTATGAACGGTATGGAAGCATGGAGATCTGATTGATACATACAGAATAGTAGAAGAGAGATCTGAAAATCAATTTGTTGGAGAATTTTTATTCTCATGATTTTTAGTCACTTGTTAAAAGAGAGAGAGAGATAAGAGAGAATATCACCACCTGTGGTTCTATAAGAGAATGCATAGTATAAGTGACCCTAAAATCATGGTCTGCCACCTACCTAACCTAACCTCTCATGTTCACTGATTTCTCTTGACGCCAACAACAAATCATTCCTACAACATACAACCAAAGGAGGGAATTATTCAAGCAATATCCTGATATTAAAGCCCAAGGTTAACACGTGTAGAAATCATTGCCATGAAACATGGTGTTAACACTGGCCAATACAATGAATTGATGACTGTAGGAGTAAAATTCATGGCCTTAGGCTTTGTTTATGGATAAAGTAATAAAACAAAGTTTTTTTTATTTGTTTTTGTTTTTATTTATGGCATAACAACAAACTCAATTTGTAATGCTTTCTTGTGGTTTTGTGATTTTTCTTCGCACCATAAATCATTCTTGGAAAATTATTAATATAATCATGGGTTGGATTGACATATGGGATGATGGAGGTATCATATTGAGTGTACGTGATTTGTGGGGTATTTTTAAAGGACTTTGGTGAACACAACATTATTAACAAACAAGTATATACGGCCGTAAGTTCGGCCAATCCGAAGCTTATGTACCCTCCACCATGGATTGCGTAGAAACTTCTACTGTCATCGAATTACTTGGGTTGCGGTAATACTTGCCGATGGCAAGGTGTCTTAAAACTTCCTAACACTGTCTTCTAAATTGTAAGTAAGTCCATACGAGGTATATATTAAACTAAAAAAAGGCCGATTAAATACGTATATAATTCACAGAAATAAAATTTTAATAAAATTTTCTACAGAAATAAAATTTTGACAAAATTTTCTATAGAAATAAAATTTTGACAAAATTTTCTATCGAAATAAAATCTTGACAAATTTTTCTATAGAAATAAAATTTTAACAAAATATTCTATAGAAATAAAATTTTGATAAAATTTTCTATAGAAATAAAATTTTGGTAGATTATTTTTGGCTCGAGTGGCAACCATGATTATAAACCGATATGGACCAATTTTTGTGTGATTGGGGATCGATTTATCTGAGGGCTTATATAACTATAGACCGATATGGACTTAGTTAGGCATGGTTGTTAACGGCCATATACTAGCACAATGTACCAAATTTCAACTGACTCGGATGAAATGTGCTGCTCCAAGAGGCTTCGAACTCAAATCTCGGGATCGGTTTATATAGGGGCTATATATTATTATGGACTGATATGGACCACTTTTAGCATGGTTGTTAAATATCATACCACCACGTACCAAATTTCAACCAGATCGGATGAATTTTGCTTCTCCATAAGGCACCGGAGGTCAAACCTGGGGATCGGTTTATATGGGGGCTATATATGATTATGGACTGATATGAACCAATTCCTGCATTGTTGTTGGATACAATATTCTAACTTCACGTACCAAATTTCAACCGAATCGGATGAATTTTGCTTCTCCATAGGGCACCATAAGGCATCTGGGGATCGGTTTATATGGAAGCTATATATAATTATGGACCGATTTCGACCAATTTTTGCATGGGTGTTTGAGGCCATATATTAACACCATGTACCAAATTTCAACCGAATCAGATGAATTTTGCTCTTCCAAAGGGTTCCGGAGGTCAAATTTGGGGATCGGTTTATATGGGGGCTATATATAATTATGGACCGATTTCGACCAATTTTTGCATGGGTGTTTGAGGCCATATATTAACATCACGTACCAAATTTCAACTGAATCAGATGAATTTTGGGCTCCAGATTATGGACCGATTTCGACCAATTTTTGCATGGTTGTTAGAGACCATATATTAATACCACGTACCAAATTTGAACTGAATCAGATGAATTTTGGTCTTCCAAGAAGCTCCGGTCAAATCTGGTGATCGGTTTATATGGCGGCTATATATAATTATGGACCGATGTTGACCAATCTTTGCATGGTCATTAGAGCCCCTATACTTACATCATGTACCAAATTTCAGCCGGATCGGATGAAGTTTGTTTCTCTTAGAGGCTCCGCAAGCCAAATCGGGGGATCGGTTTATCTGGGGGATATATATAATTATGGACCGATGTGGACCATTTTTGCATGATTGTTAGAGACCATATACTAACACCATGTACCAAATTTCAGCCGAATCGGATGAAGTTTGCTTCTCTTAGAGGCTCCGCAAGCCAAATCTGGGGATCGGTTTATATGGGGGCTATACGTAAAAGTAGACCGATATGGCCCATTTGCAATACCATCCGACCTACATCAATAACAACTAGTTGTGCCCATAAGCGTAGGAAGGCCTCTGGGGAGGGGGCTTAGACCCCCCAGAAAAATTTTAAATGGATCAACCACAGAACTGGTACAGGACTAGTCCCTGGTGTGTATGGACCAGTCCCAGTTCTGATCGAAACGAATGTAAGGGACCGTCCACTTTAACATGGGTTTGTCATTGACGGAGTAAACTTACATTTTAGGACGCGTCTTGGACTCATCCCAAAGGACACGTCCTGGGACAATCGAACCCGAAATGAAAAACAAAATTTTAAATATGTCGAACAAAAGGTTATTCTGATAATTTATTTCACTAAATGTGAAAATTGCAGCTAACTGGAGCACAGGTACCAGTTCTGTGATAGGTCCGTCAGTTGTTGCTTTATTATAAATTGATTGTCGAGTTATTTTGATGTCTATTTTTTATTCAATTTTATGAAATAAAACATTAGTTGAACCTATAAGTTCCGTTTATAAAGTTTTAGCTAGGGGGGCCCCCCCCCTAGGAAAATTGTCTAGCTACGCTAATGGTTGTGCCAAGTTTCAAGTCGATAGCTTGTTTCATTCGGAAGTTAGCGTGATTTCAACAGACGGACGGACGGACGGACATGCTCAGATCGACTCAGAATTTCACCACGACCCAGAATATAGAGCAATATTTCGATGTGTTACAAACGGAATGACAAAGTTAATATACCCCCCATCCTATGGTGGAGGGTATAAAAAGTGTTTTTTTCTTTGATATATGAAAATATGTGATAATTTCATTAGCTATGAATTCGGATTATATGGGAATTTTCACAAATAATATTTAATAGTTAGATATTTCCCCCCTATAACATTTCATCCAAATAAATGAGTTCATCCACTTATTCACTTTCTCTCTTTAAAAAATGTCAACAAATTAAATCAGATTATCCATTAATTCCCATATTGTTTCCACTTCAATCAATTTTTGGCATTTTTAACCCATATACTAAACGTATGTGATTTCATTCATGTGGAAAACAGATTCAGTTGACCTTCATTGGGGCTTTTCATGTGAATCAATTGATGGGGAAATTGCCTAAACTACAAAGCCATAGCAATTTTATGAATGACGGAGTCAATGGAGAAATATATACTCACTCTCGCTAGCTCTTTCACTCTCTCCCACACTCACATTACATGGTAGATGGAGTATGAGTTCATTTGGCCCTCAGAGTGATAACATTAATATTTACAATTACAATAATAATAACAGTTAGAGAAAATAAAAACAAAAACAACAACTAAAGCACCAACTAATAAATGTTGCCAATCCAAGTAGACAAACATTAAATGAAATAGACACTTGAAAAAATAACATGAACTCTTACATGCCTATGCAACAACATTTTTAAATGGTCCGAGACAACTAGCATAACATAGAGGCAACATATTCTCTCACTTACATGCACACACACATACACTTTTATATGCGTAATTTCACCCAAGCATTTAATGTTGGCTCTTGGGATAAGAGGGAGGCATTGTTAACACACTAAACTGGGACCCATTACAATTCAACATTGGGCCTTATAAAATTGTTATAAGTGTGTATGTGTGTGTGTATACCATATATTTGTTTATAGATGGTTTCTCCCTCGCTCAAAAAATGTGTGGGCTTTGGCAATATAGCTGTTGTTGTGGTAGCTATGGTGTTAGGGATCGGGATTTTTATGTTTAATGGTGGTCTCCGCCACTCTACCAAGGACACTCTCCAAAATGAAACGTTATTATTATAATCCCGTTTTAGGGCCATCGTGGGGAAAATCAAAGCAGTCAACAAACTCGACAC
Organism: Haematobia irritans; assembly: GCF_050003625.1. NCBI lineage: Eukaryota > Metazoa > Arthropoda > Insecta > Diptera > Muscidae > Haematobia > Haematobia irritans. Next base: position 157,465,580 of record NC_134399.1, read on the forward strand.
TTGCTGTGTTAAGTTATTTGCTTGCACTCATTGGTATATTAGGAATGTTTTTGTAATCATCTGTGCTTACCCACCACCACCACCACAACAACAACATTTGGTCAACGTTGTACAACACATTAAACAAAGTAATGTTTAACACCATATATTATACATTTACATACAGAGAGCTTACCAGTAATTATAAGGGTGTCCGGTAAATATTACAGCATATTAAATTACCTGGAAAAAATACAAGAAAATAATATATTATTATTTTTTTTCAAACAATTAATTAATATTTATCACAAAATTTCTACAATACGAAAATAAATATTCTTCCACTTTTTCTCCCTCATTCTCATTACAACCCAAACACAAATCACACAACAAATCTGTTGTAAGCTTATATCCAATACACAAAGCAAACAATGCCATACAATAACCCCATACCAATTTTCGCGTAAATGTAGCACATATAAAATTTATGGTATGTATTCATTTTGTTTGCTTTAAATTTTATTGGTCCAAAAACAAAAACAAAAAAGAGTCCCAATAATTTGGTTTGGATGATAAAGCCATGTTGCCTTGTGTCCCACTGGTGCTTGGCCTATTTCATCCAGTAGCATTAGAGATATGACCATAAAAACCCGTACCAATTTAGATAATTTCTTGTATGTTGACCGGTAGTTGGTTATGCTGGTCTATGGGTTTATTTCCTCTGTTGTTTTTAACCGAGATTTGTGGTTGTAATAACTTGGTTTATATCATAGAATTAGACCACACACGAAAAAAAAACCATGTAAATAATTTAGAACATAGATAGGCACAAATATATGCGGTGGCAAATGTTGATTGGGGATTTTTATTGTATGATACTCGTATTGAAATTGAGTGAAAATTTAAAATGAAATTAGCAAATTGCAATAGAAAATATTGTCTGAAAAATAAATAAGGATTATGGATTTCAATAAAAATAAAATAATTTAATTGAATTTAATTAATTAAAAATATTAAGACACTAGAAAAAAATGAAATATTATGGATCCTACATTTTAGGACACCCAATTTACACGAAAAAATTTCTTAAAAAAAACTAAATTAATTTTATTTATTATTTGTTTAAATTTAATTATTATTTTTAAAAAAAGGTTATAGAAATAAAGATTATGGATTTCAACAAAAATAATTTAATTTAATTAATTAAAAATATTTACACACTTAAAAAAATCAAGACCTAATAAAAAAGATTATGAACCTTAAATTTTAGGTTACTCAATTTACACTACAAATTTCTTTAAACTAACGAAATGAATTTTAATTATTATATTTTTTTCCACTACACTTGACACAATACTCCGAAACCATTGGCAGCATTGATTTCACATATGTAGTTGATTGGTGGTCAAGTGTCACATACTACAATCTTTAGGCAAAATTCATTTTCACATTGAACTCATTCTATTGGAAAATCATCGTCAACCAATCAGTCATACAAACTGCCAGGCTTGGCCGAAATCCATTTAAGTGAAAGTTAATTGGAAATGGATATTTCATTACGAAAAACAAAAATCAAAAGAGCACTACTTTGTTGCCAATCAATTGATTTGTTTAATTGTTGCATATTAATGTCATTCACCATTTAATTAAATGGGGTTTCTTTACAAGTGAACACAAAAGCGCAATCAATTACGAGAGAAAATGCTCAAGATTTTATGTAAAATAAAATTGAATGTAATTTAAATCAAGTTCATTTGTATGGTAATTGTTTCGATTTCTTACGATACATTTACAATAAACACAGTGAAATTAATTTATATACCCTAGATGGTGTGATGGGGGGTATAATAAGATTGCCATTCCGAACGATATTTGTATTTTTTCGCCTTTGGACTCTGGACAGTCTTTTGGGGCTTACATTTACAGTTGCCAAGTTGGTAGAATTCTACCAACAATGGTAGATTGGTAAATTTTTTTATATTGTGGTAGATTTTGCAAAATATTCTACCTCAATTAGGAGGTGCTTTAATTTTTTATAGAAATCATATTTTGATAATTTTAATTCAATAGAAAAATATAGAGTTAAAATTATCGCAAAAATTTCCTTTAGAAAACAAATTTGGAAAAAATCTTCTACAGAAATAAAATTTTGGCAAAATCGTTTATAACAAAATGTTTGGAAAATTTTTTTATAGAAAATAAATTTTAGTAAACTTTGTCATAGAAATAAAACTTTAGCAAAGTTTTCTATAGAAATAAAACTTTAGCAAAACTTCCCATTGAAATATAGTTATGGCAAAATTTTCTATAGAAAACAAATTTTGGCCAAATCTTCTATAGCACAAAAAAATTGGCAAAATTTTCTATAGAAAAAAATTTGGACAAAATATTCTATAACAAAAATTTTGGTAAAATTTTCTATAGAAATTAAATTTTGACAAAATTTGTCATAGGAATAATTTTTTTGCGAAATTTTCTATAGAACTAAAATTTTAGCAAAATTTTCTAAAGAAATAGAATTTTCGCAAAATTTTTTTAGAAAACAAATTTTGGCAAAATTTTCTATAGAAATAAAATTTTGGCAAAATTTTCTATAGAAAATAAAAAGTAGAAAATTTGGACAAAATATTCTATAAAAATAAAATTTTGGTAAAATTTTCTATAGAATTTAAATTTTGACAAAATTAGTCATGGGAATAAATTGATTGCCAAATTTTCCTTAGAAAAATAATTTTAACAAAATTTTCTATAGACATAAACTTTTAGGAAAAATTTCGTTAGAAATAAAATTTTGTCAAAATTTTCTATAGAAATAAAATTTTGGCAAAATGTTTTATACAAATAAAATTTTGGCAAAATCTTCTATAGACATAAAATTTTGGCAAAATCGTTTATAAAAATAAAATTTTAGCAAAATTGTCTATAAAAAAAATTGGAAAATTTTTTTGGAAAAATTTTGAATAGAAAACAAATTTTGGCAAAATTTTCTATAGACAAAAAATTTTGGCAATATTTTCCATGGAAAACAAATTTTGGAAAAATCTTCTAACGAAATAAAATTTTGGCAAAATCTTTTATAAAAATAAACTTTTGCAAAAATTTCTATAGAATACAATTTTAGCAAGATTTTCTATAGAAATAAAATTTTGGCAAAATTTTTAATAAAAATAATTTTTTTGCAAAATTTACTATAGAAATAAAATTTTGGTCAAATTTTCTATAGAAACCAAATTTTGGAAAAAATTTTCTGCAGAAAACGAATTTTGCAAAATTTTCTAAAGAAAACGGATTTTGGCAAAATTTTCTATAGAAAACACATTTTGGCAATATTTTTTTATAGAAATAAAATTTTGGCAAATTGTTTTTATAAAAATAAATTTTTTGCAAAATTTACTATAGAAATAAAATTTTGGTCAAATTTTGTATAGAAACCAAATTTTGGAAAAATTTTCTGTAGAAAACGAATTTTGCAAAATTTTCTAAAGAAAACGGATTTTGGCAAAATTTTCTATAGAAAACAAATTTTGAAAAAATCTTCTATAGAAATAAAATTTTTCCAAAATTTGTTACAGAAATAAAATTTTGGCAAAATTTGTTGTAAAATTGAAAATTTTCTATAGAAAACCAATTTTGATAAAATCTACAGAAATTTTGACAAAATTTTGATAGAAAACTTCAAAATTTGGTAATTTTTTTTGGTAAAATTTTCTTCATTTCAATCATGAGTTTCATGATTGTTATTGGCACAAGTGGCAACCGTGGTTCTTTAAAAAAATGGCAAAATTTTCTATAGAAATTAAAATTTGGCAAAGTCTTCTACAGGAATAAAATTTTTTAAAAATCTTTTATAAAAATAAAATTTTAGCAAAACTTTCCATAGAAATAAAATTTTGACAAAATTTTCTATAGAAATAAATTTTTAGCAAAATTTTCTATAGAAAACAAATTATGGCAAAATCTTCTAACAAATAGAAATAACATTTTGGCACAATCGTTTTATATGTTAAAAGATTTTGCCAACATTTTATTTCTATAGAAGATTTTTTCAAAATTTTTTGAAGTTTGGAAAAATTTTCTATAGAAATTAAGTTTTAGCAAACTTTGTTATAGAAATGAAGTTTTAGCAAAGTTTTTTATGGAAATTAAACTTTAGCAAAACTTTCCATTGAAATACATTTATGACAACATTTTTTAAAATTTTGGCATAATCTTTTACAGAAATAAAATATTGGGAAAATTTGTTGTGAAATTAAAAATCTTCTATAGAAAACCAATTTTGATCAAATCTACAGAAATTTTGACAAAATTTTGATAGAAAACTTCAAAATTTAGTAGTTTTTTTGGTAAAATTTTCTTCATTTCAATCATGAGTTTCTGTAAAAAAAAAATTGGCTAAATTTTCTATAGAAATTAAAATTTGGCAAAGTCTTCTAAAGAAAAAAAAAATTTTAAAAATCTTTTATAAAAATAAAATTTTAGCAAAACTTTCCATAGAAATAAAATGTTGACAAAATTTTCTATAGAAATAAACATTTAGTAAAATTTTCTATAAAAAAAATATGGCAAAATCTTCCATAGAAATAAAATTTTGGCACAATCTTTTTATAAAAGATTTTGCCAACATTTTATTTCTATAGTAGATTTTTTCAAAATTTGTTGAAGTTTGGAAAAATTTTCTGTAGAAATTAAGTTTTGGCAAACTTTGTTATAGAAATAAAATTTTAGCAAAGTTTTTTTATAGAAATAAAACTTTAGCAAAACTTTCCATTAAAATACATTTATTGCAAAATTTGTTGTAGAAAACAAATTTTGGCAAAATTTTTTATGGAAAGAAAATGTGGACACAATTTTCTAAAATTTTCTACTAAAATTAAATTTTGAGAAAATTTGTCATAGAAATAATTGTTTAGCAAAATTTTCTATAGAAATTAAGTTTTGACTAAATTTGTCATAGGAATAAATTAGAAATAGAAATAAAATAAATAGAAATACAATTTTAGCAAAATTTTCTAAAGAAATAAAATTTTGACAAAATTTTCAATAGAAATACAATTTTTGCAAAATTTCTATAGAAATAAAATTTTGGCAAAATTTTATAAATAAAACAAATTTTGACAAAATTTTCTATAGAAATAAAATGTTAACAAAAATTTGATCGGAAATTTCAAAATATTTTTTTTTTAAATTTTGTAAATTTTTTGCATTCAAATTCACGAGCACAGCCTACACTAAAAATAAAAATTTACTTGGATCCAAGGACTTTGACCTTCCCTTAAGGATTTTGGTATTGATTTAAGGATAATTTCTTCAAATCAAAAATGTGTTTCTTTACATTAAGGAAAATTAGTTCTAAATTTGATGAAAAAAAATTTTTGAAGCAAAGACTATAAACTTTATTTTAATTAAAATTTCATTATTTTAAAGAAATTTGTCCTTAATATTTTGTAAATGTCGCATACTAAAATTTAGGTTGTGCAATCTTTAATATCACGTAAATATTTTTTTCAGTGTAGAAACTGAATAAAAAACATGCAACTATTAAAGTAGCAGTAGTGTCAACTACAGAATTTATATCTACGAATTTAGTAGCAAAAGAAGAATACATTGAGAAATCTTTTAAATAAAATTATTAAACTAATTTAAGTTATTTTAATTATGACAATAATATGCTGAGAGAACAACACTCACTTTTTATCATACACATATATTTTGTGTCATTTATGTATTACAATGCAATTAAAATTTTTCTAAAAAAAAATATAATTTTCTCCAAAATTGCTGGTTTTCCCGCAAGCACATGTTATTCCCACATAGTCCCCATTTTCGCTGAAAACATAATTAAGGTTTCGAGAAAAAAAATCATTACAAGCTCCAACCTTACATCTCCGTTCTCTTATAATTGATGTTATATTTTTTTACATGCCTCAGTTAATTATGTTGCAAATATGTATTGTAAAAGTAGTAGTAGTAGTAGCAATAGTAGTACCAGTAGCAATAGTAGTGGTAGTGCTACTACATTCATAGTTAAAATGAACTTGTCTCAAAAGCATGTGGCACAATTTACTCGTTGTCAACGATGGCATTGCGGCGACGACATTGTCATCATCCTTATCAGTATCTTTTGTTGCAGGGAAAATGCAAACGAAAAAAAAAACACACACACACACTCACACCCCTACTCTCACCCACCCACACACGAAAACCAAGAACATTGTCATAAATTCAAATATAACAGACATTTATAATGAGTTCACAATGCCCTGATATTCCATTGTAATACAATTAAAATTAGCCAATTAAATTGGCCTGTGTGCAGCAGAGTATGGATTCAGGAGACCAAAAACCCCCAACGTAAAAGAAAGTCACAATTCAAAAGTGTTTTTTTTTTCTTCGTCTTGCTCTAATTTTTAGTCATTGCTCGTAGTATTGTCATTATTCATTTTATATTCTGGTCAAGGAAATTACAAGTTTTCAAATGAGATTTTATGGAAATGAGATTTGACTCATGTGTAAGGATGTAAAATGCAAAACAAGTTTAAGAATGCCACAAAAAATGCCACAAGTTTATCTTAATTTAAATGCTATTATTAAAATTTAATTTAAAAAAATGTAGTTAACTTAATTCTAATTACATATTTCAATATTCTCCACTGAAAAAAAATATTGACATAATATGTGCGGTTATGCTTCCTAAAGTTTAGGACATGTAATTTACACAATATTAAGGATGTAAAATTCAAAACAAATTTGAGAACCCCAAAATTAATTCCAAACATCATAAAATTGATCTTAATTTAAATGCTATTATTAAAATTTAATTAAAAATTTTTCAACAAGTGAGTAAAGTAGAAAGACAGGCGGGACCGACTATATCCTACCCTAAACCAGCCCTACTGAATTAGTAAACATAAGCATTTGTATAATTGGGGTATAATTGGTATAGGTTTGGGAGATAAACCCTATTTCCATATTTAAGAATATTGAGGATAATATATTATGCATTGAGCGATGCATATCACGAAAATTTTCGTGACTCACGCTGATTGCAACGGCATGAGTGTGCGTGAGTGTGATTAACAAAGCAAATGTCATGCGTGAGCGTGAGTCACGAAAATAATTTCTTCGTGAGTGTGCGTGAGCAATGAATTTCGGAAAAATACGCTCACGAAAAAAATCCGGCCCACGGACATAAAACGCATACGAGTTTAATTCATTTACAATTTTAGTGACACCTGGGATGTTAAGAGTTTAACAACACTCTCGATTTTAATCATGCTCATGTTTTCAGACACGTCTCTAAGGTAAATTACTCAAAAAAATATTCATGAGTCTCGACATTTTTCGTGAGTCACGACATTTTCGTGCATGAGTGTGCGTGAGTACAAAACTTATTTTCGTGAGTGTGCGTGAGTCCTACAAAACAATATCGTGCGTGAATGTGCGTGAGTAAGATTGTTCCGTCGTGAGTGTGCGTGAGTAAAATATTACTCACGTGCACACCTCTAGTATATATGGGAGCTACATCCGAATCTAAACCGATTTCGATGAAATTTTACACAAAATTGTGCCAAATTTTACGCCAATCAATTAGTAAAGGAGGGCAATTTGACCCCATTTATCGAAATCGGGCGATACATATATATGGGAGCTATATCTGAATTTGATACGATTTTTTTCAAATTCCGTAGTGTTTGTGCAAAAAAAACGCCATATACCAAATTTCATAAAAATCGGTTAATAATTGCGACCGAAATCTTGCGAACAACAAATACATGGACAGACGGACGGACGCCAAGGGCTAGTTAAAGAAAATTTTATCAAACTTCTACCATATTATTTTTATTTCTATAGAAAATTTTGTTAAAATGTTATTTCTATAGAAAATTTTGTCAAAATTTTAGTTCTATAGAAACTTTTGTCAAAATTTTTGTTTCTATAGAAAATTCTGTCAAAATTTTATTTCTATAGAAACTTTTGTCAAAATTTTATTTTTATAGAAAATTTTGTCAAAATTTTATATCTATAGAAAATGTTGTCAAAATTTTATTTCTATAGACAATTTTGTCAAAATTTTTGTTTCTATAGAAAATTTTGTCAAAACGTTTGTTTCTATAGAAAATTTTGTCAAAATTTTATTTCTGTAGAAAATTTTGTCAAAATTTTATTTCTATAGGAAATTTTGTCAAAATTTTATTTCTATAGAAAATTTTGTCAAAATTCTATTTTTATAGAAAATTTTGTCAAAGTTTTATTTCTATAGAAAATTTTGTAAAAATTTTTGTTTCCATTAAAATTTTGTTAAAATTTTATTTCTATAGAAAATTTTATTTGTATAGAAAATTTTGTCAAAAATTGTATTTCTATAGAAAATTTTGTCAAAATTCTATTTTTATAGAAAATTTTGTCAAAGTTTTATTTCTATAGAAAATTTTGTAAAAATGTTTGTTTCCATTAAAATTTTGTTACAATTTTATTTCTTTGAAAATTTTGCCAAAATTTTATTTCTATAGAAAATTTTGTTAAAATTTTATTTCTAAAGAAAATTTTGTCAAAATTCTATTTTTATAGAAAATTTTGTCAAAATTTTATTTCTATAGAAAATTTTGTAAACATTTTTGTTCCCATAAAAATTTTGTCAAAATTTTATTTCTATAGAAAATTTTGTCAAAATTTGATTTCTATAGAAAATTTTGTCAAAATTTGATTTCTATAGAAAATTTTGTCAAAATTTTTGTTTCTATAGAAAATTTTTTCAAAATTTTATTTATAGAGAATATTTTGTCAAAATTTTATTTTTACAGAACATTTTGTCAAAATTTTATTTCTATCGAAAATTTTTTCTAAATTTTATGTCTGTAGAAAATTTTATCAAAATTTTATTTATATAGAAAATTTTGTCAAAACGTTACGTCTGTACAACATTTTGTCAAAATTTTATTTCTATAGAAAATTTTGTCAAAATTCTATTTTTATAGAAAATTTTGTCAAAATTTTATTTCTATAGAAAACTTTGTAAAAATTTTTGTTTCCTTAAAAATTTTGTCAACATTTTATTACTATTGAAAATTTTGTCAAAATTTTATATCTATAGAAAATGTTGTCAAAATTGTATTTCTATAGAAAATTTTGTCAAAACTTTTGTTTCTATAGAAAATGTTGTCACAATTTTTGTTTCTATAGAAAATGTTGTCCCAATTTTTGTTTCTATGGAAAATGTTGTCAAAATTTTAGTTCTATAGAAACTTTTGTCAAAATTTTTGTTTCTATAGAAAATTTTGTCAAAACGTTTGTTTCTATAGAAAATTTTGTCAAAATTTTATTTCTATAGAAAATTTTGTCAAAATTCTATTTGTATAGAAAATTTTGTCAAAGTTTTATTTCTATAGAAAATTTTGTACAAATTTTTGTTTCCATTAAAATTTTGTTAAAATTTTATTTCTATAGAAAATTTTATTTGTATAGAAAATTTTGTCAAAATTTTTGTTTCTATAGAAAATTTTGTCAAAATTTTATTTCTACAGAAAATTTTGTCAACATTTTATTTCTATTGAAAATTTGGCCATAATTTTATTTCCATAGAAAATTTTGTCCAAATTTTTGTTTCTATAGAAAATGTCACAATTTTATTTCTATAGCAAATGTTGTCAAAATTTTTGTTTCAATAGAAATTTTTGTCAAAATTTTATTTCTATAGAAAATTTTGTCAAAATTTTATTTCTATACAAAATTTTGTCAAAATTCTATTTTTATAGAAAGTTTTGTTAAACTTTTATTTCTATAGAAAATTTTGTCAAAATTCTATTTTTATAGAAAATTTTGTCAAAATTTTATTTCTATAGAAAATTTTGTAAAAATTTTTGTTTCCTAAAAATTTTGTCACAATTTTATTTCTATAGAAGATATTGTCAAAATTTCATTCTATAGAAAATTTTCTCAAAATTTTATTTTTATAGAAAGTTTTGTCAAAATTTTATTTCTAAAAAATGTTGTCAAAATTTTTTTGTATAGAGAATTTTGTCAAAATTTTATTTCTATAGAAACGTTTGTCAAAATTTTATTTCTATAGAAAATTTTGTCAAAATTTTATTTCGTTGTTGTTTTTTGCCAACTGCACTCAAATCGATGGTTTGACAGTGGCATGGGAAAAGAGATATGTTTGTTTCGAATTTATTTCGGCATAAGCCGGCTATCATGCAAAACCTTTTTGCGGAAGGTTCAAGTGTGGTTCATTGTCGGGTTTAATGAACTATCTGAATTTATTCTGATAATTGGTTGATAGTTTTGCTGCAAGTAGAGGATGCTGATGAGGAATGTGGTAATTCCGAAACGTGCGTCCATCCAACCATCTTGCAGTCTATAGGGCTTTGCCCAAATAAATTTGACAAACATTCTATTCCTCTGTTGGTTAAGCTACACTCGTAGTTTAGTCAATGCATGGTTTTAAGCTCCAATCAAAAAACAACAACAATGCTTAAAGAACAAAGCCAACAATAACAAAACAAAACGAATGAAAATTTTATTTTTATAGAAACTTTTGTCAAAATTTTATTTCTATAGAAAATGTTGTCAAAATTTTATTTCTATAGAAAATTTTGTCAAAATTTTATTTCTATAGAAAATTTTGTCAAAATTTTATTTCTATAGAAAATCTTGTCAAATTTTTTTTTCTATAGAAAATTTTAGCAAAATTTTATTTCTATAGGAAATTTGGTCATAACTTTATTTCTATAGAAAATTTTGTTAAATTTTTTTGTATAGAGAATTTTGTCAAGATTTTATTTCTATATAAACTTTGGTCATAATTTTTTTCTATAGAAGATTTTGTCAAACTTTTTTTTGTATAGAGAATTTTGTCAAGATTTTATTTTTATAGAAAGTTACTTCTGTAGAAAATGTACCATTTAGTTGGAGAAGAATATTTTGAAAAATCTACGAAAACATCAAAAATTCTACCAATCTACCAAACAGTAAAAATCTACCAATTTTTGATAGAATACTACCAACTGTGGCAACCGTCTTCAAGAAGTGATTCTGAGTGGAGTGGTATATTTTTATGGTAGGCAGGTCACTAGGTAGTTTAGGGTATAAATACGCCCTTCTTGATTTCGCTAAGGACATTTGCATGCAATTCAACCTCCAATATTTTCCTTCAAAATGCAAAAATTTCTTCATTTTATGATGTAGATCGGTTAGCATGCAATGTATAGTGTTTACCAGATTTGCTTGAAATTTGAAATCAGCATATGTTTTAGGTCGCTATATGCCGATATCAGTTTTTCATCAATCATATCAACAGAATTTTTTACCCGTCTTGATGGAAAATTGATATTGGGTCCATAAAGGGATACACTAAACATCTGAATTATCTCCCAATTTTTTTTTTTTGTGGAGTGCATGTGACTACTACGAATTTCAATTTATTATTTAATTAAAATTGGCTGAGATTAATATTTTCCAGATTGAATTAATTTGATTCGATTCGATTCGATTCAATTTAATTTAATTTATTTTTTTGTTTTTTGTTAAAATCATATTAAAATAGAGCACATATTTAATATACCCACAGTTTCAATTTAAATTAATTGAAAATTTTATTTACATTTAATAAACAAAAATTCTAATAAATTTATTTATGAAATTACAAAAAAATGAAACCAAAAATTTACTTTAAATGTGAAATGATCACCATTATTTCTATTTCCTTTTTTGTAGAGGGTCATTATAAGGCCATAAAGTTTTGTTTTTTAAAAACTTCCTTCATTCCTAAAAACTCAAATCGGAATAACCATTTCACCATGGTTTATTCGGTAACCTTTTGCTAACCTGAAAATTACCTTAAGTCATTAAGGTTCTGGTCACTCGTAAGCCTTAAATGAACATTCACAGACTAAAACACTAAAAACTAGGCTAACTAAAAGAAAATGCAAATAAGTTTTAAGGCTCCAAAGGTGGTCAACCAAAACGAGAGAGATAGGAAAGTGTGTAAAAAAGTTAAAACTAAAAAAAACACAACTCCATGGCCCCAAGGACATTTTGAATGTTTATCCTTCGTTTTTGCCATTCAACATTTTCTAGTAACGGAAATTGTTAAAAGCTTTTACATTTATGCTTTATTGTTTTGCAAACAACAACAAAAAAAAAACTAAATTCGTTTTCATATTTTTGTTCAACTTTTTCCAGTGAAACGCAAAAAAAAATCCCACAGCAATATATTGGGCTGAATAGTAGTCGATAGGTTTATAGTGGTCGTTTGTTTTTTTTTCGCTTAGACTTTATTCATGTGCGTATATGTCTAAATAATGCATTATTTGATTTTAAGCGGTTTTATAGCAAAACTATAAATTATTTATGGTAATTGTTTAGTTTTATACAGTTTATTAATGTGGGTAAAAACAAAATATTAAAAAAAAATTATTTCTACAAAAATGGATACTGTATCGATGGTCCCTATGATACCTTCCAGACTTAAAACGAATTATGATTTCATTGATAATATAAATAAGCCAGTTTATTTAATTATATTTTGTTTTGAAATTGTTGTTGTTATTATAAATACAATTTAGTGTTCACTCAGTAGGCCCATAGATGAGTCACTTAGACAACCGGCACTGAGTACGTGCCTCGCTACCTGACTGACATTCTCTGGGACAAAAGTAATATAGTAACTGCATCGTGTCAGCAGACCTTTATCTAATGCCGGTTACTACTTACTCCCTCTAAGCGCACAGCCGACTGACTGATTTTGAATATATCACACGCAGGCAGGGCTGCCAATAAAATTTTAAGAAAAATCGTAACTTCTTCCCCAAAAAATCATCATAATCGGCACTTGCATTTTAAAAATTGTAAAAAAATCGGGAATTTAAATAATTTTAAAATAAAACATATGTTTTGGTAACGTATTCTGAGTACACCCAGAGAAGGAATATGATCACCTCAAACATGTTTTAAGAGCAAAATGTTATTTTTGGGTGGTGACCATGTAACATGGTTTTCGCAACCATGTTATTTTCTCGGAAATCATGTATCTGATCTCGGCAAGCAGGTTATATTTGACGAGAAAATAACATTTTAGTGACAAACATGTTACATGGTCACCATACAAAAATAACATTTTGCTCTTGAAACATGTTTGAGGTGATCATATTCCTTCTCTGTGTGTAAGCATAGCCGAAAAGTACGCGAACTCCATCCAGTAACTATTTGCATATTCTAAATTCCAGCTTCCCCACATTAAAAACAATAAATGCATCCAGATTTTATATCCCAACCCACATAGTAGTTAGGATATAATAACTTTGATCCGAACAAAAATGTGCCCACCAGAAATATTGATTTTAGACTCCATAAAACATACTGATCGCCTCAGAATCATCTTCTGAGTCGATCAATTCGTATTCGTCCGTTCATCGGTCGGTCTGTCTATGTATTGCTCGCAGGATTCCGGTCTAATTCTTTTGATGAAACTTACTTCAGTGCTTTTTTTGGCACAAGGACGAGCGCTATTGAATTTGGAGAAAAATCGGATCATATATCTGTATAGCCCGATTTCAACCAATGGGGTCGTGTTGAGCCTATTTACTAAACGGTCGTCTTCAAATTTAATGCAAGGTAATTAGGAACCCTTAAAGTAAGCAACATTTAATAAAAATCCGTTCAGATTTCGAATTCACTCGATTTTCCCAAATTTTTGAACGGAGTAAATACCGTCATTTTCGAGGCAAAAATCGGAAACTGCTATTTTTGAGTCAAAATCATCAAAATGCCGATAAATCGGCAAAATTGGCAGCCCTGATCACACGCCTTTTACAACAAACATGATCGCAATGAGTAAAAGCTGTTTCCCACCACTGTTGTTATTCTCAACTCTCTTTACTTGTAACAAAAACAACATAGCCAACCTAGAGACAATAGTTGAGTGGCTATTCTCGTTGATAGGTGATAGCTTTTACAATCAGTTTGGCAGTATTTGGGATTTTTCCCCAAATATTTTTTCGTTAATGGGAACGAAATTTCAGAGTTGGGGACTTGGGAATTTCCATAAATTTGGGGATTTTTATGGGGATTTTTTTACGAGAAATTGGGTTAAGCTTTTTTAACAAAATTTTACTTCTATAGAAAATTTTGTCAACATTTTATTTGTATAGAAAATTTTTAAAATTGTAACAAAGTTTTCTACAGAAATAATTTTTTCATAATTTTCTATAGAAATAACATTTTTACGACATTTTCTATAGAAATAAATTTGGCAAATTTGGCCGAGAACCTTCTTCGGAAGGTTCAAGTGTATTTCACTTTGGGTTGAGTGATTTACCCGAATTTATTCTGATAATTGGTTGATAGTTTTGCTGCAAGTAGAGGATGCTGATGAGGAATGTGGTAATTCCGAAATGTGCGTCCATCCAACCATCTTGCAGTCTATAGGGCTTTGCCCAAATAAATTTGACAAGCATACTTTTCCTCTGTTGGTTAAGCTACACTTGTAGTTTAGTCAATGCATGGCTTTAAGCTGAGATCAAAAACAACAATAAATAAAATTTTGACAAAATTTTCTATAGAAATACAATTTTGTAAAAATTTTCTATAGAAATAAAATTTTGACAAAATTTTCTACAGAAATAAAATTTTGACAAAATTTCCTAAAGAAATAAAATTCACAAAATTTTCTGTACAGAAATACAAGACTGACAAAATGATCTATAAAATTTTGCAAATATTTTCTATAGAAATGAAATTTTGCAAACATTTTCTATAGAAATAAAATCTAACAAAAAATTTTCTATAAAAATTAAGTTTTGACAAAATTTTCTAATGATATGAAATTTTGACAAAATTTTCTAGAGAAATAAATTTGACAAAATTTTCTAATGAACTAAAATTTAAACAAAGTTTTTTACAGAAATAAAATTTTCACAAAATTTTGACAAAATTTTCTATAGAAATAAAATTTCGACAAAATTTACTAAAGAAATAAATTTCACAAAATTTTCTATATAGAAATACAAGAACGACAAAATGTTCTATAAAATTTTGCAAATATTTTTTCTAGAAATAAAATTTTGCAAACATTTTCTATAGAAATAAAATTTGAAAAAAAATTTCTATAAAAATTAAATTTTGACAAAATTTAATCTAACAAAAAATCTAACAAAAAATTTTCTATAAAAATTAAGTTTTGACAAAATTTTCTAGTGATATGAAATTTTGACAAAATTTTCTAGAGAAATAAATTTGACAAAAATTTTCTAATGAACTAAAATTTAAACAAAGTTTTTTACAGAAATAAAATTTTCACAAAATTTTGACAAAATTTTCTATAGAAATAAAATTTCGACAAAATTTCCTAAAGAAATAAATTTCACAAAATTTTCTATATAGAAATACAAGATCGACAAAATGTTCTATAAAATTTTGCAAATATTTTTTCTAGAAATAAAATTTTGCAAACATTTTCTATAGAAATAAAATATGAAAAAAAAATTTCTATAAAAATTAAATTTTGACAAAATTTTCTAGAGATATGAAATTTTGACAAAATGACAAAATTTTCTATAGAAATAAATTTGGCAAAATAATAAAAAAAAATAAAATTTTCACAAAATTTTGACAAAATTTTTTATAGAAATCAAATTTTGACAAAATTTCCTAAAGAAATAAATTTGACAAAATTTTCTATATAGAAATACAAGATCGACAAAATGTTCTAAACAATTTTGCAAACATTTTCTATAGAAATAAAATTTGACAACAAATTTCTATAGAAATCAAATTTTGAGAAAATTTTCTATAGAAATAAATTTGGCAAAATTTTCTAATGAACTAACATTTTAGCAAAGTTTTCTACAGAAATAAAATTTCCTATAGAAATAAAATTTTCATAAAATTTTCTATAGAAATAAAATTTTGACAAAATTTTTTACAGAAATAAAATTTTGACACAATTTTCCTAAAGAAATAAAATTGACAAAATTTTCTGTGCAGAAATACAAGATTGACAAAATGATCTATAAAATTTTGCAAATATTTTCTATAGAAATGAAATTTTGCAAACATTTTCTATAGAAATAAAATTTGACAACAAATTTTCTATCAAATTGAAGTTTTGACAAAATTTTCTATAGAAATAAAATTTTGACAAAATTTTCTATAGAAATAAAATTTTGACAAAATTTCCTAAAGAAATAAATTTGACACAATTTTCTATATAGAAATACAAGATTGACAAAATGTTCTATAAAATTTTGCAAACATTTTCTATAGAAATAAAATTTGACAAAAAATTTTCTATACAAATTAAATTTTGACAAACTTTTCTAGAGATATGAAATTTTGACAAAATATTCTATAGAAATAGATTTGGCAAAATTTTCTAATGAAGTAAAATTTTTACAGAAATAAAATTTTGATAAAATTTTGACAAAATTTCCTAAAGAAATAAAATTGACAAAATTTTCTATAAAAATAAAATTTTTACAAAATTTTCTATGTAGAAATACAAGATCGACAAAATGTTCAATATAGAAATACAAGACCGACAAAATGTTCTATAAAATTTTGAAAATATTTTCTATAGAAATAAAAATTTGCAAACATTTTTTATAGAAATAAAATGTTTACAAAATTTTCTATAGAAATAAAATTTTGACAAAAATTTCTATTGAAATAAAAAAAACAAATTCTATAGAAATAAAATTTTGACAAAATTTTCTATAGAAATACAATTTTGACAAAATTTTCTATAGAAATAAAATTTTGACAAAATTTTCTATAGAAATAAAATTTTGACAAAATTTTCTAAAGAAATAAAATTGACAAAATTTCCTAAAGAAATAAATTTGACAAAATTTTCTATATAGAAATAATAGATTGACAAAATGTTCTATACAATTTTGCAAATATTTTCTATAGAAATAAAATTTTGTAAACATTTTCTATAGAAATAAAATTTGACAAAAAATTAAGTTTTTACAACATATTCTAGAGATATTAAATTTTGACAAAATTTTCTATAGAAATAAATTTGGTAAAATTTTCCAATGAACTAAAATTTTAACAAAGTTTTCTACAGAAATAAAATTTTGATAAAATGTCAAAATTTCCTAAAGAAATAAAATTGACAAAATTTTCTATAGAAATAAATTTGGCAAAATTTTCTATGTAGAAATACAAGATCGACAAAATGTTCTATAAAATTTTGCAAATATTTTCTATAGAAATAAAATTTTGCAAACACTTTCTATAGAAATAAAATTTGACAACAAATTTCTATAGAAATAAAATTTTTAAAAAAATTTCTATAGAAATAAAATTTTGTGAAACATGATTTTTTGTTTGATAGTTTTTTGGTAAAATTTTCTCCAAATTTTGATAGATTTTAATTGGCGCAAGTGTCAACCGTGCATATATCCCGATGATGTTTCATCAGGAATATCTCAAATTTTATGGAAATTTGCCTATCCAAAATAGTTTTCTTTAAACTTACAAAATATCTCCCTATTCTAATTTGTTTTGCTTATTAAAATTCCAGTTCACCTATTTACTGTAACTAGTTATCTCTCTTGATCTTAATGAAGACCTAATAAAACCATGCATTTCCGTTTCTTCGGAAATTACTTTAGGCCTTTAGCAAAAGATGCAAAGGCATATCATGCGAAACCGCATACTAGCAATTTAAGCAAGGCAAAATGGGGAATTCAAGAGGGAATTACTGGTGTATCCTTCCATAGAAACTATTAATAAGGCTCTCCAGCCCCTAGTTCACAACCACATTCTAGTAGAACATGGTAATAAAAACAAAGTCAAATAGTAGTACACCCCACCAAAAAAAAAATTGTGAAATATTCCCCCATCACAAGTGAAATTTTCTCATATGTGGTTGCTTCGTAATGTTTACGAGCAAAAACAGTTCTTATACTCATATGCGTTAAATCCTTAGGCAAAATTTAAATTATTTACAAAAAGTCGACAAAAAAAAATAGTTCTCATTTTCCTAGGACGAGTATCCTTTTTAAGGACTATGGTAAGAAGCATATAAGGAAATCACAAAACAACAAAAACCGAAACATTTCGCAAAACATGCCTTATTGAGGTCTACATGTTTCACTGCAGTAAATAAAAAATAAAAAAAAAAAACAAAAACAATAACCTCTGAACTTTGTGAGAAACTTTAGTTTTAACTTTGAATGTAGTTCTTGAACCATAAGGCCATGACGAACCATGAATTGTGGCAATGTAACAGGACAATGTTTAATTTTTGTTCTAGTGGGGTTTCTTGGTTTTTCCCTATGTTTGTATGTTTTTTTTTTTTTTTTGCTAAGTTTTGCTTCTTGTTTCGAGAAAAAGTTTCCTAATGGAAGTAAACAATTTAAATGCAAGTTACTTTTTAATATTTTGCTATAAGGAAAAAAACTCTATGTTATAAACATTTCACAGAGGAATAGAGGAAAAAATGAAATATGAACTTCACTTAGTTAAGAAAATGAAAACCCATTAAATAAACTTAAAACATCCTTATGGTGTGAGTTTGTAAATATGGATTATATTCAAGTTAATTTCAATTTAAAAAGTAATCCAAAGTGAATTATTTTCATATACACAAAGAAGGAATATGATTGTCGTGATCAGGCGTATAATTGCTTAATAAAAAATACCGATATGCGCCCAGAAAAAGTGCCTTCGAAGCTAAAGGAAAAAAAAGTTAATCGATTTAGTTTAGCCATTTTATTTCCATTAAGTTAAATTTTTGTGTGAAATAACGAAATTTGCTTGTTTCTGTAAAAAAAATCCTTAACTGAAAGCCGTTAGGAATAGTTCATTAACTAGAACAAGGCATGGAATTTTACAAATACTGTTTTCTTCGCTGGGTATAAGAATTTACTACCGAACAAGATAATTTTATTACCTGATAACAAAGCATTCGTAAAAATAAACAAAACCCGAACTAAAACCAAGTTTCCTCAAATTTAGTAAAATTTCTTATTATTTAAAAACGAAGGTAAGCAGTTCTAATTTTGAAGTAAATGTTTACCACAAATATGTAAGATTTGTCCAAATGAATGTAAAAAGTTCAATAAAATAAATCCATATATTTCTATAGAAAATATAGAAAATATTTGCAAAATTTTATTCATATAGAAAATTTTGTCAAAATTCTATTTCTTTCTAAAATTTTGTGAAAATTTTATTTATATAGGAAATTTTGTGAAATAAAATTTAGTCAAAATTTTATTTCTAAAGAAAATTTAGTCAAAATTTTATTTCTAAAGAAAATTTAGTCAAAATTTTATTTCTATAAAATTTTTTTCAAAACCTTATTTCTATTAAATTTTTATATTACTTTTTATTTGTTTGAAAAATTTTGTTAAAATTGTATTTCTATAGGAAATTTTTGTCAAATTTTATTTCTATAGAAAATTTTTGCAAAAGTTTACTTCTATAGAAAATTTTGTCAAAACTCTATTTTTTTTTAGAAAATTTTTACAAAAATTTTATTTCTAAGGAAAATTTTGTCAAAATTCTATTTCTTTAGAAAATTTTGTCAAAATTCTTTAGAAAATTGTCTCAAAATTTTATTTCTGTAGAAAATTTTGTTAAAATTCTATTTCTTTAGAAAATTTTGTCAAAATTCTATTTCTTTAGAAAATTTTGTGAAAATTTTATTTCTATAAAAAATTTTGTGAAAATTTTATTTCTTTAGAAAAAGTTGTCACAATTTTATTTCTTTAGAAAATTTTGTCAAAAATTTAATTCTAAAGAAACTTTTGTCAAAATTTTATTTCTATAGAAATTTTTTCAAAATTTTAATTCTATTCAATTTTTTTTATTACTATTTATTCCTTTGTTAAAATTTTATTTCTTTAGAAAATTTTGTCAAAAATTTATTTCTAAAGAAACTTTTGTCAAAATTTTATTTCTATAGAAATTTTTTCAAAATCTTAATTCTATTCAATTTTTTTTATTACTATTTATTCCTTTGTTAAAATTTTATTTCTTTAGAAAATTTTTACAAAATTTTATTTCTATGGAAAATTTTGTCAAAATTCTTTTTCTTTAGAAAATTTTATCAAAATTTATTTCTGTAGAAAATTTTGTCAAAATTCTATTTCTTTAGAAAATTTTATGAAATTTTTTTTCTATAGGAAATTTTGTGGAAATTTTATTTCTATAGAAAAAGTTGTCACAATTTTATTTCTTTAGAAAATTTTGTCAAAATTTTATTTCTAAAGAAAATATTGCCAAAATTTTATTTCTATAGGAAATTTTTGCAAAATTTTACTTCTATAGAATTTTATTTCTATAGGAAATTTTTGTCAAATTTTATTTCTATAGAAAATGTTTGCAAAAGTTTACTTCTATAGAATATTTTGTCAAAACTCTATTTTTTTAGAAAATTTTTACAAAATTTTATTTCTATGGAAAATTTTGTCAAAATTCTATTTCTTTAGAAAATTTTGTCAAAATTTTATTTCTAAAGAAAATATTGTCAAAATTTTATTTCTATAGGAAATTTTTGTCAAATTTTATTTCTATAGGAAATTTTTGTCAAATTTTATTTCTATAGAAAATGTTTGCAAAATTTTACTTCTATAGAATATTTTGTCAAAACTCTATTTTTTTAGAAAATTTTTACAAAATTTTACTTCTATAGAATATTTTGTCAAAATTCTATTTCTTTAGACAAAATTTGTCAAAATTCTATTTCTTTAGAAAATTTTATCAATATTTTATTTCTGTAAAAAATTTTGTCAAAATTCTATTTCTTTAGAAAATTTTGTGAAAATTTTATTTCTATAGGAAATTTTGTGAAAATTTTATTTCTATAAAAAAAGTTGTCAAAATTTTTTTTCTTTAGAAAATTTTGTCAAAATTTTATTTCTATAGAACATTTTTTAAAAATTCTATTTCTAATAAATTTTTTTATTTCTATATATTTGTTTAGAAAATTTTGTCAAAATTTTAATTCTATAGAAAATTTTAGTCAAATTTTATTTCTATAGAAAATATTTGCAAAATTTTATTTCTATAGAAAATTTTTACAAAATTTTATTTCTATAGAAAATTTTGTCACCATTTTATTTCTATAGGAAATTTTTGTAAAATTTTATTTATATAGAAAATGTTTGCAAAATTTTACTTCTATAGAAAATTTTGTCAAAATTCCATTTCTTTAGAAAATTTTTACAAAATTTTAATTCCATTAAATTTTTTTATTACTATTTATTTCTTTAAAAAATTTTGTCAAAATTTTATTTCTATAGGAAATTTTTGTCAAATCTTATTTCTATAGAAAATGTTTTATTCCTATAGAAAATTTTGTCAAAATTCTATTTCTTTAGAAAATTTTGTCAAAATTCTATTTCTTTAGAAAATTTTTACAAAATTTTATTTCTATGGAAAATTTTGTCAAAATTCTATTTATTTAGAAAATTTTATCAAAATTTATTTCTGTAGAAAATTTTGTCAAAATTCTATTTCTTTAGAAAATTTTATGAAAATTTTATTTCTATAGGAAATTTTGTTTCTATAGAAAAAGTTGTCACAATTTTATTTCTTTAGAAAATTTTGTCAAAATTTTATTTCTAAAGAAGATTTTGTCAAAATTTTATTTCTATAGAACATTTTTTCAAAATTTTATTTCTATTCAATTTTTTTATTACTATTTATTTCTTTGGAAAATTTTATTCCTATAGGAAATTTTGTGAAAATTTTATTTCTATAGAAAATGTTGTAAAAATTTTATTTCTATAGAAAATTTTGTCAAAATTGTATTTCTTTAGAAAATTTTGTTAAATGTTTAGTTCCATAATATTTGTTTTTTTTTTCTAAAAACTTTATTTCTCTAGAAAATTTTTACAAAATTTTATTTCTATAGAAAATTTTTAAAAAATTTTATTTCTATAGAAAATTTTTAAAAAATTTTATTTCTATAGAAAATTTTTACAAAATTTTATTTGTATAGACAATTTTTACAAAATTTTATTTCCATAGAAATTTTTATCAAAATTTAAATTCTATAGAAAATTTTGCCAAATTTTATTTCTATAGAAAATTTCGTCAAAATTTTGTCAAAATTTTATTTCTATAGAAAATTTTGTTACGGAAAAAATTCCCAAAAAATTCAATAACAAAATTCACACAAATTTAATTTTCTGCTCTCTCTCTCAACTACATTGAATTAAATTTTATCTCTATGGTTATTAGATGAGGTATGAATAGCCATTAATGGCACAAATTGTTATTTGGTGCTACAACTTAATTTAATTTAGTTGTTGAATTGTTCTTTGTAGTTTCTCTAATTAAAGTTTTTTTTTCTTATGCCATTACAACGGTAAGGAAGTAGACACAGAAACTAAACCTGCATACAATTTTTTGGTCGGTAATGATTTCTTAAGGCTCAAAAAAAAGTTTCTTTGTTTTCGATTTTTTCAAAAAGTTTAACAGTTTTTGCCTTTAAGGATATCCGAGAATATCCGTCTGATCTCGTCCTCCTCCGTCTGACCGTCTGTTATTTGCTATAGTTCCTTGGGTTGTGTGTGTGTTTGTAATCAAACAAATCTCATTAATTGCGGCAGACTTTAGACGGAAATAAACAAACCAACAGTTAATTACCAAGGGAGATGGCAATTTGTGTATAAAGTTTTTCTTGTCCCCAGGAAGAAGAATAAAGAAAAGTTTTTTTTGTGTGATTTTATTTTTTCCCTATAAAAATAAAACCTAAATCTGCAGTTAGGAAAACTTTTGTTAGCAAGACAAATGGTAAGTTGATGTTTTTTTTTTATTTAATTTTTTGTTCTTATTGTCTCATTCTTTTGGATTAATGATGTATGACATAGCCGTGAATAAACATATTTGTTTAGGATTTTTCAGAAGTTTATTTTTTTTTTGTGACAGAGGAAGATAATGTGGTCATCTTTCAATATCGAATATAGTTAGTATGAAATTTCAGAAAAAATAAGTAAAGTAGAAAGTAGAAAATTTGCTATTGAAATAAAATGTTCACAAAATTTTGTATAGAAATAAAATTTTAACAAAATTTTCTAAAGAAATACAATTTTAACAAAATTTTCTATATAAATAAAAATTTGACAAAATTTTCAATATAAATAAAATTTTGCAAAAATTTTTAATAGAAATAAAATTTTGACAAAATGTTTTTAGAGAAATAAAATTTTAACAAAATTTTCTATAGAAATAAAATTTTGTAAGAAATTTTCTATAGAAATAAAATTTTGTCAAAATTTTCTATAGATATACAATTTTGAAAAATTTTCTATAGAAATAACATTTTGAAAAATTTTTCAATAGAAATAAAATTTTGAACAAATTGTATATAGAAATAAAATTATGAGAAAATTTTCTATAGAAATAAAATTTTTACAAAATTTTCTTTTGAAATAAAATTTTTGAGAAAAATTTCTGTAAAAATAAAATTTTTGAGAAAAATTTCTATAAAAATAAAATTTTAACAAAATTCTCTATAGAAATAAAATGTTGACAACATTTTCTATAGAAATAAAATTTTGTAAGAAATTTTCTATAGAAATAAAACGTTGTCAAAATTTTCTATAGATATACAATTTTGAAAAAATTTTCTATAGAAATAACATTTTGCAAAAATTTTCTATAGAAATAAAATTTTGAAAAAATTGTATATAGAAATAAAATTATGAGAAAATTTTCTATAGAAATAAAATTTTTACAAAAATTTCTTTTGAAATAAAATTTTTGAGAAAAATTTCTATAAAAATAAAATTTTAACAAAATTCTCTATAGAAATAAAATGTTGACAACATTTTCTATAGAAATAAAATTTTGTAAGAAATTTTCTATAGAAATAAAACGTTGTCAAAATTTTCTATAGATATACAATTTTGAAAAAAATTTCTATAGAAATAACATTTTGAAAAAATGTTCTATAGAAATAAAATTTTGAAAAAATTGTATATAGAAATAAAATTATGAGAAAATTTTCTATAGAAATAAAATTTTGGCAAAATTTTCTAGAGAAATAGAATTTTAACAAAATATTGTATAAAAATAAAATTTTTACAAAATTTAGTATAGAAATAAAATTTTTACAAACTTTGCTATAGAAATAAAGTTTTCACAAAATTTTCATTAGAAATAAAAATTTTACAAAATTTTCTACAAAAATAAAATGTTGATAAAAAATATTCTATTGAAATAAAATGTTGACAAATTTTTCTACAAGAATAAAATTTAAAAAATATATAAACAAAAGATTGAAAAAAAAATTCTATAGAAATAAAATTAAAATAAAATATTCGATTGAAATAAAATTTTGACAAAATTTTTTAGAGAAATAAAATTTTGACAAAAATGTATATAGAGATCAAATTTTGAGAAAATTTTCTATAGAAATAAAATTTTGACAAAATATATATAATGTATATAAATATATACAAAATGTATATAGAAATAAAATTGGGAGAAAATTTTCTATAGAAATAAAATGTTTACAAAATTTTCTTTTGAAATAAAATTTTTGAGAAAATTTTCTATAGAAATAAAATTTTAACAAAATGTTCTATAGAAATAAAATTTTGACAAAATTTTGTATAGAAACAAAATTTCGACCAAATTTTCTATAGAAATAAAATTTTGACAAAATTTTCTATAGAAAAAAAATTGACAAAATTTTCTATAGAAATAAAATTTTGACAAAATTTTCTATAGAAATAAAATTTTGACAAAATTTTCTATAGAAATAAAATTGTAACAAAATTTTCTATAGAAATAAAATTTTGAGAAAATTTTCTTCAGAAATAAAATTTTAAGAAAATTTTCTATAGAAATAAAATTTTGCGAAAATTTTCTGTATAAATAAAAATCTTGCGAAATTTTTCTGTATGAATAAAAATTTGAAAAAAAATCTATAGAAATAAAATGTTGACAAAATTTTCTATAGAAACAAACTTTTGACAAAATTTTCTATTGAAATAACATGTTGACAAAATTTTCTATAGAAACAAAATTTTCTATAGAAAAAAAATTTTGAAAGAAATTTTCTTTAGTAATAAAATTTTGACAAAATTTCCTATAAAAATAAAATTTTTACAAAATTTTCTATAGAAATAAAATTTTTACGAAATTTTGTATAGAAATACAATTTTAACAAAATTTTCTATAGAAATAAAATTTTGAGAAAATTTTATATAGAGATAAATTTTCGACAAAATTTTCTATAGAAATAAAATTTTGAGAAAATTCTCAATGGAAATAAAATTCTGATAAAATTTTCTATAAAAGACATTTTGAGAACATTTTCTATCAGTTCAGACAAACTTTTCCGCCTTAGACCACGGGCATTGCAAGAAGGCTTACCACGCGTCAATGTCGAATAGGAGGTCCCTCGTTTCATTTATACTCCACAATGACCATCAAGATCTTCGAATCCCAATCCATTGAACTTTTGCGACTGGTCCAATGTGCAAGAGTATGGGAGCCACCGTGGTGCAATGGTTAGCATGCCCGCCTTGCATACACAAGGTCGTGGGTTCGATTCCTGCTTCGACCGAACACCAAAACAGTTTTCCAGCGGTGGATTATCCCACCTCAGTTATGCTGGTGACATTTCTGAGGGTTTCAAAGCTTCTCTAAGTGGTTTCACTGCAATGTGGAAGGCCGTTCGAACTCGGCTATAAAAAGGAGGTCCCTTGTCATTGAGCTTAACATGGAATCAGGCAGCACTCAGTGATAAGAGAGAAGGTCACCAATGTGGTATCACAATGGACTGAATAGTCTAAGTGAGCCTGATACATTGGGCTGCCACATAACCTCACCTAACCTAACCATGGTTAGGGAATGGGCCAAAATACCGCAGACATGCGTTGGTGTAAAGTGTGATGGCTTTGTCGGTCATTTGATGGCCATAAATCATGCCAAACGTAGCCAATTGAAACAAATCTAAACTGATTTTAAAATTTTATATTTCCGAAAAAAAATAATAATATAGCCTATAAAAAAAATAATATAGCCTATATTTGAAGCGCTTTTATCTTAAATCCAAAGATTAATTTTTCAAATAATTTAAGGACGATTTCTTTAAACCAAAAATATTTTTTTTTATTTTATGTAAATTTTGCCTTAGTTCAAAGTCGTGCCACTTTAACGGAGGGACACAAATTTTAAAAATGTATGTCCTTAATTTAGAAAAAAAATGTTGTAGCAAAGATTATAAACTTTTTTTTAATAACAATTTATAAATTCCATAATAATTATTTAATAAAATGAAATATTCTTCCATGTTAAAAGCCCAAACAATTCCTAGCTAATAATTTCTTGTTTACCAAACAAATCGATATGTGTCTCCTCAAAAAAAAAAAAATTAAAACAGGGGTAAAAATTACTTGCGCGATTTTTTGTTTTGTCTGCTCTTCTCTTTTCTGTCTTATTTTAATTTTCTTTATTTGCAAGTCAGCCAACCCGGCCCGGTAGGTGTTGAGTGAACAGCCAGATCTTGCATGGATTACCACCATTATGCATTAAGTGCATTTAATGGCCAACCAACGCATTCACTGCTCTAAAGTGCATTTTTTTCCATTGGCTCTATACAGATTGAAATACATACCTAAAAATAAAAGAGAGCGAAAAAAATTGTTTTCAGTAAAAAATTGAATTTTATGGGGGTAGATATTTTATTGTTAATTGAAAAGTGTTTTTTTTTCTTATGTATTTATAAAACAAGCTACGCGAGAAAGGGCTAGATGCACCATACATAGAGAGAAATATAGTCAGAGAAGCTGCATTTTTTTCTAAAGTTGAATTTGGCTTACTTAAAAAGAACTTTAATAATCAATAGTCTGTAGCTATAGTTATTGTTAGACTGGCATATAAGTCGGGTAAATTTTTGGTTGAAAATTCTTACCGAGATTTGAATTCTCAAAGTATCTTAAAAATCTCTTTTTACAATTTCCCTTTTTGCCATATGAATCACATACCAATGACCCATTAAAACCATATGCATTGACATTTTTATGGAAAATACATGAAGAAACTAACAACTAGAACAATGTGAGTAAAAAAGTAAATGTTTTATAACTTTTAAGTGCCATTAGTTGCTGCCTGTGCCGAATAGTACTCAGAACCACAACACATTTAGGTAAAGGGAATTTATATCGAGAAAATGCGGTTTTTTATACCCTCGCTACTGTTCTGTCAAGGCAATAACCGATAGCCTAGGGGGTTTGTAACTTTCAGAAGCAGATAAATTATGAAACGAAATTTTAAGAAAATTTTTTATAAAAATAAAATTTATACAAAATTTTCTATAGAAATAAGATTTTGAAAAAATGTTATATACAAATAAAATTCTGACAAAATTTTCTATAAAAATAAAATTTTAACAAAATTTAGTACAGAAATAAAATTTTGACAAAATTTTCTATAGAAATAAAATTTTGAAAAAATTGTCTAAAGAAATAAAATTTTTAAAAAATTGTCTATAGAAATAAAAATTTGACAAAATTTTCTGTAAAAATATAATTTTGACAAAATTTTCTATAGAAATAAAATTTTGACAAAATTTTCTATAGAAATAAAATTTTGACAAAATTTTCTATAGAAATAAAATTTTGACAAAATTTTCTATAGAAATAAAATTTTGACAAAATTTTCTGTAGAAACTAAATTTTGACAACATTTTCTATAGAAATAAAATTTTGACAACATTTTCTATAGAAATAAAATTTTGACAAAATTTTCTATAGGAATAAAATTTGGACTAAATTTTCTATTGAAATAAAATTTTGACAAATTTTTCTAACGAAATTACATTTTGACAAAATTTTCTATAGAAATATAACTTTGACAAAATATTCTATAGAAATAAAATCTTGACAAAATTTGCTATAGAAATATTGACACAATTTTTTATAGAAATAAAATTTTTAAAAAAAATTGTCTAACGAAATAAAATTTTTAAAAAATTGTCTATAGAAATAAAAATTTGACCAAATTTTCTGTAAAAATAAAATTTTGAAAAAATTTTCTACAGAAATAAATTTTGGACTAAATTTTCTATAGAAATTAAATTTTGACAAAATTTTCTATTGAAATAAAAATTTGACAAAATTTTGTGTAGAAATAAAATTTTGAAAAAATTGTCTAAAGAAATAAAATTTTGACAAAAGTTTTCTATAGAAATAAACTTTTGGCAAAAATTTCTATAGAAATAAAATTTTGACAAAATGTTCTATAGAAATAAAATTTTGATAAAATTTTCTATAGAAATATTGACGAAATTTTCTATAGAAATAAAATTTTGAAAAAATTGTCTAAAGAAATAAAATTTTGACAAAAGTTTTATATAGAAATAAAATTTTGACAAAATTTTCTATAGAAATTTTGACAAAATTTTCTATAGATATATAATTTTGACAAAATTTTCTATAGAAATAAAATTTTGGCAAAATTTTCTATAGAAATAAAATTTTGACAAAATTTTCTATAGAAATATAGTTTTGACAACATTTTCTATAGAAATAAAATTTTGACAACATTTTCTATAGAAATAAAATTTTGACAAAATTTTCTATAGGAATAAAATTTGGACTAAATTTTCTTTTGAAATAGAATTTTGACAAATTTTTCTGTAGAAATTACATTTTGACAAAATTTTTTATAGAAATATAACTTTGACAAAATTTTCTATAAAAATAAAATTTTGACAAAATTTTCTATAGAAATATTGACACAATTTTTTATAGAAATAAAATTTTTAAAAAAATTGTCTAACGAAATAAAATTTTGACCAGATTTTCTATAGAAATAAAATTTTCAAAAAAATTGTCTATAGAAATAAAAATTTGACCAAATTTTTTTTAGAAATAAAATTTTGACAAAATTTTCTACAGAAATAAAATTTGGACTAGATTTTCTATAGAAATAAAATTTTGACAAAATTTTCTATAGAAATAAAAATTTGACAAAATTTTCTGTAGAAACTAAATTTTGACAACATTTTCTATCGAAATAAAATTTTGACAAATTTTTCTGTAGAAATTACATTTTGACAACATTTTCTATAGAAATATAACTTTGACAAAATTTTCTATAGAAATACAATTTTGACAAAATTTTCTATAGAAATAAAAATTTGAAAAATTTGCCTAAAGAAATAAAACTTTGACAACAATTTTCTATAGAAATAAAATTTTCACAGAATTTTCTATAGAAATAAAATTTTGACAAAATTTTCTATAGAAATAAAATTTTGACAAAATTTTCTATAGAAATAAAATTTTTACAAAATTTTCTATAGAAATAACATTTTGACAAAATTTTCTATACAAATTAAAATTTGACAAAATTTTCTATAGAAATAAAATTTTGACAAAATTTTCGATAGAAATATTGACAAAATTTTCTATAGATATAAAATTTTGACAAAAATTTCTATGGAAATAAAATTTTGATAAAATTTTCTATAGAAATAAAATTTTGACAAAATTTTCTATAGAAATAAAATTCTGACAAAATTTTCTATAAAAATGAAATTTGACAAAATTTTCTATAGAAATAAAATTTTGAAAAAATTGTATAATGAAATAAAATTTTGACAAAATTTTCTATAGAAATAAAATTTTTAAGAAGATTTTAATAGAAATAGAATTTTGACAAAATTTTGTACCGAAATAAAATTTTGACAAAATTTTCTATAGAAATAAAATTTTGACAAAATTTTCTATAGAAATAAAATTGTGACAAAATTTTCTATAGAAATAAAGTTTTGACAAATATTTCTATAGATATAAAATTTTGACAAAATTTTCTATACACACAAAAAAATTTCACGAAAATTTTTCCAATTAAAATTTTAATTGGGTTTTAAAAAATATTCAATTAAAAATTTAATTGATTCAACAAATTTTTTAATTGAAACCAATATCGATCACAAAAATAATAGTATCAATTAATTTTTTAATTGGATCAATTAACTTTTTAATTGACCTTCAATTAATGTTTTAATTGATACTATCATTTCTGTGATTGAAGACATTTCAATTAAAAATTAATTGGATCAATTAATTTCGTGATTGAATCAGAAAAAAATTTTTTTGTGTGTAGAAATAAAATTCTGACAAAATTTTCTATAAAAATAAAATTTGACAAAATTTTCTATAGAAATATTGACAAAATTTTCTATAGAAATATTGACAAAATTTTCTATAGAGATATTGACAAAATTTTCTGTAAAAATAAGATTTTAACAAAATTTTCTATAGAAATAAAATTTTTACAAAATTTTCTATTGAAATAAAATTTTTACAAAATTTTCTATAGAAATAAAAATTTGACAACATTTTTTTAGAACTAAATAAAATTTTGATAAAAATTTATTTTATTTTGAAAAAATTTCCTATAGAAATAAAATTTTGACAAACTTTTCACCGGAACTAAAATTTTGGAAAATGTTTCGATAGAAATAAAATTTTGACCAATTTTGAAAAAAAAAAATAACAAAGTCGACTTCTATCAACTGTTCGATTCGACCATTCCCTTAACAAACTTGGCATAAGTTTATATTTTCTTTTAGTTTTCTTGTGAAGTAGGACTTACTTTAACTGGAATTGATGTCAATATTGCAATGATGGCTTTGCTTGTTGCTCCATAAACAAACACATTTATATATCACTTGAAAGTACAAATATTAGAACATTTACACACCATGCACTCTTAAAAGGTAAATGGAAATTGAAAATTCATGTTTGTGTTTGTAAGGACAAATGACTGTATTGCATACAAATGGTGGGTTGACATGCGTTTTGTGAAGGGAAATGGATGGTTAACAAATCGAAATTTTAAAATATTTGTTACATTTGAGCGTTATGACCTCATTTTTGGATGCAATGTAATGCGCTTTAGTTGTTTTAAATGTTATTGTTCAAAAGCCTCAAATGTTGGGAATAACAATACATTTTAAAGTCAGTTTAAATCTTTTCGAATTGGCTAGTTGCAGCACGAGTTATGGCGATCGGCAAAGCCCTCACACGCTGCATGAAAAAGGCTCTACGATGTACTGGCCACGGTTGTCACTCGGGCCAAAAATAATTAACCAAAATGTGAAGAAAATTTTATAAAAAATTTACCAATTTACAAAAGCCTTATGTGAATTTAAATAAATAATAAATATCCTTCAAATTGTAAATACATATGTCGAATTTTAAATAATTTTAAAGGGAGAACTTACCTACAATGGACTGAGATAGTATGACTTAACACGAAAAGTAAAAAAATTAAAGATATTGAATTTATTGAATTTATAGAACATTTTTTTTCAAAATTTTATTTCTATAGAAAATTTTCTCAAAATTATATTACTATCGAAAATTTTGTCAAAATTTTATTTCTATAGAAATTTTTCTCAAGATTTTATTTCTATAGAAAATTTCGTCAAAATTTTATTTCTATAGAAAATTTTAGTTCTATAGAAAAATGTTTACAGAAAATTTTGTCAAAACCCTATTTCTGTAAAAAATTGTGTCAATGTTTTTTCTATGGAAATTTTGTCAAAATTTTATTTCTTTAGAAAATTGTATCAATATTTTATTTCTATAGAATAGTTTGTCAAAATTTTATATCTATAGAAATTTTATCAAAATATTATTTCTATAGAAAATTTTGTAAAAATTTTATAAAAATTTTATTTCTGTAGAAAGTTTTGTAAAAATTTTATTTCTATAGACTAAATTTTGTTAAAATTTTCTTTCTATCGAAAATTTTGTTAAAATTTTCTTTCTGTAGAAATTTTTGTCAAAATTTTTTTTTTGTCAAAATTTTATTTTTATAGAAACTTTGATGAAAATTTTATTTCTATAGAAAATGTTGGCAAAATATTATTTCTATTGAAAATTTTCTCAAAATTTTATTCTACAAAAAATTTTGTCAACATTTTATTTTTATTGAAAATTTTGTCAACATTTTATTTCTAAAGAAAATTTCTTTCAAAAATTTATTTCTGTAGAAAATTTTGTCAAAATTTTATTTCTATAGAAAAATTTTTTTAAATTTTATTTCTATAGAAAATTTTGTCGAAAATTTATTTTTATATTAAATTTTGTCAAAATTTTATTTCTATAGAAAATTTCGTCAAAATTTTATTTCTACAGAAATTTTGTCAAAATTTTATTTCTATAGAAAATTTTGTTTCTATAGAAAATGTTTTCAAATTTTTATTTCTATAGAAAATTTTGTAAAAATTTTGTCAAAATTTTCTTTTTATAGGAAATGTTGTCAAAATTTTATTTCTAAAGAAAATTTCTTTCAAAAATTTATTTCTGTAGAAAATTTTGTTAAAATTTTATTTCTATAGAAAATGTTCTTAAAATTTTATTTCTATAGAAATTTTGTCAAAATTTTATTTCTATAGAAAATTTTGTCAAAATTTTATTTTTATAGGAAATTTTGTCAAAATTTTATTTCTATAGAAAATTTCGTCAAAATTTTATTTCTATAGTAAATTTTGTCAAAATTTCATTTCTATAGAAAATGTTCTTAAAATTTTATTTCTATAGAAATTTTGTCAAAATGTTATTTTTATAGGAAATTTTGTCAAAATTTTATTTCTATAGAAAATTTCGTCAAAATTTTATTTCTATAGAAAATTTTCTCTAAATTTCATTTCTATAGAAAGTTTTGTCAAAATTTTGTTTCTATAGAAAATTTTCTCAAATTTTTATTTCTATAGAAAATTTTGTAAAAAATTTATTTCTATAGAAAATTTTGTCACAATTTTATTTCTATAGAAAATTTTCTTAAAATTTTGTTTCTATAGAAAATTTTCACAAATTTTTATTTCTATAGAAAATTTTGTCAAATTTTTATTTCTATAGAAAATTTTGTCAAAATTTTATTTCTATAGAATATTTTGTCAAAATTGTATGTCATATGTGTGTGTGCGTGAGTGCATGCTTACGTTTTCTGTTATTCATAAGACTTTGAGTGGTGAAAATTGTTCAATTACAAAATCAATAAATGTGAGTAAAATAATATTACCTTTCAGTTAAGTAAAAATTAAAGGATTTTCATATTTTATTTATAAACTGAAAATATCTTTGTAAATGCCTTTGCTATAGAGTAATTCCATTTGAACTACACTTGACATGGAAAGTGTTATGCAAATAATACATTTAATAAATGCTGGTATTTATATTATTCTTATTAATTTTTATGAACCAATATAAATGTAGATTGTGAATATATCTACACTCAAGAAAACAAGTGAACCTGCTAGGAAAGAAAATGTAGAATAATGTAGAAATTTTACCAAACAACTTTTTATCGCTTAAAGAAATTTTCGTAAAAATTTGTATCAGATTGTGGAATAATGCATTAGAGCTATAAGAAGTCTTGAACTCGAGGGCGACCAGTGTCAAAATTTCCATCAAAGTACTACAATGCTCGTTAAAAACTGTCACATTTGTTTCTGTAACATTAAATTAATTTTCTATTCAAAAAAACATATCAAAAATTATAATAAAAACATTATGCTATTATGATATCAAATGTCTGTATTTTGTTTTGGGAAAACAGCTATCACAGCACACATTTAAAAAATAAATGAAAAACACAACAACTAAATAGATTTTCATTTAAAAATTGTTTGTTTTTTTACATTCAACAATAGACTGTTATATCATGAAACCACCTTTGTTTCCGGAGCTAGAAAGCTATTACCATTACTTGAATTACACTTTATCTGCACTGATTTAGTTATAATTGGCTTAAACAAAAAGCTATACGAAAATTGTTCAATGAAGCTGGGAAATAACGTAACAAAGCAATTTAAAAAAAAATCGAGAGAAAACCCAATTAAATCTGGGTAGAATTGGCTTACCTTACACAAGTTGGTACTTATCACGGCTTTAGATAGGTTTCGAGACACATTTTATGCCAAATAAACAGGGGTAATTTCTAAGGAGTTGTTTCATCACTTTTACTGTACCCTCAGAATTACTCTCAGAAATGCAAAGTTGGAAATGTCCAAAATACAGAAAACAAAGTAAAGTCATATTAAATTTTTAATGTGGAGTTTATTCGGAATGGTGCTGCTTGTCGCACCAAGTTCTGCTATATCAGTAAACGGTTTAAATAACTTACTCATCGAATTTCAGAATTTCTGTATGTTCAAATAAAACGATTCCTGGATCAATATACGAATTGATTTCACGATACATTGAAATACTTTTAATTTGTTACTGACTTTGCTCGCGAGATGTTCTAATAATAAACATATGTGCAAGACGAGGTGACAAATATTTTCTATTTTTTTAATTGCTGTCCTTAAAAGATTTACTGATCAAATAAAACAATTCCTGGATCTATATACGAATTGATTTCACGAAATGTCGAAATACTTTTAATTTTTCACAAACTTTACTCACGATATTTGCTAATATCATACATGTGTGCATGACGATGTGAAAACTATTTTCAAATAAAATGATTCCTGGATATATATACGAATTGATTTCACGATACATTGAAATACTTTTAATTTGTTACTAACTTTGCTCGCGAGATGTTCTAATAATAAACATATGTGCAAGACGAGGTGACAAATATTTTCTATTTTTTTAATTGTCGTCCTAAAAAGTTTTACTGTTCAAATAAAACAATTCCTGGATCTATATACGAATTGATTTCACGAAATGTCGAAATACTTTTCATTTTTCACTAACTTTACTAACGATATTTGCTAATATCATACATGTGTGCATGACGATGTGAAAACTATTTTCTATTTTTAAAATTGCTGTCCTTAAAAGTTTTACTGTTTAATAACCGATTATTAAACAAAGAATACCGAATTTCGGCTATAAGATTACCCACAAAACTTGAATTGAATTTGAATTCAGAAGTGGAGCAAATCAAAAAATCTTTATTGAAAGTTTTTAAGATACGGACAAAGTGTAGTTTTCCCACGAAAATGTATTACAAAACTTACTCACAAAAGTTGAAAAATAATAATGCGTTCAATCTGTAAGGACTATTATGGCAGAATTCCAGAATTTGTAACTCTTCAAACATAATGATTCCTGAATCTATATACGAATTGATTTCACGTAACATCGAAATACTTTTAATTTTTTACTTACTTTAATCACGAGATATGCTTATATCATACATGTGTGCAAGACGACGTGAAAACAACTTTTTTTTTTTAATTGCTGTTATAAGACTACCCAGAAAATTTGAATTGAATTTGAATTCAAAATTGGAGCAAATCTAAAAATGTTTATTGAAAGTATTTAAAACACGGATCTATGTGTTCAATCTTTAAAGACTATTATGACCGAAATCCAGAATTTGTAAATCTTCAAACAAAATGATTCCTGCGTCAATATACGAACTGATTTCACGAAACATCGAAATACTTTTAATTTTCTACTAACATTACTCACGAGGTATGCTAATACCATACATGTGTGCAAGACGATGTGAGAACTACTTTAAAATTTTATTTGTTGTCCTAAAACATTTTACTGATCTAAAACCCGGCCATTAAAGAAGGAATACCAAATTTCTGTTTAAAGAATACACATAAAATTTGAAGTAGATATTTATATTCTTCTTCAAAAGTGGGGCAATTAAAAAAAATTGTATATTGAACTTTTTTAAAACAAAAAAAAAAAAAAACGTCAAAAATTATTTATTCAATATATAAGACTATTATGACAGCATACCAGATTTTTGAATCTTCAAAGAAATTGATTCCTGGGTCAATGTACGAATTGATTTTATGTAACATCGCAATACTTTTAATTGTTCACTCATTTTACTCCCGAGATGAGCTAATACCATACATGTGTGCACGATGATGTGAAAATTATTTATTAATTGTTGTCCAAAAAAAATTTCACTGTCCTAATATCCGTCTGTTAATGAGAGAATGCTAAATTTCTTTAAAAGTTTTTTAAAACTCTGCACATTTTAGCTTCTCTCGAAAATATTAAAATATTACAAAACTTACTCCAAATACTTGAAAAATAATAATTTGTTCAATATTAAGAACTAGTATCAAAGATTTCCAGAAATTGTATATGTTTAAATGAAATGCTTCCTGGGCTAATATAGGAATTGATATCACGAATCATCGCAATATTGTTAATTTTTAATAACTTTACTTTCGAGATGAGTCAATAGCATCCATGTGTGCAAATCGATTTGAAAATTATTTTCTATTTTTTAATAGCTGTCCTCAAAAAAGAGATAACTGAATTTATGTTGTAAGAACACCTAGAAAATTCGATGTAAATTATAATACGTACTTAAGTTGCTCTTCAAAATTGAAAACAGGTACTAACAGTTTTCGTCCAAACTCACGAAAATACAAAAATGAACTAATTCAAAGTCTTGCTCAAAAATTCGAAAAATAAAATTACCGAATTTGAATATGTTCACATAAAACGATTTCTGGGTCAATATAGAAATTGATTTCATAAAATATCGAAATACCATTAATTGTTAGCTAACTTTATTCGCCAGATCTGCTAATATTATACATGTGTGCACGACGATGCGAAAATTGTTTCTATTTGTTAATTGCTGCCCTAAAAAAAAAAAACTTCTCAGAAAAATATTAAAATTATTACAAGTCTCAAAAATTCAAAAAATAATAATATGTTCAATATGTGTGGACAATTATCACCAAATTTCCCAGTTTGAATATATTTACATAAAACGATTCCTGGATCAATATAGGAATTGATTTCACAAAATATCGAAATACAATTAATTCCTTACTAACTTTACTCGCCAGATTTTTTAATATTATACATGTGTGCATGACGATGCGAAAATTGTTTCTATTTGTTAATTGCTGTCCTAAAATCCAATTATTAAATAGAGAATACTAAATGTTTGTTGTAAGACCACATAAAAAATTTGATGTAAATTAATGTACATACTTATATTGATCTTCAAAATTGAAAAAAATATATTTTAAAAGTTTCTAAAAATCGTGCAAAGGGTAGCTTCTCATGAAAATATTAAAATTATTACAAGTCTCAAAAATTCAACAAATAATAATATGTTCAATATGTGTGGACAATTATCACCAAATTTCCGAGTTTGAATATATTTACATAAAACGATTCCTGGATCAATTAGGAATTGATTTCATAAAATATCGAAATGCAGTTAATTCCATACTAACTTTACTCGCCAAATCTGCTAATATTATACATGTGTGCATGACAATGTGTAAACTGCTTCTATTTTTTAATTGCTGTCCTAAAAAGCAATTATTAAAAAGAGAATACTAAATGTTTGATGTAAGGCCACATAGAAAATTTGATGCAAATTGGAAAAAAATTATTATAAATGTTTCTAAAACTCGTGTAAAGGTTAGCTTCTCATGAAAATATTTTTATTTTTATTACACATTTAAAAAACAAAAAATCGAAAAAAATCGAAAAATAATAATGTGTAAAAAAAGTTATATTACTAAAAAAATCACAAATAACTTTAAATATCTAAATGTAACAATGTTAACAAATGTTAACAATCAATTTATTATATTGTTTTGAAAATCGAAGGATAGCTCTATTACCTTTAAGGCTACAATTCTAAATTAACACTCCATGAATAACCAATGCCATGCCAAACTTATTATATCTGAATTCTATAGTAGATACTCAAAATAAATCACATAAAAAAAGTTTTTTTTTATGTAAAACAGGAATTCGTATACCATTTTATAAACTATAAAAAAAATAACAAAGACAATTTATTTCCATAATAAAATTATGGAAACTAAATTCAAAAAACGGCAAAATCCATTTATCTAAATAATAGAAACTTTTATAAATGAACGCGAATAACATAAATACAATTTATGTTGGTTTTTTATTTCAATCAAAAAAAAAAAAAAAATACATAGAAAAATAAATACAATAAAATAAATTGGATGGTGGTTAGACCACTAAGCCTTTTTTACATTTACAAGGGCTGTTATAGGATCTTAATAATTTAAACGAAATGAAATTGCATTTAAAAAATGGTATTTAGTTCAAGCATTTTATTCAATTTCTATATACTGATATTTCCAAAAAGAAAAAAAAATCATTAAAATTTTTTAACTAAATCGTTAATTGGAACAAATAAAAATTTAACAAAATTTTCTATAGAAGTAAAAATTTAACAAAATTTTATATAGAAATAAAAATTAAACAAAATTTTCTAAGGAAATAAAATTGTGACAAAATTCTCTATAGAAATAAAAATTTAACAAAATTTTCTATAGCAATACAATTTTGACAAAATTGTCTATAGCAATCAAATGTTGACAAAATTTTCTATGGAAATAAAATGTTAACAGAATTTTCTATAGAAACAAATTTTTAACAAAATTTTCTATAGAAAAAAAATTTTGACAAAATTTTCTATAGAAATGAAATCTAAACAAAATTTTCTAAAGAAATAAAATTTTAACTAAATTTTCCATAGAAATAACATTTTGACAAAATTTTCCATAGAAATAACATTTTGACAAAATTTTCTATAGCAATAAAATTTGACAAATTTTTCTATAGAAATTAAATTTTGACAAAAATTCCTATAGAAATAAAATTTTTACAAAATTTTCAATAGAAGTAAAATTTTAACAAAATCTTCTATAGAAATAAAAACTAAACAAAATTTTCTATAGAAATAAAATCTTGGCAAAATTTTCCACAGAAATAACATTTTGAAAAAATTTTCTAAAGAAATAAAATTTTAACTAAATTTTCTATAGAAATAAAATTTTGACAAAATTTTCTATAGAAATAAATTTTTGACAAAGTTTTCTATAGAAATAAATTTTTGACACAATTTTCTATACAAATAAATTTTTGACAAAATTTTCTATGGAAATAAAATGTTAACAGAATTTTCTATAGAAACAAATTTTTAAAAGAATTTTCTATTGAAACAAATTTTTAACAAAATTTTCTATAGAAATAAAATTTTGACAAATTTTCTATAGAAATAAAATTTTGACAAAATTTCTATAGAAGTAAAAATTTAACAAAATTTTCTATAGATAAAAATAAAAACTAAACAAAAATTTCTATAAAAATAAAATTTTGGCAAAAATTTCCATAGAAATAACATTTTGACAAAATTATCTAAAGAAA
The DNA here is from genome assembly GCF_050003625.1 of Haematobia irritans. Classification (NCBI taxonomy): domain Eukaryota; kingdom Metazoa; phylum Arthropoda; class Insecta; order Diptera; family Muscidae; genus Haematobia; species Haematobia irritans. Next base: position 157,504,699 of record NC_134399.1, read on the forward strand.
TAAAATTTTAACAAAATTTTCTATAGAAATAAGATTTTGACAAAATTTTCTATAGAAATAATTTTGACAAAATTTTCTATAGAAATAAATTTTTGACAAAATTTTCTATAGCAGTAAAATTTGACAAATTTTTCTACAGAAATAAAAACTTAAAAAAAAATCTATAGAAATAAAATTTTAACTAAATTTTTTATGGAAATAAAATTTTGAAAAAATTTTCTATAGAAATAAAATTATGACAAAATTTTCTATAGAAATAAATTTTTGACAAAATTCCCTATATCAATAAAATTTGACAAACTTTTCTATAGAAATAAAATTTTGACAAAATTTTCTATAGCCAAAATTTCCTATAGCAATAAAATTTGACAAATCTTTCTACAGAAATAAAAACTTAAAAAAAATCTATAGAAATAAAATGTTGACAAAATTTTCTATAGCCAAAATTCCCTATATCAATAAAATTTGACAAAATTTTCTATAGAAATAAAATTTTGACAAAATTTTCTATAGCCAAAATTCCCAATATCAATAAAATTTGACAAAATTTTCTATAGAAATAAAATTTTGACAAAATTTTCTATAGCCAAAATTTTCTATAGCAATAAAATTTGACAAATTGTTCTACAGAAATAAAAACTTAAAAAAAATCTATAGAAATAAAATTTTGACAAAATTTTCTATAGAAATATATTTTTGACAAAATTCCCTATATCAATAAAATTTTGACAAAATTGTCAATAGAAATAAAATTTTGACAAAGTTTTCTATAGAAATAAATTTTTGACAAAATTTTCTATAGAAATAAAATTTTGGCAAAATTTTCTATAGAAATAAAATTTTGACAAAATTTTCTACAGAAATAAAAACTTAAAAAACAATCTATAGAAATAAAATTTTAACTAAATTTTCTAAAAAAAAAAAAAAAATTAACAAAATTTTCTATAGAAATAAATTTTTGACAAAATTTTATATAGCAATAAAATTTGACAAATTTTTCTATAGAAATAAAATTTTGACAACATTTTTTTATAGAAATACAATTTTGACAAAATTTTCTATAGAAATAAAATTTTGACAAAATTTTCTATACAAATAAAATTTTTACAAAATTTTCTATCGAAATAAAATTTTAACAAGATTTTCTATAGAAGTAAAAATTTAACAAAATTTTCCATAGAAATAAAATTTTGGCAAAATTTTCCATAGAAATAACATTTTGTCAAAATTTTCTATAAAAATAAAATATTGACAAAATTTTCTATAGAAATAAAATGTTGACTAAATTTTCTATAAAAAAAAATTTACAAAATTTTCTATAGAAATAAATTTTTGACAAAACTTTCTATAGCAATAAAATTTGACAATTTTTTCTATAGAAATAAACTTTTGACAAAATTTTCTATAGAAATAAAATTTTGACAAAATTTTCTATAGAAGTAAAAATTTAACAATATTTTCCATAGAAATAACATTTTGTCAAAATTTTCTATTCCCTAAATCAATAAAATTTTGACAAAATTTTCTATGGAAATAAAATTTTAACAAATTTTTCCATAGAAATAAAATTTTGACAAAATGTTCTATAGAAATAAAAATTTAACAAAATTTTCTATAGAAATAAAATTTTGTCAAAATTTTCTATAGCAATAAAATGTTAACCAAATTTTCTATGGAAATAAAGTTTAAACAAAATTTTCTGTAGAAATAAAATTTTAACATAATTTCTATACTCATAAAATATTGAAAAAATAAGATTTTTTTGTTTGGTAGTTTTTTGGTAATTTTTTTCGATTTTGTTAGATTACGTTTGCCTCGAGTGGCAACCGTGAGTATAACCCCAATTCATAGCTGCTGATTTTATGGCCCACTATTCTTGTTCTTGAACATTTAAGGTTCATAAAAAAATATTTCAGTAATTCAATTTTTAAGCTTCACTTCAAATTCAATTTTAAGCATATATCACAAGTCATCACTTTCCATTTCCATATTAAGCAAAAATCAAAAAAAAAGAAAGAAAAACCGACAATAATACAAGAAGTAGACATTTAAACCCATTATGTCAATTTTGAAGTGGCAGATAACAACCTTAAGTACAAAAGAAATTTTTGCGTATAAAAATAATTCACTATAACTTGTGTGTGTGTGTGAAAATCCATACGTGTATAGTAGCTTTTAAAAAATACACTTTTTGCTAACAAAAAAAAATCGGTTTATACCATACTAAATGACTGACATTTCAAGAAACAAAAACAAAAAAAAATAACTCTTGATTGAAAATACAAACGTAGGAGAAACTAAAAAAAAACACAACACAAAAATGTTGAAACGGAAATACGTGCTAGACTTGTTGAAAGTTGATTGTTTTCTGATGATCAAATGTGTGAATGAGTAAGTGAGTGAGTGAACATACCCCAAATTGACAGTAGACCAAGTAGTAGTACTACCTCTACCTCTACCACTACCATGGTTAAAAAAAAACAATGTTCATTTCTTTCACCATAAAGTTCTTTTGTACAATTTACAATTCTTTTGAAATGAAATGTACATATGTATGTGTGTAGGTGCAGGCAGAAAACATTTTGCAAATGTTTCTGGTGTTAAAAACATTCCACAAAATACTAAATGGCCACAAAATGCTTTCAAATAATTTTGAATGACAGATGGGAGTAGAAAGAAGAGTTTTACAGTTTTTACACATATACGCATACATTCAAACAAATGAATAAAATTGGTATGATCATCATCACTTCATTTCAAACATACATGAATTCATTCATTCACTTGCTGTAGAAATATAGGCCTATGGATATGAGTATGTGGGTGTGTGAGCGTTTGTAGCTTCTCTCATATGCAACAGTTCTCATTTCTCGATATACCAACTGCGAAGCAACCAACCAACCGACCGACCGACCAACCTACTTAGAATTTATACTCAAACTTTTGACACTTCGATTTAACTACAATTTTCCATTGTTACAATTTATCAAAGTAACTGTCACTCACAACTGTCACAGAACATTAAATGAAAGCAGTATCTTGCAACAGCAGCAACAACAATAACAATAAATAGGCATAAACTACAACAACAACTGCATATCTGTTGGTAGCCATATCATTGAATGCAATATTCAGGCATCTATCAAAAGAGTGTGAATGAGAGAGAGAGAGAGTGTATTTAATACTCTCTTATAATGCATGTATGCTTATGAGGAACACACACACCCACTCAACTACGGAAATTATTGGAGGATTTGTTTGAAAATAACTTTTAGCATTTTTGGGAAAAAATGCAAATTTATTTTCTAATTTTAGTCAAGTGTCATATGTGTTTATCACTACGTATATGTGCTTGTTTTAGCCTTAAATGATAGAGCTTCCCAGGAAAAACTGTGTGTTTCTCGAATAGAAGAAAATTTTTTACTTTGGCTTTTAATCTGTTGCGAAATAGCATCAGAAGCCAACGATTATTTTCAAGCACTTTATACACTCAAAAAACAAGTAAACACAGCGGGAAAGAAAAGATAGCTTAATTTTAGAAAATTTTAAGTAAACTGTATTAAAAATGCCGATATTAAAAACAAATATTTTCCAGAAATTTATAAGAATCTATAAGTTTTTCACTTGTTAAAAACAATTTTTTAGTTGGAACAAAAAAAAATTTCAGTTCTAAATTACAAAAATGTCCTCGGCGCCACACGAGGCCTAAGATTTCATGATCTTAAATACGAATGCGAATTAAGCTTAGCATAGAAAACGTATTTCTATGTTATAAAGTTTTTTCCTTCTCCAAAAGTCGATAAACTTTTCAATAAAGTTGTTTTCGTACACTGAAAATATTTTTACATGGTTTTAAAGATTACTCAACCTAAATTTTAGTATGCGTAATTTACACAATATTAAGCACAAATCTCTTTAAAATAATGACATTTTAAATTAAAGTCTATAAGTCTAAATTCGTTGATTCAATTTTTTTATACCCTCCACCATAGGATGGGGGGTATACTAACTTTGTCATTCCGTTTGTAACACATCGAAATATTGCTCTAAGACCCCATAAAGTATATATATTCTGGGTCGTGGTGAAATTCTGAGTCGATCTGAGCATGTCCGTCCGTCTGTTGAAATCACGCTAACTTCCGAACGAAACAAGCTATCGACTTGAAACTTGGCACAAGTAGTTAGTTATTGATGTAGGTCGTATGGTATTGCAAATGGGCCATATCGGTCCACTTTTACGTATAGCCCCCATATAAACGGACCCCCAAATTTGGCTTGCGATCGCTCTAAGAGAAGCAAATTTCATCCGATCCGACTGAAATTTGGTACATGGTGTTAGTATATGGTCTCTAACAACCATGCAAAAATTGGTCCATATCGGTCCATAATTACATATAGCCCCCATATAAACCGATCCCCCGATTTGGCTTGCGGAGCCTCTAAGAGAACCAAATTTCATCCGATCCGACTGAAATTTGGTACATGGTGTTAGTATATGGTCTCTAACAACCATGCGAAAATTGGTCCGCTTCGGTCCATAATTATATATAGCCCCCATATAAACCGATCCCCCGATATGGCTTGCGAGGCCCCTAAGAGAAGCAAATTTCATCCGATCCGGCTGAAATTTGGTACATGGTGTCAGTATATGGTCTCTAACAACCATGCAAAATTGGTCCACATCGGTCCATAATTATATATAGCCCCCATATAAACCGATCACCAGATTTGACCTCCGGAACCTCTTGGAAGACCAAAATTCATCTGATTCAGTTGAAATTTGGTACGTGGTGTTAATATATGGCCTCAAACTCCCATGCAAAAATTGGTCGATATCGGTCCATAATTATATATAGGACCCATATAAACCGATCCCCAGATTTGACCTCCAGAGCCCCTTGGAAGAGCAAAATACTTCCCATTCGGTTGAAATTTGGTACGTGATGTTATTATATGGTATCCAACAACCATGCAGGAATAAGAAGTTTTAAGATACCACAACCCAAGTAATTCGATTGTGGATGACAGTCTTTCGTAGAAGTTTCTACGCAATCCATGGTGGTGGGTACATAAGATTCGGCCTGGCCGAACTTGCGGCCGTATATACTTGTTTTTAATTTAGGACATAAATTTTGGAAATTTGCGTCACGCCGTTGGGGTCCTACTATGTCTTAGAGCTAAGGCAAATTTTCCTTAAAGTAAAGAAAAATATTATTGATTTAAAGTAATCGCAAAAAGAAAACGAAAATTCCATAAACGTGATCTGTATCCTAATTTTAATTTTATTGAGCCTAGATTTAACGCTAGATGGTTAGGTTAGGTTAGGTGTAGTGGCAGCCCGATGTATCAGGCTCACTTAGACTATTCAGTTCATTGTGATACCACAGTGGTGAAGTTCTCTCTTATCACTGAGTGCTGCCCGATTCCATGTTAAGCTCAATGACAAGGGACCTGCTTTTTATAGCCGAGTCCGAACGGCGTTCCACATTGCAGTGAAACCACTTAGAGAAGCTTTGAAACACTCAACAATGTCACCGGCATTACTGAGGTGGGATAATCCACCCTGAAAAACTTTTTTGGAGTTCGGTCGAAGCAGTAATCGAACCCACGATTTTGTGTATGCAAGGCGGGCATGCTAACCATTGCACCACGGTGGCTCCCTAGCGCTAGATAGCACACTAAAAAGATGTGTTTATTTTATAGAAGCCGCATCTTCTGGCTCGGAATCAATACCAAACTCATTAAAATTCTTAGAGTATGAATATTTTCAGTGTACCAAGGAATTTTTTAAATTTGATGTTTGCGTACTTGGTACTAAGAAACAAATTTGTTTTCATTTGTTTGTATTTTTTTTGTGCTGTTTTGTGGCCAGATTAAAATCCTTTATAATCATGTTAATTATATTTTAAATTTCTAAATTCAGACTCGACTTAAAGTAATTATAACAAATCTTTTTAATTTCGCTATCTTTGGCATATATTTTTGTATAAATTTAGTTTATCCATTCCGTGAGTGTCCACCTTTGAGAGGTTTCACTGTAAATGAATTTAAATTTGTTTTTTTTTTTTATTTTAAATGGTCTGGTGTGTAATGGGTTAAAACGGATTACAACTCTGTGGTCATATGAGTGAAAATCGGGTGAAAGATATATATGGTAGCTATATCTAAGTCTGAACCGATTTCAACCAAATTCGGCACAATTTACGACACTATAAATTGCACTCCTCGTACAAAATTTAAAATAAATCAGGCTTAAATTCTGTCTTATGGGGCCATATTAGTAGATATCGGGCGAAAGATATATTTAGGAGCTATATCTAAAACTGAACCGATTTCAGCCAAATTTGGCATGCATAGCTACAATATGAATTCTACTCCCTGTGCAAAATTTCACTTAAATCGGATTATAAATTAGGACCTCTGTGGTCCTACGAGTGTAATTCGGACGAAAGATATATATGGGAGCTATAACTAAATCTGAACCGATTTCAACCAAATTCGGCGCACTTTACGACTCCTTGTGCAAAATATGTTATAATGCACTTCAGGATAAAATTCTGGCTTCTGGGGTCATATTGGTAGATATCGGACGAAAGATATATATGGGAGCTATAACTAAATCTGAACCGATTTCAACCAAATTCGGTGCACTTTACGACTCCTTGTGCAAAATATAAAGCACTTCAGGATAAAATTCTGGCTTCTGGGGCCATATTGGTAGATATCGGACGAAAGATATATATGGGAGCTATATCTAAAACTGAACGGATTTCAACCAAATTCGGCGCACTTTACGACTCCTTGTGCAAAATTTAAAGCGCTTCAGGTTAAAATTCTGGCTTCTGGGGTCATATTGGTAGATATCGGACGAAAGATATATATGGGAGCTATATCTAAAACTTAACCGATTTTTACCAATAGTGTTCTACTCTGACGCATAAAACATACTTGTGCCAAATTTGAAGTCGATTGGACTAAAATTGTGACCTAGACTTTGATCACAAAAATGTGTTCACAGACAGACGGACAGACCGACATGGCTAGATCAACTCAGGGGCCGACCCTGAGCAATATTGCCAAAGATACCATATGTCCACTCGTCTCCTTCTGGGTGTTCCAAACATATGCACTAACTTATAATACCCTATTCCACAGTGTGGCGCATATAAAATGCAAATAAATTTAGAAAAAACAAGTATATACAGCAGTAAGTTCGGCCGGGCCGAATTTTAAATACCCACCACCATGAACCAAATATTAGGGTTTCCTTTGAAATTTCAGGAGGGCTTGAGGACTTGAGGGCACTTCCCGAAGATAAATTTAAAGATTTCACTTGTAAGTGTGCAAGAAAATTATAAAATAAAGTCTTGATTTGAAATCTTAAATCTGTAGAAGTAAAATCTGGAAATTTTACATTGAGTTTCAAGCAATTTTCATGATCAGTGCGCCTACTACACCCTCAAGGAGTGAAGTCGGTCTATATGGAGGCATTACCAAATGGACCGATAAAAACTTAATCCGATACACATTTTTGTGAGCCTAAAATACCAGAATATTTACAATTTCAGGCAAATCAGATAAAAACTACGGGTTCTAGAAACCCAAGGAGTTTAATCGGGAGATCGTTCTTATGGGAGCTATACTAAAATATGGACCGATACTCACCGTTTTCGGCACACCTCTTTATGACCCGAAAATACCTCTAAATTTCCAATATCAGGCAAATAGGATAAAAACTTCGGATTCTAGAAGCCCAAGAAGTAAAATCGGGAAACAGGTCTATATGGAGCCTATACCAAAATATGGACCGATAGTCACCATTTGTGGCACACCTCTTTATGGTCCTAAAATACCTCTAGATTTCCAATTTCAGACAAATTGGATAAAAACTACAGTTTCTATAAGCCCAAGACCCCAAATCGGGAGGTCGTTTTATATGAGGACCATACCAAAACATGGACCGATACTCACAATTTTTGACACACGTATTTGTGGTTCTACAATACCTCTAGATTTCCAATTTCAGGTAAATTTAATAAAAACTGCGGCTTCTATAAGCCCAAGAAGTAAAATCGGGAGATCGGTCTATATGGGAGCTATACCAAAATATGGACCGATACTCACCATTTTTGGCACACCTCCTTATGGTCATAAAATACCTCAAGATTTCAAATTTCAGGCAAATTGGATAAAAACTACGATTTCTATAAGCCCAAGACCCCAAATCGGGAGGTCGGTTTATATAGGGACTATATCAAAACCTGGACCGATATAGCCCATCTTCGAACTTGACCTGCCTGCAGACAAAAGACGAGTTTGTGCAAATTTTCAACACGATTGCTTCATTATTGAAGACTGTAGCTTGATTACAACAGACAGCCAGACAGACAGACAGACGGACAGAGGGACATGGCTATATCGTCTTAGAATTTCTCCCTGATCATGAATATATATACTTTATATAGTCGGAAATCGATATTTCGATGTGTTACAAACGGAATGACAAACTTATTATACCCCCGTCACCATTCTATGGTGGTGGGTATAAAAATAATTTTAATTTTAATAAGGGGTCCAATTTACCACCACCAGTATATAGCGCACTGCAATAGTTAAAGATTAAAATATAAAATTCATCTGTAGTAGAAAAACAATTGAAAGTGAATCCCGGGAGATCACTCAAATAAACTGTTTGTGAAACAAATTGTAATTTTTTGCTGGGTGGCGTATCAAAAATAATGTGTCACAAAAACCTAAGTCCATTAATAATTTGAATAATTATTTTCCACCCATATATAGGCAAGCTCATTCTCATTAATGTAAAAATATTTTATTTTAAGGGTTTTTATTTATCTCTTTAATACTCACATATTTCATTTGTTTTAATATTAAGCTTAACACATACCTGAAATGATAAAAAAATAAATATTAGATATTAGATATGTTACAGCAAAAACTCTACAGATATTAAGATCATTTAAAATATTTTATGGAAATAATTAAAAATAATGACAATATGATGGTACATTCCTTTCTCCTTCAATACAAAATTAAATGATTTGCACTCTTAGTACCCTCATAACAAATACACCCTTAAAATGGATATGCTCATCAAAGACCAGCAAATATTTGCTAAACATTTCAAAATGTGAAATCATTTAAATTATTTAATGGCCTTAAATTTTCTATCAAATAGAATTCATAGTAAATAATATTGGTAAATGTGTGTGTGTGTGTGTGTTTGAAGCCATTTATGTCACCATATTCTGTAGATGGCACCCCTATAATAACTGTATGAAAAAATAGGCAACAACACTATTACAATAGATACTCTGCTACTCTCCTGTAGCAAAAACACAACAACAACAACAATTACTTGTAGAATATATAATTGTTGCATACAGTGAGGTTTCATAACAGAGCCTTTTCATAAAACCCCATATACAGACACCCACTTACATCTATGTTATACCACTTGTAGTGATTGCTTATGAAGGGTCATTATGTTGGCTTCAATAAACAAGAGAGTGTGGCAGAGAGACAGAGAGGGAGAGAATAGGGAAGGGAGTCAATGTAATTGTTAGAAGATTCAAACGATTACTTGCATATCTAAGATTTAAACCAGAGCATAATAGGTATATGTGTTGGAATATGCATGAATATACTGCAAATTATACCGGTGGGTTTTTTTTTATGGAATTCACTCTCAAAAATGCCATTACATTTCTGACCCAAAATATTCGAAAAACAAACATTTCTTAATCTCGTAATGCTAATTGAGCTACATTTTCAACATTCTATATTTATTTATTTACTTTTATTTTTGTGAGTGTTTGTGTGTTTCTGTCTATCTCAAAACCCGGAAGTCTTAATAACCATTAACGTTACGTTCTAAATAACTATGCGCATCATTGTATGTACGAATCTGTGTTTAAAGGCATTCTTACTATAAAGCCTGTACACTCTGCAAGACCATGTCTTACAGAGAAAGACATTTTTATTACTTTCCATCAGACATAAGACATACTATGAATACTATGAGTATGGGTAAATATCAGGCATTTTGCACAAAAATTTCATACACTAAATATTGGGGTGGAGTAGATAAAAGGAAAAATATTAAAGTTATAAAGGTCCACAAAAAAAAAAAAAAAAAAACTCTCAAGAGATGTAGCTCTCTTCGTCAGCATCATTTTGTATTAGAAATTTCCAAAATTATTTTTTCAATTTAAATTTTCCAATACATCCTAATAACAAGTTTTAAGCACACTCCTTTCCCTCCCCTCACATACTCAACTAACTCACATTGATGTATTGTTGACTTGTTTGTACTAAGCACATGTATAAGTACAAAATTAAAATTGTCTTCAAGTGTTGACGATGATTAACATTGTCATCGTCATGGCAATAATCCTCATAACCATCATAATGATCGTGATTATCATTACGATCATATCAATGGTGTACAGTTTGTTTGGCTATTAAGGAGGTACTTCAATGTGTCACAGGGAAGACATAAGTAATGTGGATGCTGGTGATTATGGTGAATATCCATAGCAAAGCCCTGGTATTTCAAATAGTGGTGTGCACGTGAGTAATATCTTACTCATGCACGCTCACGAAAAGAAAATTTGTACTTAAAAATACCGTGACTCACGAAAAATATCGTGACTCACGAAAGATTTTTTAAGTAATTTACCTTAGCGACGTGTCTGAAAACATGAGCATTATTACACTCTTAACATCCCAGGTGTCACTAAAATTGTAAATGAATTTAACTCACGACAATTTCGTGTCACGTGCACACCTCTAATTTCAAATCGACTGTATGACATTTTCCCCTTATTTGTCTGAGTTATGAAAAATCTAACACCCCAACAGCCGCCCTATACCTCCATGAAGATTATAACAGATTAAATATTTCAATTGTTTAGATTTATGTGATAGATGTTCTGAAATGGATGAATGCGAATTGATGACTATTTTTTTTTTTTTACACCATATTCTAGTCGTATTGTGACACAGCTGCAAACAAATATGCGGGCTTTTTGTATATTCTATAATATTTTTAGCAAATATTTTATAAATGGAAATATAACACACGTAAGCCATAATATAGAGGGATATCCAAAACAAAAAAAATTGATCGTTTTTAATTTCAATTTTTTTTTTCGAAAATTTCGTGGTTCTCAAAATTTCAATTCTATAGAAAATTTAATAAATTTCTTTACTATAGGAAATTTTGCCAAAATTTTTTTGTTATAGATAATTTGTCAAAATTATTTTACTATGGGAAATTTTGTCAACATTTTTTTACTAAAGGAAATCTTGTCAATAAAATAATAAATTAATTAATAAATAAATCAATTTCTTTAATAGTAGTTTTTACTAATAGTAATTTTTACTATAGTATTTTTTTTAATTTTTTTTACTTTACGACATTTTTTCACAAATTTCCGTACTATAGAAAATGGTGTCAAGATTTAATTTCAAAAAAAAAAAACTTAATATTTACTTTCAATAAAAAAATTGCGACAATTGGTTTACTATAGAAAATTTTGTCAAAATTTCTTTACTATGTTATAGATGAATTTGTCAAAATTACTGTATTATAGAAAATTGTGCCAAAATCTCTGTATTATAGAAATTTTATCAAAATTATTTTCCCATTGGAAATTTTGTCAAAATTTCATTTTTATAGAAAATTTTGTCAAAATTTCTTTACTATAGGATATTTTGTCAAAATTTCTTTACTATAGGAATTTTTTTCAAAATTTCTATACGACACTATGTCAACATTTCTTTACTCTAGACGAATTTGTCAAAAATTTCTGTATTATAGAAAATTTTGTCAAAATTGAAATTTTCAAAATCTCTGTATTATAGAAAATTTTGTAAAAATTTCTTTACTATAGAAATTTTGTCAAAATTCTTTTCTCATAGGAAATTTTGTCAACATTTCATTTTTATAGGAAATATTTCTTTCTTATGGGAAATTTTGTCAAAATTTCTTTACTATAGGAAATTTTGTACAAATTTCTTTTTCATACAAAATTTTGTCAAAATTTCTTTTTTTATAGGAAATTTTGTCAAAATTTCTTTTGTATAGGGAATTTTGTAATATGTTCTTTATTATAAAGAACTTTGCCAACATTCTTTTTCATAGGGAATTTTGTAAAAATTTCTTTTTTATATGAAATTTTGTTGAAATTTCTTTATCTCTGTATTATAGAAATTTTGTCAAAATTCTTTTCTCATTGGAAATTTTGTCAAAATTTCATTTTTATAGAAAATTTTGTCAAAATTTCTTTACTATAGGATTTTTTTTTTTTTTTAAATTTCTATACGACATTATGTCAACATTTCTTTACTATAGATGAATTTGACAAAAATTTCTGTATTATAGAAAATGTTGTCAAAATTAAAATTTTCAAAATCTCTGTATTATAGAAAATTTTGTCAAAATTTCCTTACTATTGAAATTTTGTCAAAATTCTTTTCTCATAGGAAATTTTGTCAATATTTCTTTCTTATAGGAAATCTTGACAAAATTTCTTTACTATAGGGAATTTTGTACAAATTTCTTCCTCATACAAAATTTTGTCAAAATTTCTCTTTTTATAGGAAATTTTGTCAAAATTTCTTTTGTATAGGGAATTTTGTAAAATTTTCTTTATTATAAAGAACTTTGCCAACATTATTTTCATATGTAATATTGTAAAAATTTCTTTTTTATATAAAATTTTGTTGAAATTTCTTTATTAAAGGGAATTTTAAAATCCTTTTTCATAAGAAATTTTGCCAAAATTTCTTTTTTATATGAAATTTTGTCAACATTTCTTTTTATAGGAAATTTTATAAAAATTTTACTACTTTAGATGAATTTGTCAAAATTTCTGTATTATAGAAAATTTCTTTACTAAAGAACATTTTGTCAAAATTTCATACAATAGGAAATTTTGTGACAAATATCTTTACTATAGGAAATTTTGTAAAAATTTTTTTACTATAGGAAGTTTTGTTAAAATTTATTTACAGCATAGTTTTGTAAAAAAATTATCTACTATACGAAATTTTGTCAAAATTTCTTTTTCATAGGAAATTTGGTAAATTTCTTTTTTATATGAAATTTTGTGAAAAATTATATTTGTTATAGCAATTTTTATCAAAATTCCTTTACTATAGTAAGTTTTGTAAAATTTTGTCACAATTTCTTTTTGATGTGAATTTTTGCCAAAATTTCATTTCTATAGGAAATTGTGTCTTTGATTCTTCATATAGCAAGTTTTGTAAAAATTTGTTTGCTATAGGAAATTTTGTCAAAATATTTTTACTATAGGGAATTTTTTTCAACATTCTGTTTCAAAGGAAATTTTGTTAAAATTTCTTTTTTATAGAGAATTGTGTCAAAATTTCTTTACTATAGAAAATTTTCTCAAAATTACTTTAATATAGAAAAGGTTTGTCAAAATTTCATTTCTATAAATAATTTTGTCACAATTTTATCAAAATTTCATTTTTATACGAAATTTTGTCAACATTTTTCTTTTATAGAAAATTTTGTCAACATTCTGTACAATGGGGAATTTTGGCCACATTCGTTTTCATCGGAAATTTTGTACAAATTTCTTTTTCATAAAAAAATGTTATCAAAATTTCTTTTTATAGAAAATTTTGTCAAAATTTCTTTATTATAGAAAAATTTCCCAACGTTCTTTTTCATAGGGATTTTTTTAAAAAATTTATAGGAAATTATATCACAATTATATCTTATTATAGAGAATTTTTCTACATTTCTATAGAGAATTTTGTCAAAATTCTTTTCTCATAGGAAATTTTATCAAAATTTCATTTTTATACGAAATTTTGTCAACATTCTGTACAATGGGGAATTTTGGCCACATTCGTTTTCATCGGAAATTTTGTACAAATTTCTTTTTCATAAAAAAAATATTATCAAAATTTCTTTTTATAGAAAATTTTGTAAAAATTTCTTTTCTTATAGGAAATCATATTAAAATTATTTCTTATTATAGGGAATTTTGCTACAATTTCTTTTTGATAGTAAGTTTTGTCAAAATTTCTTTACTGTAGGGAGTTTTGTTGAAAATCCCCTTTCGTAGGAAATTTTATAAAAATGTATTTTTTATGTGAAATTTTATTATTATAAATGACTTTGTCAACATTTCTGTATTATAGAAAATTTTGTCAAAATTTATTTACTGTAAGAATATAGGAAATTTTCTTAAATTTCTTTTTTATAGGAATTTTTGTGAAAATTTATATTTGTCATAACAAATTTTATCGAAATTTCTTTAGAAAAGGAAATTTTGTTAAAATTTTTTTACTATAGTAAGTGTTGTAAAAATTTCGTTTTCATTGGAATTTTAGTCACAATTTCATATGAAATTTTGTCAAAATTCCCTTTTTTTAATTTTGTCAAAATTTCTTTGCTATAGCAAATTATGTAAAAATTTATTTGCTATAGGAAATTTTATCAAAATTATTTACTAAAGGGAGTTCTTTCACAATTATTTTTCAAAGGGAATTTTTTCAAAATTCTTTTTCAAAGGAAATTTTGTAAACATTTCTTTTTTATAAAAAATGTTGACAAAATTTCTTTACTATAGAAAATTTTGCCAAAAATACTTTAATATAGAAAATTTTGTCAAAATTTCTTTACCATAGAGAATTTTTCCAAAATTACTGTAGGAAGTATCATTGCCACACACAAAGAAAAAAAGTTTGGAAAACGTGTACCGAAAACGTTTTTCTTTTGTAAGAGTTTTTTGAATCGAAAAGTATTTATCACCAAAAAATTCGTTTGTTACAAAATTTTTATTTTTTCAATAAAAAAGTTATTTTTGAACCAACACCACAGTCCATATCGTTTTTATCAAACACTGTTCTTTTCTGACTTTAAGTTTTTAATAAGACACATTTTACAGTTCATAGTAAAAATTTAATATAGTACAATGTAATGTTGAACATTTTTGCGGAATCTTCCGACCATATCTGGAATATATGTAAAAAAAGAAAAAATCTTTGGTCGAAGCAGGGATCGAACCCACGACCCTTGGCATGCAAGTCGGACGTAGTAACCTCTGCTCCACGGTGCCCAACTAAATATATTTTTCTGTTAAATAAGCTTTGTTTAATCGGCTCGTGGGCGCCGCAAGCTATGCTATATAAATATAACTTATATGGGTAATTGTCTATTGATGACAATAACGGCTACATAGCTCAGTGGATAGTGTGTTGGCTTACAAATTGCATGGTCCGCGGTTCGATTCTCCGTCCAGGCGAAAGGTAAAAAAAATTATAATTTATAAAATCGTATTAATTTCTTCTACATTGTTTGTATTACAGAAAAAGGTGCTAAGAACTAAAAAACTTCGTGGAAGTGAGAAAGATGTGAGGGAAAATGCAATTAGCCAGAAAAAAAATTTCTGAGTTAGTCTTTATGAAATTGTTTTTACATCCTGGAAAAGAATAAACGTTTATCACAAAAAGTATATACTTTTCTTTCAAATACACTTCCTTTCAACGAAAAGCAAATGAGAAACGAACTTGTTTGTCTAAAATTTCGTTTGGGAGGAAAGAATTATTTTTTTGGATGTATAAGAAATTATCTCAAAATTTATTTATCACAGATTTCTTGTTTACTATAGAAATTTTTGTGGAAATTTCTTTACTTTCTTTATTATAGGAAATTTTGTCAAAATTTTTTTACTATAGTATCTTGTCAAAATTTCTTTAGTATATGAAAAATTTGTCGAAATTTCCTTCTAATAGGAAATTTTCCCAAATTTGTCCATAACATTGTGTAAATTGTATGGCCTAAAATTTAGGATATAGCCACCTAGAAATCCCCTGAGAACATTCTCAAGTGTCTAAGATCCATGTTCTCTTAGATTTTCTTCTTTGTGTCACCACGTACCCGGTACCTTGTAAAATCATCAACTCAATTTCTGTCTTTGTGTCCCTCGATCAACGTCAACGGCATTATTCTATCAAGCAAAAACTAACAGCATCAGCAGCAACAACAACAACAACAAAATACCAATCAAATTGAATGATGATAAAACTTAAATACAGTCAACTCAATTAACTAAAGTAGGATGATATGATTTGTATATATGGACGATATACTTTAGAGGAAGAAACGAAAAAAAAACAAATCTCCTCGATTACAAAAATAGACGAACATTTACAAAGACAAAGACGGGATGAGGGGGCGGGTTGTCTTTTTTTTTTTGTAAGAAGAAGGAAATAAGATGCAGATACAATTTGCCATTAAATACAGACTCTTTTTTCCCCCGGAGGCGGATGATAACTATAGCGGTAGTTAAGCCAACAATGAATGATGGTACCGTATAGCTAAACTCCTGAAAAGCTCTTGATGGTGTTTGTTTCTGATTGACTATTTGCTGGAGTATCATTTCGATGATGAGGAGTGGTGGTAAATTGTGAAAATGCTTGCTCGGTTGGTATATCCATGCAATCTGCACAAAGATGCAGGCGGGAAATATAATGCTGGTTGCCTTCTTGAATGTTGAATAATGATTTCCTGGCCACAGAGTTGATTGAGGAGGGCAGATATTTTTTTTAAGTTTTTTTTTACAAATTGTATTAAGACGTTATGTTTTTGTTATTAGGGACTGCGAAAATATTTTTACTTAGATATAAGGATTTTAAAGTTATATAGGATGGCTGATATGTATTGCAACCAACTTTTAAGTTGTTATCATTTCCAAAGCGCATGTCTGACATCTGAATTGTCTGAAAGGTTTGTATACGACAGCAGGAGTTAAGCTCCCAATAGACTGTTGAGTGGAGTTAAGGTTCAGTTACATACCATGCGTTAATGCGTACGTTGATTGAAAAGTTGAATTTTCTCTTTAAAAACAACAGTTTTGTTAGAGTGCTTTAAACTGAAAATATCAACCCATCCATCAACACACGGATTAACGCATGATATGTAACTCAACCTTTAAGCTCCCAGTGGATTGTACGGAGGACTTAAGTTCTCAGTAGTCAATTGAGAGGATTGAGCTCTCCGTGGGTCTCCGATCGCACGATTGCCACTCGAAACAAAAATAATCTACCAAAATTTGGAGATAATTTTACCAAAAAAACTACCGAACAAAAAAATCTTATTTATTATAACAATTTTGTCAAATTTTTATTTCTATAGAAAATTTTGTCAAAATTTTGTTTCTATATTACATTTTCCAAAAATTTTATTTCTATAGAATATTTTGTAAAAATTGAATTTCTATAGAAAATTTTGTCAAAATTTTATTTCTATTGAAAATGTTGCCAAATTTTTATTATGATTTTATTTGTTGAAATTTTATTTTTATTTAATTTTCTCAAAATTTTGTTGCTATAGAAAATTTTGTCAAAATTTTATTTCTGTAGAAAATTTTATCAAAATTTTAATTCTATAGAAATTTTTTGTCAAAATTTTATTTCTGTAGAAAATTTTATCAAAATTTTATTTCTATAGTAAATTTTGCCAAAGTTTTATTTTTATAGAATGTTTTGTTAAAATTTCATTTCTTTAGAAAATTTTGACAAAATTGTATTCATATAGAAAATTTTCTCCAAATTTTATTATGTTGTAAAGATTTTATTTTTGTGGAAAATTTTTGTCAAAATTTCATTTCTTGAGAAAATTTTGTCAAAATTTCATTTCTTGAGAAAATTTTGTAAAAATTTCATTTCTTGAGAAAATTTTGTAAAAATTTTATTTCTGTTGAAATTGTCAAAATTTTATTTCTGTAAAAAATTTTGATAAAATTGTATTTCAGTTCTTAATTTTGATAAAATTTTATTTCAGTTTTTAATTTATCTCAAAATGTTGTTGCTAGAGAAAATTTTCTCAAAATATTATTTCTGTGGAAATTTTGTCAAAATTTTATTTCTATAGAAAAATTTGTCAAAACTTTATTTCTATAGAAAATGTTGTCAAAATTGTATTTTTTTGTAGAAAATTTTATCAATATTTTATTTCTATAGAAAATTTTCTATAGAAATATAAATTTCTACAAAAATTTCTATAGAAATAGACATTTCGACAAAATTTTCTATAGAAATAAAATTTTAACATAATTTTTTATAGAAATAAAATTTTGACATCCTTTTTTCTTCTTGAGAAAATTTTGTCAAAATTTCATTTCTTGAGAAAATTTAGTAAAAATTTCATTTCTTGAGAAAATTTTGTTAAAATTTTATTTCTGTGGAAATTGTCAAAATTTTATTTCTGTAACAAATTTTGTCGAATAAAATTTTATTTCAGTTTTTAATTTATCTCAAAATGTTGTTGTATAGAAATAAATGTATAGAAATAAAATTTTAACATAATTTTTTATAGAAATAAAATGTTGACATCCTTTTTTCTTCTTGAGAAAATTTTGTCAAAATTTCATTTCTTGAGAAAATTTAGTAAAAATGTCATTTCTTGAGAAAATTTTGTTAAAATTTTATTTCTGTGGAAATTGTCAAAATTTTATTTCTGTAAAAAATTTTGTCGAATAAATTTTTATTTCAGTTTTTAATTTATCTCAAAATGTTGTTGCTAGAGAAAATTTTCTTAAAATTTTATTTCTGTGGAAATTTTGTCAAAATTTTATTTCTATAGAAAAATTTGTCAAAACTTTATTTCTATAGAAAAATGTTGTAAAAATTTTATTTCTATAGAAGATTTTATCAAAGTTTTATTTCTATAGAAAATTTTATCAAAATTTTATTTCTATAGAAAATTTTGTCAAAATTTTATTTCTATAGAAAATTTTGTCAAAATTTTATTTCTATAAAATGTTTTGTTAAAATTTCATTTCTTTAGAAAGTTTTGTCAAAATTTTATTTCTATAGAAAATTTTATAGAAATTTTATTTCTATAAAAATTTTATCAACATTTTATTTCTATAGAAAATGTTCTTCAAATTTTATTGCTATAGAAAATTTTGTAAAAATTTTATTTCTATAGAAAATTTTTTAAAGATTTTATTTTTGTAGAAAATTTTCTTATAATTTGATGTCTATGGAAAATTTTATCAACATTTTAATTCTATAGAAAATTTTTATCAAAATTTTATTTTTATGGAAAATTTTGCCAATTTTTTATCTTTCAAGAAAATTTTGCCAAAATCTAATTTCTATAAAAAATTTTGTCAAAATTTTAGTTCTATAGAAAAATTTGTCAAAATGTTATTTCTATAGAAAATTTTATCAAAATTTTATTTCTATAGAAAATTTTGTCAAAATTTTATTTCTGTAGAAAATTTTATCAAAATTTTATTTCTAGAGAAAAATTTTGTCAAAATTTTATTCCTGTAGAAAAGTTTATCAAAATTTTATTTCTATAGTAAATTTTGTCAACGTTTTATTTCTATAGAATGTTTTGTTAAAATTTCATTGCTTTAGAAAATTTTGTCAACATTTTATTCATATAGAAAATTTTCTCCAAATTCTATTACTATAGAAAATTTTGTAAAAATTTTAATTCTATAGAAAATGTTGTAAAGACTTTATTTTTGTCAAAATTTCATTTCTTGAGAAAATTTTGACAAAATTCCATTTCTTGAGAAAATTTTTTAAAAATTTCATTTCTTGAGAAAATTTTGTTAAAATTTTATTTCAGTGGAAATTGTCAAAATTTTATTTCTGTAGAAAATTTTCTAGAAATTTTATTTCTATAAAAATTTTATCAACATTTTATTCCTATAGAAAATGTTCTCCAAATTTTATTGCTATAGAAAATTTTGTAAAAATTTTATTTCTATAGAAAATTTTATAAAGATTTAATTTTTGTAGAAATTTTCTTATAATTTGATGTCTATGGAAAATTTTATCAACATTTTATTTCTATAGAAAATTTTTATCAAAATTTTATTTTTATAGAAAATTTTGCCAAATTTTTATCTTTCAAGAAAATTTTGCCAACATTTAATTTCTTTAAAAAATTTTGCCAAAATTTTATTTCTATAAAAAAATTTTGCCAAAATTTTATTTCTATAGAAAATTTTGCCAAAATTTTATTTCTATAGAAAATGTTGTCAAAATTTTATTTCTGTAGAAAATTTTATCAAAATTTTATTTCTATAGTAAATTTTGTCAACGTTTTATTTCTATAGAAGGTTTTGTTAAAATTTCATTGCTTTAGAAAATTTTGTCAACATTTTATTCATATAGAAAATTTTCTCCAAATTCTATTACTATAGAAAATTTTGTAAAAATTTTATTTCTATAGAAAATGTTGTAAAGATTTTATTTTTGTCAAAATTTCATTTCTTGAGAAAATTTTGACAAAATTCCATTTCTTGAGAAAATTTTGTCATAATTTCATTTCTTGAGAATTTTTTTAAAAATTTAATTTCTTGAGAAAATTTTGTTAAAATTTTATTTCAGTGGAAATTGTCAAAATTTTATTTCTGTAGAAAATTTTCTAGAAATTTTATTTCTATGAATATTTTATCAACATTTTATTCCTATAGAAAATGTTCTCCAAATTTTATTGCTATAGAAAATTTTGTACAAATTTTATTTCTATAGAAAATTTTATAAAGATTTTATTTTTGTAGAAAATTTTCTTATAATTTGATGTCTATGGAAAATTTTATCAACATTTTATTTCTATAGAGAATTTTTATCAATTTTT
The DNA here is from genome assembly GCF_050003625.1 of Haematobia irritans. NCBI lineage: Eukaryota > Metazoa > Arthropoda > Insecta > Diptera > Muscidae > Haematobia > Haematobia irritans. The sequence goes on from NC_134399.1 coordinate 157,525,364, forward strand.
TTTTATAGAAAATTTTGCCAAATTTTTATCTTTCAAGAAAATTTTGCCAACATTTAATTTCTTTAAAAAATTTTGCCAAAATTTTATTTCTATAAAAAAATTTTGCCAAAATTTTATTTCTATAGAAAATTTTGCCAAAATTTTATTTCTATAGAAAATGTTGTCAAAATTGTATATCTACAGGCAAAATATTATTTCTATGTAATAAAAAATACTTTGATTGTTTGAAATAGTAAATCGCTAAGCCCAAATATCCTTTTCAGGATTTAAAACCCCAATTTCTTTTAGGATTTAAGACTTTCTCCTATGGACAGAGACCAACGATTACTAACGGGATTCTCAAGAAATCCGTCTCGAGTAAAACGTATTTCATTTTTTCTAAAATTTTCATATTTTAGAGTTCACTTTCATACGTCCTTGTAAATCAAAATAGAAAATGAGCCCTATTATTTTAGGGTTGATTTTCATGGCTCCGTTAAATTTTGTTGAGGTTCATTTTCATGGCGCTCATACTCATTATGAAGTGACGTTCCACATTTCTGGCCCTATTTCATTTGGGTTTTTGGGTTCATTTTCCTGGGGCACATTTTCTTACCACCACCTGCTACTACATCATTGAATTATAAATAACGGAGGCCCTTTTTTCGGCGATCTCTTTGCTCGTATTAACTAATGTCTTAAGTAGTAATCTGCAATACTTTGAGTATACTTTTCATAATAACTTCCCGTAGTAGAAACGAACAAAATGTCAAATGTTGCAAATTGCAACAAATTCTTTAGAAGAGCTTATAGAAAAATATAGCTTTGCTTAATGCTGCATTTATTTTCAATTATGTTTGATTAACATTTTAACGATAGCCAACAGCAGCAGCAGTAGAAGTGGAAGTGGAAACCAGCAAATTTAATCTGCAATCATAAATCATGAAATATTGGACATCATAAACATTCGACTTGAGGACATATATTTACAGGAGGGCTAAAGCTACATTGATACAAATACAATTGGGCTTTAGCATGGATTAAGATAGGCGACACTTCATAAGGAATATGAGCTCCAAAACAAATTAATCGAAGCATAGAAATCGACATCAAAATAAAAATAGGGTTTACTGAATTAAAGGACCTTGTGAAAATGAACCCTAATTGATGGAAAAAATACAATATTTTAAGAAAAAATAAATAAATATGCGTTACAGACTACCAAAGTTTTGGGAATCGCGATGGCCATTTTGGATTCTGTTCATAGGAGAAATCCTTAAATTCTTAGCTTTGTATTTGAAACAAAAGTATGTGTATGAAAAAAGGCCCCATCTGACAACGTTACACAATCCCATAAAGGAAATTGGGGTTAATTTTCATTTGATATATTGGGACTTATTTTCGTAGCACAAACGGGCTCGAAAAATAAAATAAAGTTATTCAAAAAAATATATAAACATTTGGTGGTGTTGTTTCCCAAATAATACTTTGGGGTCCTACTCACAGTTGCCACACTTTGTAAAATTCTACCTAAAATGGTACATGTTTTACTGTTTGGCAGAAATCTTGATGTTTTGGTAGATTTTGCGAAACATTGCTCTCCAACTAAGAGGTACTTGATGTAAAATTTTGACAAAGTTTTCTATAGAAATAAAGTTTTGACAAAATTTTCGATAGAAATAAAACTTTCCACAAAATTTTCTATAGAATAAAATTTTGACAAAATTTTATATGGAAAAATTTTGACAAAATTTTCTATAGAAATAAAATTTTGACAAAATTTTCATTTAAATTGGAATTGGAATTCTACCTAAAATGGTACATTTTTTACTGTGTGGTAGATTGGTAGAAATTTTCTATAGAAATAGACATTTTGATAAAATTTTCTATAGAAATAGAAATTTTGATAAAATTTTCTATAGAAATAGAAATTTCGACAAAAATTTCTATTGAAATAGAAATTTTGACAAAATTTTCTATAGAAATAAAATGTTAACATAATTTTCTATAGAAATAAAATTTTGACATAATTTTCTATAGAATAAAATTTTGATAAAATTTTATGTAGAAAAAAAATTTGGACAACATTTTATATAGAAATAAAATTTTGACAAAATTTTCTATAAAATAAAATTTTGAAAAATTTTCTATAGAAATAAAATTTTGACAAAATTTTCTATAGAAATAAAATTTTAACATAATTTTTTATAGAAATAAAATTATGACATCATTTCCTATAGAAATACAATTTTGAAAAAAATTTTATATAGAAATAAAATTTTGACAAAATTTTCTAAAGAAATAAAATTTTGAAAAATCTTATATAGAAATACAATTTTGACAAAATGTTCTGTAGAAATAGAAATTTCTACAAAAATTTCTATAGAAATAGACATTTCGACAAAATTTTCTATAGAAATAAAATTTTAACATAATTTTTTATAGAAATAAAATTTTTACATCCTTTTTTTATAGAAATAACATTTTGAAAAAATTTTATATAGAAATAACATTTTGACAAAATTTTATATAGAAATAAAATTTTGACAAAATTTTATATAGAAATAACATTTTGACAAAATTTTATATAGAAATAAAATTTTGAAAAAATTTTATACAGAAATAAAATTTTGACAAAATTTTATATAGAAATAAAATTTTGACAAAATTTTATATAGAAATAAAATTTTGACAAAATTTTATATAGCAATAAAATTTTAACAAAATTATCTGTAGAAACAAAATTTTGACAAAATTTTCTATAAAATAAAACTTTCCACAAGATCTTCTATAGAAATAAAATTTTGCCAAAAATTTTCAATAGAAATAGAAAATTTGACAAAATTTTCTATAGAAAGAGCAATTTTGACAAATTTTCTAAAGAAATAAAATGTTGACATAATTTTCTATAGAAATACAATTTTGACAAAATTTTATATAGAAAAATTTTGACAAAATTTTCTATAGAAATAAAATTTTGACAAAATTTTCATTTAAATTGGAATTCTACCTACAATGGTACATTTTTTACGGTGTGGTAGATTGGTAGAATTCTTGTTGTTTTGGTAGATTTTGCGAAACATTGCTCTCCAATTAAGAGGTACTTAAATTCTTTATAGATATAAAATTTTGACAAAGTTTTCTGTAGAAATAAAGTTTTGAAAAAATTTTCAATAAAGTAAAACTTTCCACAAAATTTTCTATAGAAATAAAACTTTAACAAAATTTTCTATACAAATAGAAATTTTGCAAAAGTTTCTATACAAATAAAAATATCGACAAAATTTTCTATAGAAATAGCAATTTCGACAAAATTTTCTATAGAAATAAAATTTTAAAATAATTTTCTATAGAAATAAAGTTTTGACATATATTTTTATAGAAATAAAAGTTTGACAAAATTGTATATAGAAATAAAATTTTGACAAAATTTTCTATAGAAATAAAATTTTGACAATATTTTCTATAGAAATAAAATTTAGAAAAATTTTCTACAGAAATAAAATTTTGCAAAATTTTCTGGAGGAATAAAATTTTGAAGAAAAAATTTCTATAGAAATAAAATTTTGACAAAATTTTGTATAGACATAAATTTTTTAACAAAAGTTTCTAGAGAAATAAAATTTTGACAAAATTTTCTACAGAAATAAAATTTTGACAAAATATATTAATAAAAGTTCGACAAAATTTTCAATACAAATACAATTTTGACAATTTTTTTTAAAGAAATACAATTTTCACATAATTTTCTTCACAAAAAAAAATAAAATTTGACAAAATTTCCTATGGAAATAAAAATTTGACAAAATTGTCTATAGAAATAAAATTTTGACAAAATTTTCTAAAGAATTAAAATTTCCTATAGAAATAAAACTTTCGACAACATTTTTCAATAGAAATAAAATTTTGACAAAATTTGCTATAGAAATAAAATATTGATAAAATTTTCAATAGAAATAAAATTTTGACAAAATTTTCTATGGAAAAAAATTTTGACAAAGAAGTAAAATTTTGCAAATTTTCTATAGAAATAAAAGTTTGAAAAATTTTCCATAGTAATAAAATTTCGACAAAATTTTCTATAGAAATACAATTTTCACAGAATTTTCTTCAGATATAAAATTTAGGGAAAATTTTCTATAGAAATAAAATTTTGACAAAATTGTCTATAGAAATAAAATTTTGGAAAAATACTTTCTATAGAAATAAAATTTTGAAAAATTTTCTAGAGAAATTCTCTCTGTTTTTAAGCTACTCTTGTAGGTTAGTCTATAAAAATGAAGTTTTTATTTTTGTTTTAATTTTTGCTTCAAACCATGCGTTGGCCAAACTACATGAGTAGCTTAAGCAACAGAGGAAAGGTATATTTGTCAAATTAATTTGTGATTTGTTTTTAATTTGGTAGATTTGTGCTAATTTTTTTTTTCAATTTTAATAGATTATTTTTGCACGAGTAGCAACCGTGGTCCTATTTCACTTTTGCGGCAAATTTTCATGGGACCGAAATTTTTTTACTAAAAATTTATTTTTGAATATATCTTCTTGAATTTTCCATATTTAACTTTCACTCCCCGTCCAAATAAAATATTTCCCAATACATATTTATTATTATAATTGTTTTATTATTAAAACTAATTTTTTTCTCACATATCCAAAGTGAATGAACTCAGTGTATTCTTGCATTGCACTTGAAAAAAAATTCATACACAATTGATTAATGTCACAGACAATGAAACGCAATGTTCAAGGTTAAAAAATTGAAAGTGTTTGTGATGAAGACAACTCATTTTCTAAACCATGAAAGACAGGTATTGTCAATTTTCAATTCACAACGAGTACCTAATAAGCAAAACAGAAAAAAGACCAAAAAGAATATAAATGAATATTTGTCTACAGTTAAAATTTATTTCTTTATATTGTGGTCTGATAAATCAAGAGACCAAGTTCATTGCTATTTATTTGAAATTATTTGTAGCTGTCACAAATGACGAGCAGTTGATCACATTCTGTTGCGCATTTTAAAATCTATTTGACGAAATTTGGTGGGAATTTGTCAAACGTTTGGGATTTTAAAAATAAAATAAAAAAAAATTATGCGGTAAGTTGGGTCAAATCGAATCTTAAATGTTCATCACCCTGGATCAAATTTAATTGATTTTATTTGAAAAAAATCGTAGAGGTCTACGATGATAACAATCGAATTTAATGAATCAAGAAAATCGGTTCAAAGGGTACGTTAAGGGACGGATCCAAATAAACTTTTTCTGAGCGCACTGTCGAATCCCAATTTTCATAGCTTTTTTGGGGGCCCTTTTTTTTGCTGGCTATCAATTGAAGTGTATCTACCTATGGAGAGATTATAAAAATCATTGCATTTCTTTTTTTATTGTAATTATAGTTTGTTTTTATTCTATTCACCAAATGAAAATCGAATTTCGTAAACTAAGGCAGGTGGTATTTCATTAGGTCATTAGTAAATTTGCCATAGAATAGAAAGAATATCTGCCTGCATTCAATTCCTAATGTCACTCATTGCATTTCGATTAGCATTATTTTGAAATCGAAACCGGTTATTTGCACTTGTGCGCCCAAGTGGACAATCGATATTTGAACCCCATAATGTCTGTGTACACATTCAATTGTCATATATACATACACATATATGTGAAAATATAATGTATATTTGTACATATAGGCAAAGATATATGCAGTACGAGTATTGATTGAAAAATTCCACCAAGTACTCTAACCCACCATATGTATGTACGCATATTTGTATGTATGCATATGCATTGGTATGTATTATGTGGTATTTAATATGCATAAACTTTAACTTCCCAAAACAATACAATATTTTCTAATGTGCTCACATGCTATGTGAATACTAATTTTCTCTTGCCCGACTGTGAAACCCAAACATAGCTCTCTTGACTGTTGGGCTATTGACTGTGCGGTGTGTGTGTGTGTGGTAGGGGATTGATTGTTGCTACATTTGGTTGGTTCGTTGGTTGGCAATATGGTATAATGTCAGTCTACAACAGTTTTGGCTGAATGGTTCGTTGGTTGTCGTCAACATAGTCGTTGTGTGTGTGTGTGCGCGTCTGTGTTTTGCTTTTGGTATGTAAGTGAATTTGTTTGCTTGATTACGTGTGGTTGACTGGCTTTTGCTTTTCGTTTTTTTTTTCTGTTTTGCTAGCCAACTTTGGACCATGATTATGAGGAGAACAACAGTGATGAAAAGGATGTTCGAATATTCCAAGCGAACTAATATTTTGATATATCAAAAAATTTAATATGGTAGCTATAGTTGTTTTTAAATGAGGGATTATTATTTTTACTTTTTAATTTAACTTGTAAGATCATTTTTAATGTTTAGATTTTGATAATTCTAATTCAAAATATAAGTTCCATTGAAATTTAGTGTATAAATCCTATGTCGGGAATTGTGTAGAAGTTACATACATAGAAGGAATATGATCGCTTGTGGCATGTTTCAAGAGCACAATGTTCAGAATCGATTTTGCGAAAATCCAAACGAGACAAACTATCGCCAGACAAAAATTTTAACAAACTTTTCTGTAAAACTAAATTTTTTAAAAAATTCTTTAGTAATGATATTGTGCAAAATTTGTCTACAGAAATAAGATTTTGCAAAATTGTTCTGAAGAAATAAAATGTTGGAAACATTTTCTATAGGAATAAAATGTTAAAAAAATGTTCCATAGAAACAAAAAATTACAAAATTTTCTATAGGAATAACATGTTGAACACATTTCTATAGAAATACAATTTTGACAATATTTTCTATATAAATACAAGTTTGACAAAATTTCCCGTAAAAAAAAAATTTGACAAAATTTTCTATCGAAATCAAATTTTGCAAAAATTTTCTATAGAAAAAAATTTTGCCAAAATTTTGTATAGAAATAAAATTTTAACAAAATTTTCCTTAGAAACAAATTTTTCTATAGAAATACAAGTTTGACAAAATTTTTCGTAGAAAAAAAATTTGCCAAAATTTTCTATCGAAATCAAATTTTGAAAAAATTTTCTATAGAAATAAAATTTTGCCAAAATTTTCTATAGAAATACAAGTTTGACAAAATTTTCCGTAGAAAAAAATTTGGCAAAATTTTCTATCGAAATCAAATTTTGAAAAATTTTCTATAGAAATAAAATTTTGCCAAAATTTTGTATAGAAATAAAATTTTCCGTAGAAACAAAAATTTGACAAAATTTTCTATAAGAATAAAATTTTGACAAAATTTTCTATAGATATAAAATTTTGACAAAATTTTCTACAGATATAAAATTTTGACAAAACTTTCTATAGAAATGAAATTTTGGCAAACTTTTCCGTAGAAAAAATATTTTCAATTTTGACAAAATTTTCCGTAGACAAAATTTTGACAAAATTTTCCGAAGAAATAAAAAATTTTCTATCGAAATAAAAAATTTTCTATAGAAATAAAATTTTGACAAAATTTTCTTTAGAAATAAAATTTTGACAAAATTTTCTTTAGAAATAAAATTTTGACAAAATTTTCTTTAGAAATAAAATTTTGACAAAATTTTCTATAGAGATAAAATTTTGCAAAAATTTTCTATAGAAATAAAATGTTGACACAATTTTCTATCGAAATAAAATTTTGACAAAAATTTCTATAGATATAAAATTTTGCCAAAATTTTCTATCGAAATAAAATTTTTACAAAATTTTCTATGGAAATAAAATGTTTACAAAATTTTCTATAGAAATGAAATTTTTGGCAAACTTTTTCGTAGAAATAATATTTTCAATTTTGACAAAATTTTCCGTAAAAACAAAATTTTCCGAAGAAATACAAAATTTTCTATCGAAATAAAATTTTGACAACATTTTCTATAGAAATAAAATTTTGACAACATTTTCTATAGAAATAAAATTTTGACAAAATTTTCTATAGATATAAAATTTTGGCAAAATTTTCTATAGATATAAAATTTTGGCAAAATTTTCTATAGAAATAAACAATTTTCTATCGAAATAAAATTTTACAAAATTTTCTATAGAAACAAAATTTTTACAAAATTTTCTATCGAAATAAAATTTTGACAACATTTTCTATAGAAATTATATTTTGACAAAATTTTCCGTAGAAACAAAATTTTCCGTAGAGATAAAAAAATTTCTATAGAAATAAAATTTTGAAAAAATTTTCTATAGAGATAAAATTTTGCAAAAATTTTCTAAAGAAATAAAATTTTGACAACATTTTCTATCGAAATAAAATTTTGACACAATTTTCTATCGAAATAAAATTTTTACAAAAATTTCTATAGATATAAAATTTTGGCAAAATTTTCTATAGAAATAAAATCTTGACACAATTTTCTATCGAAATAAAATGTTGACAAAAATTTCTATAGATATAAAATTTTGGCAAAATTTTCTATAGAAATAAAATCTTGACACAATTTTCTATCGAAATAAAATGTTGACAAAATTTTCTATAGATATAAAATTTTGGCAAAATTTTCTATAGAAATAAAATTTTGACAAAATTTTCTATAGAAATAAAATTTTGACAAAATTTTCTATAGATATAAAATTTTGACAAAATTTTCTGTAGATATAAAATTTTGACAAAATTTTCTATAGAAATGAAATTTTGGCAAACTTTTCCGTAGAAATAATATTTTCAATTTTGAGAAAATTTTCCTAAGAAACAAAATTTTGACAAAATAAACAATTTTCTATCGAAATAAACATTTGACAACATTTTCTATAGAAATAAAATTTTGCAAAAATTTTCTATAAAAATAAAATTTTGCAAAAATTTTCTATAAAAATAAAATTTTGCAAAAATTTTCTATAGAAATAAAATTTCGACAAAATTTTCTATAGAAATAAAATTTTGACAAAATTTTCTATCGAAATAAAATTTTGCAAAACTTTTCTATGGAATAAAATTTTGCAAACATTTTGTATAGAAATAAAATTTTGACAAAATTTTCTGTAGAAGTGAAATTTTGGCAAACTTTTCCGTAGAAATAATATTTTCAATGTTGACAAAATTTTCTATGGAAATACAATTTTGCGAAAATTTTCTATAGAAATAAAAATTTAACAAAATTTTCTATAGAAATAAAGTTTTGACAAAATTTTCTATAGAAATAAAATTTTGCAAAAATTTTCTATAGCAATACAATTTAGACAAAGTTTTCTATAGAATTAAAAATTTCTATAGAAATAAAATTTTACGAAAATTTTCTATAGGAACCAAATTTTGCAAAATAAAAAATTCTATAGAAATAAAGTTTTGACACAATTTTCTATAGATATACAATTTTGTTGTTGTTTTTTGATTTTAGCTCAAAACCATGCATTGACTAAACTACAAGTGTAGCTTAACCAACAGAGGAGAAGAACGTTTGTCAAATTTATTTGGAAGTTTCAAGTGTGGTTTATATTTGGGTTTAATGAACTGCCTGAATTTATTCTGATAATTGGTTTATAGTTTTGCTGCAAGTAGAGGATGTTGATGTGGAATGTGGTAAATCCGAAACGTGCGTCCATCCAACAATCTTGCAGTCTATAGGGCTTTGTCCAAATAAATTTGACAAACATTCTTTTCGTCTGTTGGTTAAGCTACACTTGTAGTTTAGTCAATGCATGGTTTTAATCTGAAATCAAAAAGCCCACAACAATGATTAAAGAACAGAAAAAAACATTAATAACAAAACAAAACGGATATAAAATTTTGACAAAATTTTTTATAGAAATAAAATTTTGACAAAATTTTTTATAGAAATAAAATTTTTACCAAAATTTTTTATAGAACTAAAATATTTAACAAAATTTTCTATAGAAATAAAATTTTGGCAAAATTTTCTATAAATTCAATATAAATTATTTCTTTGGAATAAAACAACATTGTTTTATACTAAACACAAAAATTTGGTCAGCAGTTTCAAAATAAATTTTTTAGATTTTTGATAAAATTTTCCTCAAATTTTGGTAGATTATTTTTGCGCGAGTGGCAACCGTGCTCTATACATCGCAATTGTTATTCGATTTGCCTGAAATTTAAAATCAAGAGATAGGAGTGCCGAATATGATATCGGTCCACGTTTTGGTATAACCTCCATATAGACCGATCTATCGATTTGACTTATTGAGCTTCTAGAAAGCGCAATTTTTTTAGACCAAATAAAATCTCTGTAGAATTTAGTTAATATCGGTCCTTTTGAAACATCCTCAAAGAGAAAAGGCAAGTTGAAAGCCATCGCCCACATGCGTATTTATTTTAAATTGGAAATATTTATCAAATCATGAAAGGGCAAGCTATGACAAGTCATATTTTCACAGGCATGGGATAAAGCCAATGGTAAGATGGTAATGGTTTCGATGATGAAATATGGTTTAGTGAGAAGTTGAAATATGTGATTAAATCGGCTTTGCATTTATTTCTATTCTATGCTACATTGAATTTAGAACATTTTGTAAAGAAATATACATATGTACATATGTATGTATGTTATATACCAATCTGACATTTTATGGGAAAAAGGGTTAAGATTAGAATTTTGGGGAAAAAAAGAATGAAACATTAAGCAAATGTCATGGGGAGATCCTTAAACACATACACGCATACAGACTTATACACATCAACTCTAATTTACATACCACATACATACAACCACAAAAATAACCATAAATATGTAAAAGTCAATGTTTGATAAATAAAATTTCTTAGAATTTGATATTATAACGGCTTCCATATTGTACGAAATTGGTCTGCATTTTCTTTTTTGTGGTAATTTTCATAAAACTGTTAAAGAGCATGTGTATATTTTTGCAAGCTTCAAAGGATTTATATTTGATTATGTTGCTTATTTCGGTTTTCTTTGTATCGTAAGAAAATAACACTTTTCAATAATTCTATTTTTCTGTTTTGGAAAATCGTTTGCTTCCATCATTTATTAAAAATCCATGTTGTTTTGTTTTCTTTACTTTCACGCTCTAAAATAAATTGGTGTGGTAAAAGGAGATTTTTTTATTTCAACCTTCTGTAGCAATAATATCAAATTTTGATCCGTTTTTTTATTTTTGACCTTTTTTTGGTCTCAAATGTTTTTTTTGTATTCGACTTTATTATTCATGTGAAGTGAATATCCACAAATACCAACGCTCTACCCAAAAATGAATAAAATAAATAATGACCAAAAAATCACACGAAATCCGAAAAAGTACTAGATAAGCATCTAAAGAAAGTTGAAAAAAAAAACAAATCTTAAATACGCACCAACACGATGTGGTGCAAATTCTTTCAATATTAAGACTGTCGAAAATTGTAGGTACTTAGAGACTTGGTTATGGACATTTGAGGCCTTCAATGCAATGTAAAGCATTTCATGTGAATTTGACGAAACATACTCCTAACCAAAGACAATCGGTTCAAATGGTACGTTTTCGAAAGTATAATTTGGAATTTCCCACATACGATTTTAGATTTGCAGGAAAATTGTTGTATAATTTGTGTAGAGATTTCTAAAAAATGTTGACAAAATTTTCTATAAGAATAAAATTTTTACAACATTTTCTATAAGAATAAAATTTACACAAAAATTTCTATACTAATAAAATTTTGAAAAAAAATTCTATGGGAATAACATTTAGACAAAATGTTCTATAGAAATGAAATTTGGGTATTTTTTCTATATACAAATTTTGGCAAAATTTTCTCTAAGAATTTTCATGTGAAAAATTTGACAAAATTTTACAAAATTTTTTATATTTTGGACAAAATTTTCTATAGGAATAAAATTTTGACAACATTTCCTATAGCAATAAAATTTTGAAATAATTTTTTATGGATATAAAATTTTGACAACATTTTCTGTAGAAATAAGAAATAAAATTTTGACAAAAATTTCTTATAGAAATAAAATTTTGACAAAATTTTCTATGGAAATAAAATTTGGACACAATTTTCTATAGAAATTAAATTTTGACAAAATTTTCTATAGGAATAAAATTTTGACAAAATTTTCTATAGAAATAAAATTTTTGACAAAATTTTCTATAGAAATAAAATTTTGATAAAATGTCCGATAGCAACAAAATTCTGACAATTTTTTTAGAAATAAAATTTTGATAAAATTTTCTATAGAAATAAAATTTTGATAAAATTTTCTATAGAAATAAAATTTTGACAAAGTTTTCTATAGAAATAAAATTTTGACAAAATTTTGCATACAAATAAAATTTTGATAAAATGTCCGATAGCAACAAAATTCTGACAAAATTTTTTTCGAAATAATTTTGACAAAGTTTTCTATAGAAATACAATTTTGACAAAGTTTTCTATAGAAATACAATTTTGACAAAGTTTTCTATAGAAATAAAATTTTGACAAAGTTTTCTATAGAAATAAAATTTTAACAAAATTTTCTGTAGAAATAAAATTTTAACAAAATTTTCTATAGAAATAAAATTGTGACAAAATTTTCTATGGAAATAAAATGAGTGTGGTAACAGCAACAGAAATGAGAGGACAACACCAGTGACATAGGTTTTAATTTTATTTATTTATTTTATTCCCGTCGATGATTTCCGAATGAGATCGAAATATCGAATTATAAAAATAAAACTCTGACCTCGAGCTTGAATTTACAAAAAGAAAACAGAAGGTAATAAACAAAAATGTCAAAAAACAACAAACGTACGTGAAACAAAATTTTGACAAAATTTTCTATAAGAATAAAATTTAGACAATATTTTCTGTAGAAATAAAATTTGAAAAAATTTTTTATAGAAATTAAATTTTTACAAAATTTTCTATAGAAATACAATTTTTAAAAAAATTTCCACAGAAATAAAATTTTGACAAAATTTTCTATAGAAATAAAATTTTTGACAAAATTTTTTTTATAGAAATACAATTTTGGGAAATTTTTCTATAAAATTAAAATTTTGACAACATTTTCGATAGAAACAAAATTTTCTATAGAAATAAAATTTTTGACAAAATTTTCTATAGAAATAAAATTTAAAAAAAAAATCTAGAGAAATACAATTTTTGGGTACATTTTATATAAAAATAAAACATAGACCGCATTTTTAATATAAATAAAATTTTGACAAAATTGTCTATAGGCATAGATTAGGCTAGGTTAGGTTAGGTTACAGTCCGATGTATCAGGCTCACTTAGACTATTCAGTCCATTGTGATACCACATTGGTGATACTGAGTGCTGCCCGATTCCATGTCAAGCTCAATGACAAGGGACCTCCTTTTTATAGCCGAGTCCGAACGGCGTTCCACATTGCAGTGAAACCACTTAGAGAAGCTTTGAAACCCTCAGAAATGTCACCAGCATTACTGAGGTGGGATAATCCACCGCTGAAAAACTTTTTTGGTGTTCGGTCGAAGCAGGAATCGAACCCACGACCTTGTGTTTGCAAAGCAGGCATGCTAACCATTGCACCACGGTGGCTCCCGTCTAGGCATAAAGTTTTGACAACATTTTCTACAGAAATAAAATTTTTGACAAAATTGTCTATAGAAATAAAAAAATTTGACAAAATTTTCTATAAAATTAAAATTTTGACAACATTTTCGATAGAAATATAATTTTGACAAAATTTTCTATAAAGCGAAATTTTGAGAAAAGTTTATATATAAATAGAATTTTAGAAAATTTTCTTTACAAATGAAATTTTGACAAAATTTTCTACAGAAATAAAATTTTGACAAAATTTTCTATAGAAATAAAAATTTGACAGAATTTTCTATACAAATGAAATTTTGACAAAATTTTCTATAGAAATAAAATTTTAACAAAATTTTCTATAAAATAAAATTTTGAGAAAATTTTCTTTCGGAATAAAATTTGGACAAAATATTCTATAGAAATAAAATTTTGACAAAATTTTCTATAGCATTAAAATTTTGACAAAATTTTCTATAGCATTAAAATTTTGACAAAATTTTCTAGAAGAATAAAATTTAGACAATATTTTCTGTTGAAATAAAATTTGAAAAAAAAATTTTATAGAAATAAAATTTTGACAAAATTTTCTATAGAAATAAAATTTTTAAAAAAATTTCCATAGAAGTAAAATTTTGAGAAAATTTTCTATAGAAATAAAATTTTGACAAAATTTTCTGTGGAAATAAAATTTTGAGAAAATTTTCGATAGAAATAAAATTTTAACAAAATTTTTTTATAGAAATAAGATTTTGACAAAATTTTCTATACTAATTAAATTTTGACAAAAGATTCTATAGAAATAAAATTTTGACAAAATTTTCTATAGAAATAAAATTTTGACAAAATTTTTTATAGAAAAAAATTTTGACAAAATATTCTATAGAAATAAATTTTTGAGAAAATTTTCTATAGAAATAAAATTTTGTCAAAATTTTTTATAGAAATAAAATTAAAAAAAAAATTTATAGAAATATAATTTTTGGGAAAATTTTATATAAAAATAAAACTTAAATAAAATTTTGACAAAATTGTCTATAGGCATAAAATTTTCTATAGAAATAAAATTTTGACAAAATTTTCTATAGAAATAAAATTTTGGCAAAATTTTCTATAGAAATAAAATTTTGACAAAATTTTCTATAGAAATAAAATTTTGACAAAATTTTCTATAAAGATAAAATTTGTACAAAATTTTCTATACAAATGAAATTTTGACAAAATTTTCAATACAAATAAAATTTTGACAAAATTTTCTATACAAATGAAATTTTGACAAAATTTTCTATAAAAATAAAATTTTAACAAAATTTTCTAAAAATAATAAAATTTTGACAAATTTTTCTTTAGAAATAAAATTTTGACAAAATTTTCTATATAAATAAAATTAAAAAAAAATTCTATAGATAAAATAAATTAATCCTCATATTTTGAAGTGTGAATAACAACAAAATCATAAAATGCGAAAACCACCAAGGATGGCATACAATTTTAATCACAACTTTGAATGCCACAATAATTACAAATATTTTCTATTACGATGATGATGATTAGTAGGCAACTGGTTGTATGTAACATGAGTCCCCAAACAAACCACTTGTGCCACAAAAATTGCAAAGCTGGTTTTATGGTGGCCACAACAGAGCTGGCATATGCCAGAAGTATATGGATGACATCAAGCATACTAAATGTTTCAATAGAATGAACGCCCATTTCCCGCTGCATAATTTAAAAAAATATATAAATTTACCAACACATTTCATTGTAATTTCTAGTTGGAAAAATAATAATAAAAAAACCGATTCTCCAAAGAAAAATAAACCAGGAAAATTACTACCAAGCCTATATGAATGAAGAAAAGAAACAAAATCAACAACCACTACAACAACAAAACAAAGAGCTCATACAAATGCAAAAATGTACAATCTTCCTATAGCGACCAAGCCCCAACCTACCTACTACCAACATCATCATCAAATGAGCCACAATTAACAACAACCGGCTTTTAACCAACGGCATCAACAATCGGTCAAAAGAACTAACTAGAAAATCAAACCGAGCAAATGAAAAACGACAAGTCAAAAGACCTAGCGGCTGCCCGCCATCATCTACACAACAGTTGGGTAATATCACAACGACAACGATGTGCAACCCTACCTCTCCCACTCGGCAGTCAGACCATTACACCATGCAGAATCAAAAACAATTTCACAAGCTTATGGTTTATTCTTCTCTCGTTGAACTCTCTTCTATTCTGTTCTCTGGTATGTAACCAACCACCAAGAGTTTTGTATTAACATTCAATATAAAAATCCCAGTGGTAGTTAGAATTCATGTTGTTTTTGGATTGAAAGTCCCCCATATACAAGGTAGAATTGTTTAGCAATCAGTTCAGTGCAATCGATTTCAGAAAGGAGGGCCTTAAATTGAGCCAACAATAGGGTAAATCCAAATCGGTAACAAAAGCACGGCTGTAAAATTTTGATGTCCTGAATTCCAGTCATTTTTTGGGCTTTTCTTTAATAAGAATTGGCATCTACCGAAGTGCTGAGAAATGAGACATAACACACTCCTTATTGGAAGACGTTTACATAGGCAGACGGATGGACAGCTAAATCACCACTGTTAGGCGTATTTTCATGACCGATTGAAATTATTAGAACCTCACCATAATGTGCAGACATGAGCAAATTTGTAATTGAATATGCCATAAAAATTTAGGCAAAATTATAACTCAAAACAATTGTATATAAAAAATTGTGAATGTTTTATTTTAACCTTTAAAATTTAAAATATTTTTCAATTAATTTTAAAGGTTAAAGAAAAACCTTTCACAATTCCCATTAACAACTTTCATTTTCTATTGAAAATTTTCTACAAATATTATTTTGACCTTTATAATGTTCATCTCTGCAATGTGATTGTTACAAAGGTCGAAACTATGTTGATTCCCTCCACGCTCCCCCACCCAACAACAAAAACGGTACACGATTTCTGCAACTATAGTTGCATTGGAAAACCAAAGCAAGCATAGTTAGATTTCATGCTTTTAGTGTTGTTGTTGTTGTTATTGTTAGTGGTTGTGTGGTGTTGGTAAACTATTGATGTCGTTGTTGCTGTTGTTGTTATATTTCCATATCAATTGTCATAGATGAATTGTTATATTCGTATTTACCCATACACATGTGTATACAAGTACTAACTATAGTTGGCTGATGCTGCTGTTGCTGCTGCTATTGCTGGTGCAACAATTTGAGGTTAAAGTAATAGAGGGAAATCGGATACTCAACCACCAACGATAACAACAACCGAACTATGTATGAATAATAAAAAAAAACAACAACAACACAATTCATACACTCATACAACCTCTTGCAAATGCGTGTGCATTGTTGGCTGCACTGTCAAACAACGTTTGTACCATGTCATTCAATATACATGTAGGCATTAAACCAAAGTCATAAACAACCGCTACCTATGATAATTACTAACGGTTAGTTGTAGAGAGAGTCAAGTGATAAAGGGGATTGAGAGGTAGAAATCATGGGAGACAGAGAGTTGATGTTGTATAGCAACAAAACGATTGGTTTCTAAGAGAAACAAAATGAAAATGATTTGAATGAACTTTGTTTGCTACAGCTACTAAATATGCGATGGGTGTGTGAGATGAGTATAATGAAATAATTAAATGGCAAAGCAATAACCGGCATAAGTAAAGAAAGCCTAGAATGTACCATCTGCGGTAAAACAGAGAACTTTACACTTTAATATTAAAACTATTGACCTGTCACGAGGTATATACCAAGGTGTGTGTATGTGTCTAGAAATTTATATACAGTGACACACATAAGTGTTGACACACCAACCAATTTGTTTTAAAAAAACACATTTTAAAAGTGATATGAAGCTATTATGAATTAAACAAGTATATACGGCCGTAAGTTCGTCCAGGCCGAAGCTTATGTACCCTTCACCATGGATTGCGTAGAAACTTCTTCTGAAGCCGATTGCAAGGTATCTTAAAACTTCCTAACAACGTAATATATACCACATAGTCCATACGTGGTATATATTAAACTACAAAAGGGCCGATTAAATACGTATATAATTAAGTTTAAAGTATCTATAGAAATAAAATTTTGACAACATTTTCTATAGAAGTAACATTTTGACAAAACTTTCTATAGAAACAAAATTTTGTCAAAATTTTCTATAGAAATGAAATTTTGACAAAATTTTCTATAGAAATAAAATTTTGACAAAATTTTCTACAGAAATAAAATTTTGTCAAAATTTTCTATAGAAATAAAATTTTGTCAAAATTTTCTATAGACAATGTTTTCCATAAAAATAAAATTTTGGTAGGTTATTTTTGGCTCGAGTGGCAACCATGATTATGAACCGATATGGACTAATTTTTGTGTGATTGGGGATCGGCTGTATATAACTATAGACCGATATGGACCAATTTCGGCATGGTTTTTAGCGGCCTTATACTAACAACTCGTTGCAAATTTCAACCGGATCGGATGAATTTTGCTCCTCCAAGAGGCTCCGGAGATCAAATCTGTGGAACGGTTTATATGGGGGCTATATATAATTATGGACCGATATGGACCAATTCTTGCGTGTTTATTAGAGACTACATTCTAACACTATGTTCCAAATTTCAACAGGATCGGATGAATTTTGCTCCTCCAAGAGGCTCCGGAGGACAAATCTGGGGATCGATTTATATGGGGGCTATATATAATTATGGACCGATATGGACCAATTCTTGCATGGTTGTTAGAGACCATATACTAACACCACGTACCAAATTTCAACCGGATCGGATGAATTTTGCTCCTCTAAGACGCTCCGGAGGTCAAATCTCGGGATCGGCTTATTTTTGCATGGTCATTAGAGAACATATACCAACACCATGTACCAAACTTCAGCCGGATCGGATGAAATTTGCTTCTCTTAGAGGCACCACAAGCCAAATCGGGGGATCGGTTTATATGGGGGCTATATATAATTATGGACCGATGTGAACTAATTTTTGCATGGTCATTAGAGACCATATTATATCACCATGTACCAAATTTCTGCCGGATCGGATGAAATTTGCTTCTCTTAGAGGCTCTGCATGCCAAATCGGGGGATCGGTTTATATGGGAGCTATATATAATTATGACCGATGTGGACCAATTTTTGCATGGTTGTTAGAGACTATATACTAACACCATGTACCAAATTTCAGCCGGATCGGATGAAATTTGTTTCTCTTAGAGGATTGCAAACCAAATTGGGGGTCCGTTTATATGGGGGCTATACGTAAAAGTGGACCGATATGGCCCATTTGCAATACCATCCGACCTACATCAATAACAACTACTTGTGCCAAGTTTCAAGTCGATAGCTTGTTTCATTCGGAAGTTAGCGTGATTTCAACAGACGGACGGACGGACATGCTCAGATCGACTCAGAATTTCACCACGACCCAGAATATATATACTTTATGGGGTCTTAGAGCAATATTTCGATGTGTTACAAACGGAATGACAAAGTTAATATACCACCCATTCTATGGTGGAGGGTATAAAAAGGCACATTTTTAGAGGAACAAAAGTATTGGCACAGGTAGTTCTGAATTAGTTTTTTTTTTTGGTACATTTAGTACTTTTCCATTTTTGTTTGATAACAGCAGCAAGCAATCTCGACTATGAATGGACTAATTTTTTGTTGTTACTTTGTAAAGTAAACTACATTATGGGAAGAATGAACTATCACGCTCGAAAATTTAAATTGTATTCTAAATTTAGAGATTCATTAATTAACGAAAATTTTCCGACATTTTTGGATTTTTAATTACCATTTACGAAATTCATCTTTCTCGAAAAGAAAAAATGAACTAAATATAAAAACTTCGGATTCTAGAAGCCCAAGAAGTAAAATCGGGAAATCGGTCTATATGGGGGCTATACCAAAATATGGACCGATACTCACCATTTTCGGCACACCTCTTTATGGTCCTAAAATACCTCTAGATTTCCAATTTCAGACAAATTGGATAAAAACTACGTTTTCTATAAGCCCAAGACCCCAAATCGGGAAGTCGTTTTATATGGGGACCATACCAAACCATGGACCGATACCCACAATTTTTGGCATACAAATTTGTGGTCCTACAATACCTCTAATTTCAGGTAAATTGAATAAAAACTGCGGTTTCGATAAGATCAAGAAATAAAATCGGGAGATCGGTCTATATGGGGGCTATACCAAAATATGGACTGATACTCACAATTTTTGGCACACATATTTGTGGTCCTACAATACCTCTAGATTTCCAATTTCAGGTAAATTTAATAAAAAGCCCAAGAAGTAAAATCGGGAGATCGGTCTACATGGGGGCTATACCAAAACATGGACCGATACACACCATTTTTGGCACACCTCTTTATGGTCATAAAATACCTCTAGATTTCAAATTTCAGGCAAATTGGATAAAAACTATGGTTTTTATAAGCCCAAGACCCCAAATCGGGAGGTCGGCTTATATGGGGACTATATCAAAACCTCTACCGATATAGCCCATCTTCGAACTTGACCTGCCTGCAGACAAAAGACGAGTTTGTGCAAAATTTCAGCACGATTGCTTCATTATTGAAGACTGTAGCGTGATTATAACAGACAGACAGACGGACATCGTTATATCGTCTTAGAATTTCTCCCTGATCAAGAATATATATACTTCATATAGTCGGAAATCGATATTTCGATGTGTTACAAACGGAATGACAAACTTATTATACCCCCGTCACCATTCTATGGTGGTGGGTATAAAAAGTTAAAATTACCCTTTAAAAGTATGAAAAAACCAAGTTATAAAAAAAATGAATTAAAAGAACTTCCTGGGTAGTTAAAATAAAGAACATCATTGGGAGTGCATCTTCTGGAAGTGCTTTTAAAGTTGTGCCTTTGGAAGAACTTCCAATTTTTTTTTTTGCTGGGATTGTTTTAATTTTGCTTTAACTATATATAGTTAAAGCAAAATTAAAGCCCATAAATATTCTTTTTTTAGGGCACAATCAATATAAAGAACAACGGAATTCCTAACGAACTCAAAAGGAGAATCTAAGTAGAGTGTAGAGCCAATATTATACTAAAAATACTTTCAGCGGGAGTAAAATTCTTAAAACCTAACCCTATAATGATGGGTATAAAAACAAAACTTTTTCCATACCATTTATAAAATTATAATTAAAATCGGCAATTCTCAAGTTGTAACTGATATACCTACTAGAGGTGTGCGCGTGACACGAAATTATCGTGACACGCGTGATTCACGCGTGAATCACGTGAGTCGTGAATAAAATCTGAAGCAACTCTCGTGAATGTGCGTGAATGGGACTAAAACAAATATGTCGTGCGTGAGTGTGCGTGAGTAATAAAATCGGTTCGTGAATGTGCGTGAATAAAATTTCTGCAAAATCACGCTCACGAAAAAAATCAAGTTTTAATTCCTACTCGTATGTTAACTGAAATTGATTTAGCTGTCGAACTATATTTTATTTATGAATTTTGTTACCCTTTCTCATTCCCGATGGGAAAATGTCATGAGTCTCGTGAATTTGTCGTGAGTCACGTGAATTGTCGTGAATAGTGCGTGAGAGTGAGTCTGTAAAAGTACTTCGTGCGTGAGCGTGCGTGATTACTGCTTTTCATTTCGTGAATGTGCGTGACTGTGAGTGGCTAAGACACTTATCGTGCGTGAGCGTGCGTGAATAAATATTTGACTTCGTTAATGTGCGTGAGTGTGAGTGAAATTTCACTCACGCGCACACCTCTAATACCTACATATAAGTTAAGTCATATAAATTTGATATTTTGTTTGTATGTATTTGGGAGTTCCGTGTTCATATTAATAGTCATTAAGAATGTTTTTTTTTCGTGGAGTGGAGCCCACATTCTTTTTTCTCTTCCTATCCAATAAATATTAATGGCTACATGTGTGAGAGTGTGTGTTTGCCAGATACTCTTTCTCAAATTTTATATGTTTTGCTTAAGGAGTGGAAAGCAGTGCTGCCGCTAGTAAAAAATTTAGTGAAGTAGATTTTGGAAAAAAGTGGAGTAGATTGAATAAAATTGAAGTAGTCCGTCTGTTGAAATCACGCTAACATCCGAACGAAAGAAGCTATCGACTTGAAACTTGGCACAAGTAGTTGTTATTGATGTAGGTCGGATGGTATTACAAATGGGCCATATCGGTCCACTTTTACGTATAGCACCCATATAAACGGACCCACAAATTTGGCTTGCGGGGACTCTAAGAGAAGCAAATTTCATCCGATCCAACTGAAATTTGGTACATGGTTTCAGCATACGATCTCTAACAACCATTGGTCCATATCGGTCCATAATTACATATAGCCCCCATATAAACTGATCCCCCGATTTGGCTTGCGGAGTCTCTAAGAGAACCAAATTTCATCCGATCCGGCTGAAATTTGGTACATGGTATAAGTATATGGTCTCTAAAAACTATGCAAAAATTGGTCCACATCGGTTAATAATTCAATGATTAAAACCGCTATGTTCATCGTAATTAAAGGAATAGGAAAAACAATTAGGTAATATGGGGAAAATTTTAAAAATTTGAAGCAGAACAAAAAGTGAAGCAGATTTTTGGAAGAAGGAGTGACGAAGTAAATTTTGTGAAAATGAAGCAAAATACTTCGATTGAAGTAGTAGCGGCAGCACTGGTGGAAAGCATTTGTTTTTGTTGGTGATCCATTGTTTTGTATGTAGAGTCAAATGCCGGCTTAAAATTAAACTTGTTTGTAATATTCATTACACACACACGTACTCTCTACCTCTCTATCTCTCTATTTATTGTTCTCCTCTCTTTAGTTTAGAGAGGCTTACAAATAAACTCCCAGTTAATTTGTATGCGCCACTTGTAGTTTTTAGACTCTTCTCCACTGTTATTTTCACAAACGAATGAAAAAAAAAAAAACAACCTCAATGAAGATCATTATGGCAGCGATTATTATTGTTATTTTTTTTTGCAAAAAATTTGAGTAAACTCTCACAGGGTATTTATAAGCCAGAATATATATATATATATATATATATACAGATATATAGATTTTATTGTTGTTTTGCTTGTTGCTTATTACTCAACGGAGTAGATCAACTACGTTTGTGTACCAAAAGAACACAAAAACAACAACAATAACAAATCGTCGCCATCATTATCATCATCACAGTAATAATCATCGTCGTATTGTATTATTTGTATGGGGATTTTTGTTGTTGCAGCAAGCAACAGGCGCGCACAAACACTAGACAGGCACGGCCTGGTAGAGTAGCATCGGTCACAATTGTTTGTGTTGCCTCGTTGTTGAATTGTTTGTTGTGTGTGATTTCATGCGGTCGTTTGTCTGTCGTACATTTGGTGGCTCGTTTCTTCGCTGGTGCCTGGTACCGGTGATCACCGTTTCAGGCAAACGACTTTACTTGGCATCCATATTTCAGGTTTGTGTTGTCTCTGGCTCTGTTGACGCTAGCTATTTTGTGTTATTGTTGTCGTTGTTGTTGCTTGCTGTGGTATTATAGTACCTAGTAGTAGTAGAGATAGATGACAATAACAACAACAAGAAAAGCCACTAAAGAGCTATAGCTAGAAAAATACAACATCAATAGGAGAACGAATGAATATTCGTATGGGGATACCTACAAACATACTCGTAGCTGGCGTTGTTATTATTATTATTGCTATTGTCTGTGATTAGTATAATAGTTGGGTATTGTCATGAAGTACTCGCATACTTATTATTTTACTGTTTTTTTTTTCATCTTCATTGTGGCTCCATCAAAAGATGCCTTAGCTTTTGACATTCTTCTTGTGATTTGATATTAAAATTGTTGCCACAATGACGTTTGCAAATGACACAAAAGTACTATGCAAAATACAATAACAAGCTAGTCATGCTCAAACACACACACACACACAAGAATCAAATAAAATTCTAGAATTTCTTGAATATGTTGTGAATATAGACGTTGTTCTATTGACACCCCATATTTACTTTTATAATTCACATATACATGAGAAATATTTGAAATTCTTAAGTAACTCGATTGTGACTAAAAAAAAAAAACGTTGAACTGGTTTCATTGAAATTATTTGGGCTAACAAGTACTATATCAGAAAAAACAAGATAAATTTAGATGTATACAATGAATTTTTTTTATATGTAAATTTTAACAAATTTAATTGCTATTAAATTGTAATGAAGAATTATGAAGGTATTACTTAATTGTGTCAAAACAAATCTGCATAATTAAAACTTTTTTGTTTCATTTTAAAGCAAATGATTTTATTTTATAATAAAACAATTTTGTAAACAGTGAACTCGCGTTAACGTGAACACGCTCTTTCTTGCACTTACTACTCCGTAAAAACTAGAAAACTCTATAAATATTCTATAACGATTCTGACTGCTCTTGGCTATTTAGGACTTCGGCCACATATAAACATATGTATTCCAGATATGCTTTTATTGCATAAAGTCTTTATTGCCATTTTTACGTACACCATCTAAAGTCAATATGTTAATTGCTTTTTTTTTTACAACATCAACCATACAAATTAAGTTAAGCAATGCAAAAACAAATAAATCTCATTTTATTAAATCATTGGAATTTCCATAGAAAATATATACACGCTAATCAACTTTGCAATAAAAACACTTTATTTTTTTGCATATTATTGAACTTTTTTCTCCCTATCGCGTCACCATTCCCTTCATAATAACAATTCATTTAACTTACTCATTAAATCAATGCACGGTCATCGTGTCATACAAAATGTTTATAAGAAATATTTTAATTAATTGCATGATTTTATAATAATGTAAACGTTATTCCCTAACCAACACATATAGTCATTAATGGTTTACCATCCTCTCTCTCTCTCTGTCTGTCTGTCTCACAGTCACTGTTGTACAGGAGGTCATTATCCAGTCATGTTTTCAATTTGATTAATTACTTCTATTGCCCTTCATGTATATTGACGATTTATATCCATGTTTTATTTTTCATCTATGTGTTCGAGTGAACTGAGTAGTTCGCAATGGTTTCAAGGGGTCCATATAGGATAAAATATCTATAGTGATGGGAACGAGAGGGAGAAAGAGAGTGTGTGTGGGAGAGGTAGAGTAAAACACTCAACTAACACCTTTTTATAACCAATGATAATTGGATTTTGTTTTGCGCTGTATATTCCATTTGATTATTTCCACTTATTTTCCATAAATTAATTTTTACATGGCAGTACAATCGATTGTACAGCCAACAGAGACTTTTCGCTACATATGCCAGTTGTTGTGTAGTTGGATTTTTTGTTTTGTTTTATTTATAGAAATAAAATTTTAAAAAAAAATGTTCTATAGTAATAAAATTTTCTATAGAAATAAGATTTTGCAAAAATTTTTTATAGAAATACATTTTGAGAAAATTTTCTATAGAAATAAAATTTTGACAAAATTTTCTATAAAAATAAAATTTTGACAAAATTTTCTATAGAAATAAAATTTTGAGAAAATTTTCTATAGAAATAAAATATTGAGAAAATTTCCCATAGAAATAAAATTTTGGGAAAATTTTTTATAGAAATAAAATTTTGACAAATTTTTCTGTAAAAATAAAATTTTGAGAAAATGTTCTATAGAAATAAAATTTTGACAACATTATCTATAGAAATAAATTTGTTACCAAAATTTCTATAGAAAATATTTTCACAAAATTTTCAATAGAAATTCAATTTTTACAAAATTTTCTGCAAAAATAAAATTTTGACAAAAATGTCTATAGAATAAAATTCCGACAAAACTTTCTATTGAAATAAAATTTTTACAAAATTTTCTATAGAAAAAAACTTTTGAGAAAATTTTCTATGGAAATGAAATTTTAAGAAAATTTACAATAGAAATAAAATTTTGACAAAATTTTCTATAGAAATACAATTTCGACAAAATTTTCTATAGAAATAAAATGTTGACAAAATTTTCTATAGAAATAAAATTTGACAAAATTTTTTATCGAAATAAAATTTTGAAAAATTTTCTGTAAAAATAAAATTTTGACAAAATTTTCTATAGAAATAAATTTGCGACAAAAATGTCTATAGAAATAAAATTATGGCAACATTTTCTATAGAAATAAAATTTTGACAAAAATGTTCTATAGAAATTAAATTTTGACAAAACTTTCTATTGAAATACAATTTTGACAAAATTTTCTATAGAAATAAATTTCCGACAAAAATGTCTACAGAAAATATTTTCACAAAATTTTCTATAGAAATAAAATTTTTACAAGATTTTCTGTAAAAATAAAATTTTGACAAAATTTTCTATGGAAATAAATTTGTGACAAAAATGTCTATAGAAATGAAATGTTGATAACATTTTCTATAGAAATAAAATTTTGGCAACATTTTCTATAGAAATAAAATTTTGACAACATTATCTATAGAAATAAATTTGTTACCAAATTTTCTGTAGAAAATATTTTCACAAAATTTTCTATAAAAATACAATTTTTACAAAATTTTCTGCAAAAATAAAATTTTGACAAAATTTTCTATAGAAATAAATTTGTGACAAAAATGTTTATAGAAATAAAATTTTGACAAAACTTTCAATTGAAATTAAATTTTGACAAAACTTTCTAAAGAAATAAAATTTTTATAGAAATAAAATTTTGATAACAAATTCTGTAAAAATAAAATTTTGACCAAATTTTTTATAGAAATAATATTTTGAGCAAATTTTCTATGGAAATGGAATTTTGGGAAAATTTTCTATAGAAATAACATTTTGACAAAATTTTCTATAGAGATAGAGATAAAAATAAAATTTTGACAAAAATGTCTATAGAACTAAACTTTGACAAAATTTTCTAAAGGATTATATAGAAATAAAATTTTGACAAAATTTTCTGTAAAAATAAAATTGTGACAAAATTTTCTGTGGAAATAAATTTGTTACAAAAATTTCTACAGAAATAAAATTTTGACAAAATTTTCTATAGAAATAAATTTGTGACAAAAATGTCTATAGAAATAAAATTTTGTCAAAATTTTCTATAGAAATTAAATTTTTGGCAACATATTCTATAGAAATAAAATTTTGACAAAAATTTTTATAGAAATAAAATTTGACAAAAATTTTTATAGAAATAAAATTTTGACAAAATTTCCTGTAAAACTAAAATTTTGACAAAATTTTCTATAGAAATGACATGTTGAGAAAAATTTCTATAGAAATAAAATTTCTATAGAAAATAGAAATAAAATTTTGACAAAATTTTCTATAGAAATAAAATTTTTAAAAAATTTTCTATAGAAATAAGCTTTTGATAAAATTTGTTATAGAAATACAATTTTTCCAAAAATTTTTATACAAATAAAATTTTCTGTAAAAATAAAATTTTGACAAAATTTTCTGTAGAAATAAAATTGTGACAAAAATGTTGTATAGAATGAAAATTTTAACAAAATTTTATAGAGAAATGAAATTTTAAACAAAATTTTGACAAAATTTTTTATAGAAATAAGTTTTTGACAAAATTTTCTGTAGAAATAAAATTTTGCCAAAATTGTTTATGGAAATAAAATTTTGAGAAAAATTTTTTTAGAAATAAAATATTGAGGAAATTGTCTATAGAAACAAAATTTTGAGAAAATAAACTACAGAAATAAATTTTTGACAAAATTTTCTATAGTAATAAAATGTTGACGAAAATTTTCTACAGAAATAATATTTTGACAACATTTTCTATAGTAAAAAAATTTTGATAAAAATTTTCTACAGAAATTAAATTTTGACAAAACTCTGTATTGAAATAAAATTTTGACCAAAATTTTCTGTAGAAATAAGATTTGGACAAAATTTTCTATAGAATGAAAATTTTAACAAAATTTTGAATACAAATAAAATTTTGACAAAATTTTATGTAAAAATTTTATAGAAAAATTTTATAGAAATAAAATTGTGACAAAATTTTCTATAGAAATAAAATTGTGACGAAATTTTCTATAGATATAATATTAGACAAATTTTTTTAGTAATAAAATTTTTACAAAATTTTTTGTAAAAATAAAATGTTGACAAAATTTCTTATAGAAATAAATTTGTGACAAACATTTTTTTAGAAATAAAATTTGGAAAAAATTTTCTATACAAATAAATTTGTGATAAAAATTTCTATAGAAATAAAATTTTGACAAAATTTTCTATAGAAATGAAATTTTGACAATATTTTCTATAGAAATAAATTTTTGGCATAATTTTCTATAGAAAAATGTTTTCACAAAATGTTCAGTAAAAATAATATTTTGACAAAGTATTCCATAAAAAAAAAATAATTTGAAAAAAATATGTAGATATAAAATTTGACAAAATTTTCTATAAAAATAAAATTTTCTATTGAAAAAAAATTTGAGAAATTTGACAAAATTTTCTATAGAAATAAAATTTTGTCATAATTTCCTATAGAAATAAAATTTTGACAAAATTTTCTATAGAAATAAAATTTTATCTTTTTTTTTTCTAATGAAATAAAAATTTCTAATGAAATAAAATTTTGACAAAATTTTCTATAGAAATAATATTTTGTCATAATTTTCTATAGAAATAAAATTGTGACAACATTTTCTGTAGGAATAAAAGTGTGACAAATCTTCTATGTATTCATTATGTTTTCTCTTTCACAAAAAAAAAAATATTAAGTTGCCAATAATTTCTAAAATATGGGGTACAACCACTGAATCAAGTCACATATGGGCAACTGTAGGAAAAACGGAAATAACAGTTGAAACTCTTTTTGGTTTTTTTTTAAGAGTAGTTCTCATAACTCAACTCAACAGTGATAAGCAGTCGTCCATAAGTTTAAAACTTGGTTTTGGTTTTTCTTTGTTTCAAATCGCTGAAGGATTTCATATATATGCTATCCCAACTTACCTGATTGTAATGGTAGAATACGCGTATTTTCACGTTGGGCGGATGCAGCTGCGGAAACTTGCGTCGTTGAGGTGATGAAGCAACCGACATTATTTAAAATCACAACGGCCATCAAGGCAATGACAAAACTTAGACTGCAAACCTGGTGTCGCATTCTAGTCATTGTTGTAGGTGCTGGCTGAAGGTATCCTTGTCCTGCAGCTGATGCTGATGGCTCGGTTGCTATTCTTTTGATGCTGTTGCGGTGGGTATGATGGGTGGTGCTGGTTAGGTTGTTGCTTTTCCTTAAGCGGGAATTTGATGACACTTTT
The DNA here is from genome assembly GCF_050003625.1 of Haematobia irritans. Lineage (NCBI taxonomy): Eukaryota > Metazoa > Arthropoda > Insecta > Diptera > Muscidae > Haematobia > Haematobia irritans. The sequence goes on from NC_134399.1 coordinate 157,554,147, forward strand.
TGATTACAGCTGCTGCTGCTGCTGCTATTGCTGCCAACGATATTGATTTTCCTCTGTTGTTGGCATTTCGTATTGCACATTGCACGGTTGGAGTTGGTGGTTACGTTTAATGGCGACGATATTATTTTTTTGGAGATTGTTGGCAGCCGGTATCCATTGCCAATAGGCGGATCCATGGCTGGTTGGTAATAATTTTGTTAGCGAAAGCGATTTGCGCTAATATACGCAAATGGCCTCTACAAGGAAAATTTTATGTTTTTGCCGATGGTTTGTGGTTTTTTGTTTTATGCGAATTATTTTTTTTAAATGTAATAAATGAAAGGTCTTGGTTTGACAATTGGTAAAAAAAATAAAAACTGAATTTAAGTTTAACAATAATTCCTTTGTAAAAGCAATACGAAAGGATAACGCACAATGGAAGGAGTGGAACTGAATAACAAAACAAAAACGCTAAGGAAATTCCGGTGTTATTTTCCTTAGCTTCTTCTCACTATCTTTTTGATTAACACAAATATTTGATTTTGCTTCAGCTTTCTTTTTTAAGAAAGATTTATACTTTTTCTTTTATTTTTTATTCACTATTTTTTCTTAGATTTTCTTATTTCTTTTTTATAGCACAAAAATTTTCTATCACTTTTTTTGAGATGGATTTATTTGGAAAAAGGTTGAATTAAGAAATTGAATTACACTTTCTGAAAAGAGAAAATACAAAAAAACAACACTATTAGAAATGATGGAAATTAAAAAACAATCACAAAATATGTATAAAACTCCATGGAATTATTATTTGAAATTTCATATATCCTCATTGTTATGGTTTTATGAAAGATTTTCAGTTCATCTTGAGTTTTTTTTTGATTTTGCATAGATTTTTTGTATTTGCATTGGGTATTTTGCGGGTTTATGTGCTTTATTTGCTGTAGTTGTAGTTGTAATGTGTTTGTAACGGCTTAGTTCGTCTACACACACTCTCTCTCTCTCTTGCTTTCTCTTGTTTTTTTTGTGGATTTATTGTTTAGCCAGTCAACAAACACTGGAACCGGAAATCACTGTTACATGTTGTCTGGCATTGTTAATTACGTGCCGAGAATCTGTAATGAGAGAGCAAAGAGAATAATAAAAGTGTGATTAATGACTAGGAGATTTATATTCTAAAACAGTTATGAATATATAATAGCCTCATGGAAAAGGAAGCAAAAAACTATAAAAAACTATAAAATATTTTTATATATTAGATATAATTAAATATGAAATATAATAGCAGTGTAATTAAGCCTTTTTTTTTGTATTGCGAATAAAGACCATATATTTTATTTGTTACAATTTCATCAAATTTATCAATATTAAATTTCCAATGAAAACTAATATATGACAATAGGAGTAAAATCTATTTGTATTTATAAACCACAAAATTAAAAAAAAAACAGCTTTTATAGCAGATTGGGCAACCAAAAAATTTGTTTAATTTAATTTAATTTAATTTAATTTAATTTAATTTAATTTAATTTAATTTAATTTAATTTAATTTAATTTAATTTAATTTAATTTAATTTAATTTAATTTAATTTAATTTAATTTAATTTAATTTAATTTAATTTAATTTAATTTAATTTAATTTAATTTAATTTAATTTAATTTAATTTAATTTAATTTAATTTAATTTAATTTAATTTAATTTAATTTAATTTAATTTAATTTAATTTAATTTAATTTAATTTAATTTAATTTAATTTAATTTAATTTAATTTAATTTAATTTAATTTAATTTAATTTAATTTAATTTAATTTAATTTAATTTAATTTAATTTAATTTAATTTAATTTAATTTAATTTAATTTAATTTAATTTAATTTAATTTAATTTAATTTAATTTAATTTAATTTAATTTAATTTAATTTAATTTAATTTAATTTAATTTAATTTAATTTAATTTAATTTAATTTAATTTAATTTAATTTAATTTAATTTAATTTAATTTAATTTAATTTAATTTAATTTAATTTAATTTAATTTAATTTAATTTAATTTAATTTAATTTAATTTAATTTAATTTAATTTAATTTAATTTAATTTAATTTAATTTAATTTAATTTAATTTAATTTAATTTAATTTAATTTAATTTAATTTAATTTAATTTAATTTAATTTAATTTAATTTAATTTAATTTAATTTAATTTAATTTAATTTAATTTAATTTAATTTAATTTAATTTAATTTAATTTAATTTAATTTAATTTAATTTAATTTAATTTAATTTAATTTAATTTAATTTAATTTAATTTAATTTAATTTAATTTAATTTAATTTAATTTAATTTAATTTAATTTAATTTAATTTAATTTAATTTAATTTAATTTAATTTAATTTAATTTAATTTAATTTAATTTAATTTAATTTAATTTAATTTAATTTAATTTAATTTAATTTAATTTAATTTAATTTAATTTAATTTAATTTAATTTAATTTAATTTAATTTAATTTAATTTAATTTAATTTAATTTAATTTAATTTAATTTAATTTAATTTAATTTAATTTAATTTAATTTAATTTAATTTAATTTAATTTAATTTAATTTAATCTAATTTAATTTAATTTAATTTAATTTAATTTAACTTAATTCAATTTAATTTATTTTTTGCTTAAGTTTTGTATTCTCTTTAAAGCAATATTACTTTGTTTCATAATATTTAATTTAGTATTATGAAATATTAATGCAATTTAATTTTTAATACACGGTTGCCACAGTTGGTTTCATAGATTGGTGGAATTCTTAGTATATTTTACAAAATATTTCTCCCAAACTGAGAGTTATTTTACAAATTTTCAATAGAAATAACATTTTGACATATTTTACTATAGAAATAAAATTTTGACAAAATTTTCTATAGAAATAAAATTTTGACAAAATTTTCTTTAGAAATAAAATTTTGACAAAATTTTCTAAACAAATAAAATTTTTACAAAATTTTCTAAACAAATAAAATTTTTACAAAATTTTCTATAGAAATAAAATTTTACAAATTTTACTATAGAAATGAATTTTGTCAAAATTTTATTTTTATAGAAAATTTTGTCAATATTTGATTTCTATAGAAAATTTTGTCAAAATTTTATTTCTATAGTAAAATTTGTCAACATTTTTGTCTATAGTAAAATTTGTCAAAATTTTATTTTTATAGTAAAATATGTAAAAATTGTATTTCTATAGAAAATTTTGTTAAAATTTTATTTCTATAGAAAATTTTGTACAAATTTTATTTCTATAGAAAATTTTGTACAAAATTTTATTTCTATAGAAAATTTTGTCAAAATTTTATTTTTATAGAAACTTTTGTTAAAATTTTATTTTCTTAGCAAATTTTGTCAAAAATTTATTTCTATAGAAAATTTTGTCAAAATTTCATTTCCATAGAAAATTTTATTAACATTTTGTCAAAATTATATATCTATAAAAAAAATATTTCTATAGAAAATTTTGTAAAAGTTCTTTTTTTTTTGTAGCAAATTTTGTCAATTTTTTAGACAGTTTTGTCAAAATTTTTTTCTTTAGAAAATTTTGTCAAAATTTTATTTCTTTGGAATATTTTGTCAAAATTTTAGTTCTATAGAAAATTTCGTCAAAATTTAAGTTCTATAGAAAAGTTTTTCCAAATTTTATTTCTATGAAAATTTTGTCAAAATTTGATTTCTATAGTAATTTTTGTCAAGATTTTATTTCTATAGAAAAATTTTGTCAAAATTTCAATTCTATAGAAAATTTGGTCAAAATTTCAATTCTATAGAAAATTTTGTCAAAATTTATGTCTATAGAAAATTTGGTCAAAATTTTATTACTTTAGAAAAATTTTGTCAAAATTTTACTTGCATGGAAAATTTTGTCAAAGTTTTATTTCTATGGAAAATTTTGTCAGAATTTTATTTGTATAGAAAATTTTGGCAAAATTTTATTTTTATAGAAAATTTTGTTAAAATTTTATTTTCTTAGCAAATTTTGTCAAAAATTTATTTCTATAGAAAATTTTGGGAGCCACCGTGGTTCAATGGTTAGCATGCCCGCCTTGCATACACAAGGTCGTGGGTTCGATTCCTGTTTCGACCGAACACCAAAAAGTTTTTTAGCGGTGGATTATCCCACCTCAGTAATGCTGGTGACATTTCTGAGGGTTTCAAAGGTTCTCTAAGTGGTATCACTGCAATAACACAAAAAAAATAATTGATCCAATTAATATTAAATTTTAATAATAAATTTTGTCAAAATTTTTTTCTTTAGAAAATTTTGTAAAAAATTTATTTCTTTGGAATATTTTGTCAACATGTAAGTTATATAGAAAATGTTGTCAAAATTTTATTTCTATTGAAAATTTGGTCAACATTTTATTTCTTTAGAAAAATTTTGTCAAAATTTTATTTCTATGGAAAATTTTGTTGAAATTTTATTTCTATAGAAAATTTTGTACAAATTTTATTTCTATAGAAAATTTTGTACAAATTTTATTTCTACAGATAATTTTGTCAAAATTTTATTTCTATCGAATATTTTATCAAAATTTTGTCAAAATTTTATTTCTATAGAAAAATTTTGTCAAAATTTCAATTCTATAGAAAATTTCGTCAAAATTTAAGTTCTATAGAAAAGTTTTTCCAATTTTATTTCTATGAAAATTTTATCAAAATTTTATTTCTATAGATGTTGTGGTCAGAATTTTATTTCTATTGTAATTTTTATCAAAATTTTATTTCGTTAGAAACATTTTGTCAAAATTTCAATTCTATAGAAAATTTTGCCAAACTTTTATTTCTATAGAAAATTTGGTCAAAATTTTATTTCTATAGAATATTTTGGTAAAATTTTATTTCTTTAGAAAAATTCTGTCAAAATTTTATTTCTATGGAACATTTTGTTAACATTTTATTTCTATTGAAAATTTTGTAAACAATTTTGTTTCTATAGAACATATTGTTAAAATTTTATTTCTATAGAAAATTTTGTAAAAAATTTTATTTCTATAGAAAATTTTGTGTAGAGTATTTCGTATACTAGTAAAAAGTTATTGATAAAATTTACGAAAGACAATGAAAATTAAGTTTTTTTTTGTCGGAGAGAATTTAGGAAGAATGTTTCATAATATTAACGAGGTGTAAAAATCACCCAAATTTATTATATAGAAAAAACAAATTTATTATATTAAATTTAAACGTCTCCATTATCTTAATTTACATTTTTTTTTTAATTTTAATTATATAATATTTCCTTTACTTGCAATACCTAATTTTGTAATCTTACTTTAAACGAAGACTTCATAAAGAAAACAGAGAAAAACTTCTTTAGTGCATGACAGCAACAAATAATATTCCTTTAGCGAAATTGCTTGAGGAAAATTAAGAATTCACCAGGTGTATTTTATGACAAAATATTGCCAATATAAATATGAACTCCTACAAAAAAAAGTAAACACAACAAGGATTCAGCAGGAAGCCAACACCATGAAGTAAAAATATTTCCGGAAGTAAAAACCTTACTTACTGGCATATTTGATATTTACTTTTCAAGTTAACATTTACCGATGATACTTGAGGCCATTATTGTTAAGACGAAATCTTACAAGACAACAAGTTTTCTTTTGTCTGTCTTCTGAGAAATGTTTATTATGTTGCCCACATTTATGTTTCCGATTGAGTTGAGATGGAAATTTGTTCTGATTTAAAAAAAAAAAAAGAATGAGAAAAAAACAAAGTCTACTCCACCCTACAGCCATCACCTTTGAATTGTATCAATAAAAATACCAAGTTTATTTTATGGGTCTTATACCTTTTAAACCCCACAAAATATTGATAAAGAATTTAAAATTTTCTTTTTGGAATTTTTCATATTCTGCAAGGATATATACACTGGAAATATACTGCATTAATGATTTCCATTGAATATTGGCAATCATTAAAATTGTCCTGAAAATTTAAAGCCTTATTAAAGCCAATTTAATGGCATCTGCCTTGTAGGTCATCATCTGCTTTAGCTCTGACTTTAATATCGTACAGCTCATTTATTAAGTAATTTAATGAATTCTGGGAAATTTGTCATTTCATTTTATTTGCCATTAACATATTCAAACGGTCTGTGTAACTTGTTTTTTGTCTCCGGATATCATCATGGCATCCTCATCGTCATCATCATTAAAGGCATCCATGGATATGCAAATGCTTTACGCATGACCATCACAAACTCCAAGTAAAAAAGGTGTCTTGGTAAGCATTTGTTTTACATTAGAATAAATTATGCAGTGTTGTACTTTTCACAGCTTGCATTTTACAAAATTATATTCGATGTAATTAAAAGAGCATTTATTGTGGCCATAAGTGGCAAAAAGTTAATATTAAATTTACAAAAGAGTCATTAATTGATTACATTTTAATTGGCATTATTTTTGACAAAATTTCCTATAGAAATAACATTTTGACACAATTTTCCATAGAAATGAAATTTTGACAAAATTTTCTATAGAAATAAAATTTTGACAAAATTTCCTATAGAAATAAAATTTTGACAAAATTTTCGATAGAAATAAAATGTTGATAAAATTTTCGATAGAAATAAAATGTTGATAAAATTTTCGATAGAAATAAAATTTTGACAATATTTTCTATAGAAATAAAATTTTCTATAGAAATAAAATTTTGACAAAATTTTCTACAGACAAAATGACAAAATTTTCTATCGAAATAAAATTTTGACAACATTTTCTACAGAAATAAAATCTTGACAAAATGTTCTATTGAAATAAAATTTTGACAAAATTTTCTACATAAATAAAATCTTGACAAAATGTTCTATAGAAATGAAATTTTGACAAAATTTTCTACAGAAAGAAAATTTTGACAAAGTTTAATATAGAAATAAAATTTTGACAAAAATTTCTATAGAAATAAAATTTTGACAAAATTTTCTATAGAAATAAAATTTTAACAAAATTTTCTACACAAATAAAATTTTGACAAAATTTTCTATAGAAATAAAATTTTGACAAAATTTTCCCTAGAAATGAAACATTGAAAAAATTTTCTATAGAAATAAAATTTTGACAAAATTTCTATAGAAATAAAAATTTGCGAAAGTTTTCTGAGAAACAAAATTTTGACAAAATTTTCTATAGAAATAAAATTTTGACAAAATTTTCTATAGAAATAAAATTTTGACAAAATTTTCTATAGAAATAAAATTTTGACAAAATTTCCTATAGAAATAAAATTTTGACAAAATTTCCTATAGAAATAAAATTTTGACAAAATTTTCTATAAAAATAAAAGTTTGACAAAATTTTCTATAGAAATAATATTTTGACAAAATTTTCGATAGAAATAAAATTATGACAAAATTTTCTATAGAAATAAAATGTTGATAAAATGTTCGATAGAAATAAAATTTTGACAAAATTTTCTAGAGAAATAAAATTTTCTATAGAAATAAAAATTTTGACAAAATTTTCTACAGAAATAAAATCTTGACAAAATTTTCTATAGAAATGAAATTTTGACAAAATTTTCTATAGAAATGAAATTTTGACAAAATTTTCTACAGAAATAAAATTTTGACAAAATTTTCTATAGAAATAAAATTTTAACAAAATTTTCTACAGAAATAAAATTTTGACAAAATTTTCTATAGAAATAAAATTTAACAAAATTTTCTACACAAATAAAATTTTGACAAAATTTTCTATAGAAATAACATTTTAACAAAATTTTCTACACAAATAAAATTTTGACAAAATTTTCTATAGAAATAAAATTTTGACAAAATTTTCCCTAGAAATGAAACATTGACAAAATTTTCTATAGAAATAAAATTTTGACAAAATTTTCTATAGAAATAAAAATTTGCGAAAATTTTCTGAGAAATAAAATTTTGACAAAATTTTCTATAGAAATAAAATTTTGACAAAATTTTCTATATAAATAAAATTTTGACAAAATTTCCTATAGAAATAAAATTTTGACAAAATTTCCTATAAAATTTTGGCAAAATTTTCTATAAAAATAAAATTTTGACAAAATTTTCTATAGAAATAATATTTTGACAAAATTTTCGATAGAAATAAAATTATGACAAAATTTTCTATAGAAATAAAATGTTGATAAAATGTACGATAGAAATAAAATTTTGACAAAATTTTATATAGAAATAAAATTTTCTATAGAAATAAAATTTTGACAAAATTTTCTACAGAAATAAAATCTTGACAAAATTTTCTATAGAAATGAAATTTTGACAAAATTTTCTATAGAAATGAAATTTTGACAAAATTTTCTACAGAAATAAAATTTTGACAAAATTTTCTATAGAAATAAAATTTTAACAAAATTTTCTACAGAAATAAAATTTTGACAAAATTTTCCCTAGAAATGAAACATTGACAAAATTTTCTATAGAAATAAAAATTTACGAAAATTTTCTGAGAAATAAAATTTTGACAAAATTTTCTATAGAAATAAAATTTTGACAAAATTTTCTATAGAAATAAAATTTTGACAAAATTTTCTATAGAAATAAAATTTTGACAAAATTTCCTATAGAAATAATATTTTGACAAAATTTTCTATAAAAATAAAATTTTGACTAAATTTTCTATAGAAATAAAATGTTGATAAAATTTTCGATAGAGATAAAATTTTGACAAAATTTTCAATAGAAATAAAAATTTGACAAAATTTTCTATAGAAATAAAATTTTAACAAAATTTTCTATAGAAATGAAATTTTGACAAAATTTTCGATAGAAATAAAATTTTGACAAAATTTTCTATAGAAATAAAATTTTGACAAAATCTTCTATAGAAATAAAATTTAGACAAAATTTTTTATAGAAATAAAATTTTGACAAAATTTTCTATAGAAATAAAAATTTTCGAAAATTTTCTGAGAAATAAAATTCTGCGAAAATTTTCTATAGAAATAAAATTTTGACAAAAGTTTGTATAGAAATAAAAATTTGCGAAAATTTTCTTTAGAAATAACAATTTGCGAAAATTTTCTAAGAAATAAAATTTTGCGAAAATTTTCTATAGAAATAAAATTTTGACAAAATTTTCTATAGAAATAAAATTGTGACAAAATTTTCTATAGAAATAAAATTTTGACAAAATTTGCTATAGAAATAAAGTTTTGACAACATTTTCTATAGAAATAGAATTTTGACAAAGTTTTCTATAGAAATAAAATTTTGACCAACTTTTCTATAGAAATAAAATTTTGACAAAAATTTTTATAGAAATAAAATGTGGCAAAATTCAAAACTCAAACTTCAATGAAATGAAATTCAATTCAATTTTCTTATACGAAGCTTTTATCTATGTGGACCTCCTAAAACCATGTTCATTTCCACATAATCTCGTTTTCGTGTTCTACTTTCTAAGAAAGGAAACAATGTGGACAAATAATACCTTATTAACCCATATTATATGACGATGACCTCAATGAGGTTACCACTTACATAATAAAATCTTATTTGCCAAAAAAGCATCTCCTGCCAAGATGAAAGGACTTGTGTGCTATATTTGCAAACAAAGGCTCTTAATGCCATCTTAACTGATTCATTTGTAATGAAATATAAAATGACTCTTTGTTACATGGTCCCATTTAAGAGAAGTAAGACAAATAGAGATACTTTTCTATAGCATTCGCCGATACCTTTATTGTTTGCGGAAATTCCATTTTATCTGCTATTGTGAAATACATAAAATGAAAACAATAAAGGTCTATAGTAGACATCCTTGTTGTTAACATTGTTGTCATGTTAAGAATTGGTAAAAGAGATTTTTGAGATATATGGCTGTTTTTGATTTTAAATAATTTGTAGGAGAAATTAGGTTTTGTGTGAAAAAGAAACCCATTTTTCTTTTGCTCAATAGATGGCATTTATACTCTGTCTCTCGATGTGTGGACCCCATGCAAATTAACTCAAAGGTAAACAAAAATACAAAAAAAAAAAATTATGAAAATATATATCTAAATAAACCTCAAATGAAATTAATCTCCAGCTCAATTTAGGTTAGGTTTTTTAGATACAAAAATTGTTGCAAATAAGCAAATTATAATAAAACAAATTTCAATAAAAACTTTAGATGGAAAATTTTTGGTGATATTTCTAGGTCCGATTTCATCAAATTCCACCCCCAAGTGTTAGAAATATTGGTATTGAGCTGAACATACCGCGAGAATGGATGCAACACATATTGAAAAATGAGCTTGGACTAAAGCCATTAAGGATCCAACAAGTGCAAGAGCTCACCAATGGATACAAACAGTTGGACTAGAGGGAGCCTAGGAAAGAATAGCTTAAACGATTGCCACAGTTGGTATTTTCAACACAATTTTCTATAGGAAAAGAATTGACAAAATTATCTTCAGAATTAAAATTTTGACAAAATTATCTTCAGAATTAAAATTTTGACAAAATTATCTTCAGAATTAAAATTTTGATAAAAATTTTTTATGGAGATAAAATGTTGACAAAATTTTCAATACAAATAAAAATTTGACAAAATTTTCTATAGAAATAAAATTGTGACAAAATTTTCTATAGAAGTAAAATTGTGACAAAATATTCTATAAAAATAAAATTTTGCGAAAATTTTCTAAGAAATAAAATTTTGCGAAAATTTTCTATAGGTATAAAACTTTGACAAAATTTTCTATAGAAATAAAATTGTAACAAAATTTTCAATATAAATAAAATTTTGCGAAAATTTTCTATAGGAATAAAATTTGGCAAACTGTTCTATAGAAATAAAATTTTGTTAAAAAATTTTCAATAGAAATAAAATTTGGGAAAATTTTCTATAGAAATAAAATTTTGCGAAAATAAAATTTTGCGAAAATTTTCTATAGAAATAAAATTTTGACAAAATTTTCTATAGAAATGTAATTTTGATAAACTCTTCTATAGAAATAACATTTTGACAAACTTTTCAATAGAAAAAAAATTTTGCGAAAATTTTCTAAAGAAATAAAATTTTGCGAAATTCTTTTATAGAAATAAAATTTTGCGAAAATTTTCTAAGAAATAGTATTTTGCGAAAATTTTCTATAGAAATAAAATTTTGACAAAATTTTCTATATAAAAAAAAATTGGGAAAATTTTCTATAGAAATAAAATGTTGACAGAATTTTCTATAGATATAAATATTTTAAAAAATTTGTGCAGAAATAAAATTGTGACAAAATGTTCTATAGAAATAAAATTGTGACAAAATTTTCTATAGAAATAAAATTTTGGCAAAATGTTATATAGAAATAAACATTTGACAAAATTTTCTATAGAAATAAAAATTTGACAAAATTTTCTATAAAAATAAAATTTTGACAAAATTTTCTATAGAAATAACGTTTTGCGAAAAATTTCTATAGAAATAAAATTGTGCGAAAATTTTCTAAGAAATAAACGTTTGCGAAAATTTTCTATAGAAACAAAATGTTGACAGAATTTTTTATAGATATAATTTTTTTTTAAATTTTCTATAAAAATAAAATTTACTATAGAAATAAAATTGTGACAAAATTTTCTATAGAAATAAAATTGTGACAAAATTTTCTATAGAAATAAAATTCTGACACAATTTTCTACAGAAATAAAATTGTGACAAAATTTTCTATAGAAATAAAAGTTTGGTAAAATTTTCTATTGAAAAAAAAAAATTGACAAAACTATTTATGGAAATAAAAATTTGACAAAAAGTTTTATATAGGAATAAAATTTTGACAAAAGTTTCTATAGAAATAAAATTTTGACAATACTTGCTAATTTTGACAAAACTTTTCTATAGAAATAAAATTTTGACAAACTTTTCAATAGAAACAAAATTTTCTATAGAAATAAAATTTTGAGAAAACCTTTTATAGAAATAAAATTTTTCGAAAATTTTCTAAGAAATAATATTTTGCGAAATTTTTCTATAGAAATAAAATTGCGACAAAATTTTCTATAGAAATAAAATTTTGACAAAATTTTCTATTGAAATAAAAATTTGCGAAAATTTTCTATAGAAATAAAATTTTGGGAAAATTTTCTATAGAAATAAAATTTTGGGAAAATTTTTTATAGCAATAAAATTTTGCGAAAATTTTCTATAGAAATAAAATTGTGACAAAATGTTCTATAGAAATAAAATTGTGACAAAATTTTCTATAGAAATAAAATTGAGACAAAATTTTCTATAGAAATAAAATTTTGACAATAGTTTCTATAGAAATAAAATTTTGACAATATTTGCTATAAAAATGTAATTTTGACAAACTTTTCTATAGAAATAAAAATTTGACAAAATTTTCTATAGAAATAAAAATTTGACAACATTTTTTATAGAAATAAAAATTTGACAAAAAATTGTATATGGGAATAAAATTTTGACAAAAGTTTCTATAGAAATAAAATTTTGACAACATTTTCTTTAGAAATGTAATTTTCACAAACTTTTCAATAGAAATAAAATTTTGCGAAAATGTTCTATAGAAATATAATTTTGACAAAATTGGGTGTAGAAATAAATTTTTAACAAAATTTTCTAAAGAAATAAAATTTAGACAAATTTTTCAATAGATATAAAATTTTGCGAAAATTTTCTATAGAAATAAAATTTTGCGAAAATTCTTTATATAAATAAAATTTTGCGAAAATTTTCGAAGAAATAAAAATTTGCGAAAATTTTCTATAGAAGTACAATTTTGACAGAATTTCCTATAGATATAATTTTATTTTTTTTTTTTTAATTTCTATAAAAATGAAATTTTCTATAGAAATAAAATAAAATTTTGCGAAAATTTTTCATAGAAATAAAATTTTGCGAAAATTTTCCAAGAAATAAAATTTTGCGAAAATTTTCCAAGAAATAAAATTTTGCGAAAATTTTCTATAGAAATAAAATTTTGACAAAATTGGCTATAGGAATAAAATTTTGCGAAAATTTTGCTGCAAGTAAAGGATGCTGATGAGGAATGTGGTAATTCCGAAACAGTTGTACATCCAACCATCTTGCAGTCTATAGGGCTTTGCCCAAATAAATTTGACAAGCATACTTTTCCTCTGTTGGTTAAGCTACACTTGTAGTTTAGTCAATGCATAGCTGAGATCAAAAACAACAATAACGATTGAAGAGAAGCCAGCAATAACAAACAAAACGAATGAAAATTTTCTATAGAAATAAAATGTTGACAGAATTTCCTATAGCTATAAATTTTTTTTTTTAAATTTTCTATAAAAATGAAATTTACTATAGAAATAAAATTTTGTCAAAATTTTCTATAGAAATAAATTTATGACAAAATTTTCTATAGAAATAAAATTGTGACAAAATTTTCTATAGAAATAATATTTTGGCAAAGTTTTCTATAGAAATAAAAATTTGACAAAATTTTCTATAGAAATAAAAATTTGACAAAAGGTTTTTTATGGGAATAAAATATTGACAAAATTTTCTATAGAAAACAAATTTTGGCAAAATTTTATATAGAAATAAAATGTTGGCAGAATTTTTGAACGCCATTGTTCGAATTATTATTCGAATTGTTATTGTAATAAATCTAAACCATTGTTATTTCCAATAGTTTTTTTTTGTTTCATTACACATCAGCCACAATTTACTTGTTCATGTCTTAAAAAATAATTTTCATAAATCAAAAAACAACCTGTCCCAGATTTCTAGTTCCCTGAGAATTAAAGACCCTGTAAATATCAGAATCTATATGATTTCAGTAATTTAATTTGGAAGAGCGAATTCTCTACGGACTTAATACGTATTTTGAATGCAAACGGGAGGAAAAAATCGTTTAACTGAAAAGCAATATCCAAAAAGTAAAATACCTCAGTAATAGTTTTTTTTTTGTCAATTTTCCACCAAAGAATTGGTGAACGATTTTTTTTGAGGCCGTCACAGGAAGGTGGCCAAAAGAGTTCGTAATGGTTAAAGGCATTAACTTGTTTTTGTCTTTCTCGCTCTCGTTTCTTTCACGTTTGCCATTAAATTTCATTTAAAAACGGCAAAAAGCGAAAAATATCCACATCTTCAGTTCTTTTCAATTCCTCAGGGATATGTCTTTAGTTGGAGGGTCTTTTGTATGCCATCGAACAGAAATGCTTTGTAAAGGCTGTAGTTGTGAGTAGAGTACGTGCGTAGTGGATTCGTTTGCTTAATAGATTTCGGCGTATGGTCGGTGGTCTCATATCTTTTATGTTGGAGTTTTTCTCAGTTTTCCTTTTCCATGTAAACTGTTTACCTGTTCATGGCACAAGTCATTTTCTTGTGCAGTAAACGTGAAAGGGCCTCAGTTGTCGTCAAACCTACATACAAACACATCCATACATAAGGAGTCCACCAAAATATCACTACACACACTTGATTGTTGCCATACAAAGTACAATGGTAGTATTACACACTCATATGGACATACATTTCATGTATCTGTACCGACTTACAATTGTATCTGAACAAAACAAAAAATATCTTATGGAACAATTTTATATGTGAATTTTCATTTTTTATTCTACTACGCGAAACTCCCTTCTCTTGTTCGAGGTGGATTCGAAGAAAATTCGATGTATCTGAGGCGGCGGGTATAAACGTTTTATAAGGTCTTCCATTTTATGTGTGCTGTATCTTTTTTCATCATCTTCACGGACTATATTTGGGGCTGACAATATCGAGGAAGACAAAATTGTTTATGAAATTATTCTTTTTGGATTTCTTTATTTCATTCTATGATACAAAGGGAGAATGGAGTATTTTGCCTTTCCATTCTTACTTTTATCTTTTCCTGTGCAATGTTGATGAGCCTTTGTTGTCTGTTGCTGGTGGTCTTTTTCTGCTTGAACGACAAGGTTTCAATAAAGGAAATGTTGTAAATACAGGAGACAAATTAAACAGATTGATGTAGGACCAAAAACCATTTTTGGCGGAGTTCGAATGTATCTTATACATATCGGTTTTGGTGAATTCACTAAATTTATTCCGATAAGTGATAGGCTGCAAGTACACGATGCTGATGAAGGGAGTTCCCAAATAAATGTCTCGCAATCTATAGGCTTTTACCCCTATTAATCTGTGGGTCAAGCTTGTTTTTCCATAATATTTAGCAAAGCACAAGTTTTCAATAGAAATAAATTTTTTCTCTCGAAATAATCGAATAATTTAATAGTTCATAGAAATTAGATCTTGGAAAGATTTTTGTAGAATAAAAATTTTGAAAAATTTTTCTATAGAAATAAAATTTTGACAAAATTTCCCGTAGAAATAAAATTTTTTCGATGGAAGTACAATTATAAATAAAGTTTTGACAAAATTTTGTATAAAAAAAGTTTTGACAAAATTTTCTATAGAAATGAAATTTTGACAAAATCTTATATAGAAATAAAGTTTAAACAAAATTTTCTATAGAAATGAAATTTTGACAAAATTTTCTATGGAAATAAAATTTTGACAAAATTTTCTATAGAAATAAAATTTTGACAAAATTTTCTATAGACATAAGATTTTGACAAAATTTTCTATAAAAATAAAATTTTGACAAAATTTTCTATAGAAATAAAATTTTGACAAAATTTTCTATAGAAATAAAATATTGACAAAATTTTCTATAGAAATAAAATTTTGACAAAATTTTCTATAGAAATAAAATTTTGAAAAAATTTTCTAGAGAACTAAAATATTGACAAAATTTTCTATAGAAATAAAATTTTGACAAAAATTTATATAGAAATAAAATTTTGAAAAAATTTTCTATAGAAATTTTGATAAAATTTTGACAAAATTTCTATAGAAATAAAATTTTGAAGAAATTTTCTATAGAAATAAAATTTTGACAAAAATCTATATAGAAATAAAATTTTGAAAAAATTTTCTATAGAAATTTTGATAAAATTTATTAAAGAAATAAAATTTTGACAAAATATTCTATAGAAATCAAATTTTGACAAAATTTTCTATAAAAATAAAATTTTGGCAAAACTTTCTATAGAAATAAAATTTTAACAAAATTTTCTATAGAAATAAAATTTTGACAAAATTTTCTGTAGAAATAAAATTATAAAAAAATTTTCTATAGAAATAAAATTTTGACAAAATTTTCCATAGAAATAAAATTTTGACAAAATTTTCTATAGAAATAAAATTTTAACAAAATTTTCTATAGAAATAAAAATTTGGACAAAATTTTTTGTAAAAATAAAATTTTAACAAAATTTTCTATAGAAATTTGTATAAAATTTATTAAAGAAATAAAATTTTGACAAAATCTTCCATAGAAATAAAATTTTGACAAAATTTCCCGTAGAAATAAGATTTTTTCGATGGAAGTACAATTAGAAATAAAGTTTTGACAAAATTTTCTATAGAAATGAAATTTTGACAAAATGTTCTATAAAAATAAAATTTTAACAAAATTTTCTATAGAAATAAAATTTTGACAAAATTTTCCATAGAAATGAAAATTTAACAAAATTTTCTATAGTAACAACATGTTGACAAAATTTTGTATATAAATAAAATTTTGACAAAATTTTCTATAGAAATAAAATTTTGACAAAATTTTCTATAGAAATAAAGTTTTCAAAACAATCCTATAGAAATAAATTTTTGACAACATTTTCGATGGAAGTACAACTTTAACAAAATTTTCTATAGAAATAAAATTTTGCAAAGATTTCCTATAATAATAAAATTTGGATAACACTTAAAAATATAAATTTTTTGCTACATTTTTCTACTGAAATACCATAAAATTACGCAGAGATGTTTTAAAAAATATAATTTGGAAAAAACCTTCCTTAAGAAATAAAATTTTGCTAAATTTGCCTTCAGAAATCAGGTTTCATAAAAATTGTTTAGAGAAATAAATTTTGAAAACAGTTTCTACGCATATAAAATTTTGCAATAATTTTCTACAATTTTCAACAGTTTTCTATAAAAATAAAAGTTTTCAAAAATTTTCTATAGAAAAAATTTGCAAACATCGAATTACCTAAGTTGCGGTAACGCTTGCCGATGACAAGGTAAGTTAACCTCCTAACACCGTCTTCTAAATTGTATGAAAGTCCATACGTGGTATATGTTAAATCACAAACAAAAAATCGATTAAATACGTATATAATTCAGTTTGACAAAATTTTCTATAGAAATAAAATTTTGACAAAATTTTCTATAGAAATAAAATTTTGACAAAATTTTCTATAGAAATAAAATTTTGACAAAATTTTCTATAGAAATAAAATGTTTAAAAAATTTTCTATAGAAATAAAATTTTGACAAAATTTTCTATAGAAATAAAGTTTTGACAAAATTTTCTATATAAGTGAAATTTTAACAAAATTTTCTATAGAAATAAAATTTGAACAAAATTTGCTATAGAAAAAATTTTGACAAAATTTGCTATAGAAATAAAATTTTGACAAAATTTTCTATAGAAATAAAATTTTGACAAAATTTTCAACCGGATTGGATGAAATTTGCTTCTCTTAGTGACTCCGCAAGTCAAATCTGGGGATCGGTTTATATGGCGGCTATATATAATTATGCACCGATGTAGACCAATTTTTGTATGGCTGATAGAGACCATATACAAACATCATCTACCAAATTTCAGGCGGATCGGATGAAATTTGCTTCTCTTTGAGGCTCCGCAAGACAAATCTGGGGATCGGTTTATATGGGGGCTATATATATTTATGGACCGATGTGGACCAATTTTATCATGGTTTCCAGATACCATATACCAACACCATGTACCAAATTTCAGCCGGACCATAGGATGGTGGAGGGTATAAAAAAAATGTTGCTAAATTCTTCTACAGGAATCAGAATTTGTAAAAATTGTCTATAGTATTACATTTTGAAAACATTTACTACGGATATACAACTTTGCAATAATTTTCTATAAAATTAAAAATTTTCGATAGAAATAAAATTGTGCAAAAAATTTTCTATAGACATACAAATTGGACAGAATTTTCTATAGAAAGAAAATTTTGACATAATTTTCTGTAGAAGGAAAATTTCGACATAATTTTCTACAGAAAGAAAATTTTGTCAAAAATTTCTTTATAGAGAAAATTTTGGCAAAATTTTCTTTCTGTAGAAAATTATGTCGAAATTTTCCTTCTACAGAAAATTATGTCACAATTTTCTTTCTATAGAAAATTCTGTCAAATTTGTATGTCTATTTCTCTGTTTGGCAAACATTTTCCAAAGAATACAATTTTTGAAAAATTTTATAATTTTGCAAAATTTTTCTACACAAATTGTAAAAATGTCTGTAAAAAAATTTTAGAAGCATTTACAACAGGAATAAAATTTTACAAAAATATTGAATATAAATAAAATTTTGCAAAAATAGAAATACACTTTTGCAAAATTTTCTATAGAAATAAAATTGTGTAAACAATTTTCTATTGGATACAAAATTTTGTAAACATTTTTCTATAGAAATAAACATTTTAAAACATTTAGCAAAATTTTCTATAGAAAGAAACTTTTTATAAAATTTTCTATAGAAATAATCTTTTTAGAATCGTTTCTATAGCAATAAAATTTGGACAAAACTGTCTAAAGGAATAAAATTTTAGCAAAATTGTGTATAGAAATAAAACTGTCCATAGAAAAAAAAAAAACAATATTGACAAAATTTTCCGTAGAAATAAAATTTTGATACAATTTTCTATAGAAATAAAAAACAGCATTGATAACAATACAATTTCTATAGAAATAAAATTTTGACAAAAATTTCTATCGAAAAAAATATTGACAATATTTTTAATAGAAATAAAATACCAAAAAAAAATTTTAATTAAAAAGAAAATTTTTACAAAATATTCTATAGAAATAATATTTGAAAAAAAATCCAATGAAAATGAATTTGTACAAAATTTTCTTTAAAATAAAAAATTTACAATATATTCTATAGAAATAATATTTAGCAAAAAATTCTAATGAAATAGAATTTGGACAAAATATTACACAAACTATAATTTGGACAAAATTTTCAATAGAAATAACATTTTGTAGAACATTTCTATAGAAATAACATTTTGACAATATTTTTAATAGAAATAAAAAATTAATTAAAAAGCAAATGTTGAGAAAATATTCTATAGAAATAATATTTGGACAAAATATTCTATAGAAATAATATTTAGCAAAAAATTCTAATGAAATAGAATTTGGACAAAATTTTCATTAAAATAGAATTTGGACAAAATTTTCATTAAAATAAAAATTTTACAAAATATTCTATAGAAATAATATTTAGCAAAAAATTCTAATGAAATAGAATTTTGACAAAACACAACACAAACTATAATTTGGGAGCCACCGTGGTGCAATGGTTAGCATACCCGCCTTGCATACACAATGTCGTGGGTTCGATTCCTGCTACGACCGAACACCAAAAATTTTTCACCGATGGACTATCCCACCTCAGTAATGCTGGTGACATTTCTGAGGGTTTCAACGCTTCTCTAAGTGGTTTCACTGCAATGTGGAACGCCGTTCGGACTCGGCTATAAAAAGGAGGTCCCTTGTCATAGAGCTTAACATGGAATCGGGCAGCACTCAGTGATAAGAGAGAAGTTCACCACTGTGGTATCACAATAGGCTGAATAGTCTAAGTGAGCCTGATACATCGGGCTGCCACATAACCTAACCTAACCTAACCATAATTTGGACAAAATTTTCAATAGAAATAAAATTTTGTAGAAAATTTCTGTAGAAATAAGTTTTGTAGAAAAATATTCTATAGGAATAACATTTTCCGCAAAATTAAATTTGTATAAAATTTTCCATAGAAATAAAATTTCGACCAAATTTTATAAAAAAGGAAAGTTTACAAATAAAAAAAATGCAAAATTTTCTATACAAATGAAATTTTACAACAATTTGCTATAGAAATAAAATGTTGGCAGAATTTCGTATTGAACAACAGTTTCCGAAGAAATACAATTTTAATAAAAATTTCTGTAGAAATGAAATATTGACAAATTTTCCATAGAAATAAAATGTTGAAAAAATTTCTGTAGATATACCCAGCAAAAAAAGTGTCGCCAAAAAAGTAATGAAAATGTTCTTTTTGGATCCGGAAGTGGTGCAAAATTGACGCAGAAGCGATGAATTTAACATGGTAGGACGCAAGTCCTCCATTTCAACAGCCGTTGCACTGAATTTGCCTCACTTCTTTAGGTGTGATCCGAATTCAATGTTTTGGATGTAAATTAAAAAATTCTGTGATATTTTGTCAAATAAATAATTTTTTATAATTTTTAATGGATTCTAACGCTTGTCGGAAACATTTGACCTCAAATATTTTCAAAAATGCACAATTTTTTCAGATTGGATTTAGCATTTTTTCGACAAAATTTAAATGATTTGTATCATTTTATGGATTCTTACTCTATTTTTAACATATTTGAAACAAAAAAAGTTAAAATTACCCATTAAAAGTATGAAAAAACCAAGTTATATAAAATTGAATTAAAAGAACTACATGGGTAGTTAAAATAAAGAACATAATTGAGAGTGCATCTTCTGGAAGTGCTTTTAAAGTTGTGCCTTTGGAAGAACTTCCAAATTTTTTTGTTGGCATTAGGACAATTGTTTTTAATAAAATTTAAAAAATTTTTCTTCAATAACATATTTCAAAAATTTTCCGTAGAAAAAAATTTGCAAAAATTTTCTATAAAAAATGTTGATACAATTTTCGATAGCCACAAAGTACGAGGTATTTTTCTGTACTTATTTATTTAATATAATTTATGCATTTAAAATATAATTCCAATTAATGGCGCAATAATAACATTTAGCATTTATCGCTTATTTTTTATTATACCATCATTGCTCGAAAGATAATCTTGAGCATCATGATAATTCTAAAACTGCAGGCGGAAGTAACATTTTAATTACGTGTTAAATTAAACATTTTTTTTCTCGTCCGCATCTTTAGATTAATTGAGAATGTCTTTCAGTTTTGTTTTACTTTCTTACTAAATTTACATTTGAAACTATAAAATGTCGTCGTTTAGTTGTTATTCTTTGTTGACGTGATTTTCTTTAGTCTTAAATTGTTCTTCCGGACTTTTTGTAAAATCCCCAGAAGACAAAATGATAAAAAATGAAAAATAAACTAAAACAAGTAAATGAAAACAACTGCAATAAAAACTATAACGAATTAAAGATAAACATAAAAAATTGTCAGCGAAAAACTTGTGAATTTTAATGCAACAGCACAGAGAGAGAGAGAGAGAGAGAGAAAGAGGGAGAGTGAGTGGGAGCTTAGCAAAAATAAGAAATGAAGGAGCAAATTCATTATTACCAGAGTTGTTGCAAGCACCAGATTTGGTTGCTTTAAAAAATTATTTTTTTTTTAATTCATTGTAGTTATTTTAAGTTTCAGTTGAATGTAAAGTATTTAATTATTTTTATATAGTTTAATTTAATATAGTGTAATTTATTTCAGGTTATTTTATTATAATCTAATTAAATTTATCTTTAAATAAACGTATTATTTTAAGTACTTTATTAAATATATTATTTTTTCTTAATTTTTTAAATAATTATAAATTTTAAAATAATTTTATGGCACATATGCACACAAAAAATGTTTTTTTGTCCTCAATCATTAAATTAATTGCGCCAATTAATTTTTAATTGAAATGTCTTCAATCACAGAAATGATTACTTATATACAAATTATAAAAATTTAATTAAATTTGTGCTTCAATATTTTGAATAAAAATTCAATCAAAATTTTAATTAATAAAAAATTAAAAAAATAAATTTAATTTTAATTTGTAAAAAATTTTATTTAAATTGTTGGTTTTTATACGACCTTGATTGTTTATTATTTTCTTTTTCCTGTGCACGTCCAAAAATAACACAAGACCTTTGCCAACTGTTCATTAGTGTTAACTACGTTTTTCGTTTATGGTTTTCCAAAAGTTGTTTGTCGTTTTAACAACTATGACTGCATATTTTAAGCAGCTCAGTAATCTGCTAACATAACAAATGTTAAGCATTTAATTTTGTTCCTCAGGTTTACTACAGCTGCAAGGTATTTTAAAGTCAGTATTCGGTGGATTTTCAGTTTTTGTTTGGCACAGCAAAAGTCCAGTGAAAATTTAGGTTAAACCAAAATTCAGCCACCAAAACTAAAACTAAAACAAAAAGAGACAAAAGTATTCGTGTAAATGAGGTAAAAAAAACACCAACTTATTCGGGGCCAGTGTATGCCAGCTAGTTAGCTAGCGAGGAGGATGGCAAGTAAGCATTTAGTTCGACTTATGTGGATTAATAGGTGAAGTTTAATGCTGTTTTATAGCCAGTTTTAAAACATATTTTTTTTTATTTTCTCCCCAAATTTGAAAGAGCTAAAATAAAGAGAAAGGGTAAAAGCAACGGGAAAATCTTAAGGATATAAATGTGTCAATGAAATAAGTTTACTTGATCGAATTAAGTAGATTAAAAAAAAACGAAAACAACCAAAATATATTAAAAATGTCGTTTCTTAATGAGAAGAAAATACGATAATCCGAAATGCTGATTTTCGATTAATTGAAAATCACACCGGAATTTTTTAATGGTTAAATTCGATCAATCGAATTTTAATGTTTTTAAATTTAGACGAATTCACTTTCGGTGAACTATTTTCACTAGAGCTATGAATAATAGCAACATTAGTATGAAAAGAGTCCGTAATACATAGAAAATTTCTCACAATACCGAAACTTATATTTACAAAATTGGAGTGGTTTAATTTTAAAGGTAAAATTCTTTAAACATAATAAGCCTTTGTTACAAGCAGGGCTGTGGAGTCGAACCAATTTTGCATTGTATTATACCCTACAACATATTGTTGCGAGCTCTATTAAGGTTTATATTCCCATAAATTTTGACAAAATTTTCTATAGAAATAAAATTTTCACAAAGTTTTCTATAGAAATAAAATTTTGACAAAATTTTCTATAGAAATAAAATTTTGACAAAATTTTCTATAGAAATAAAATTTTGACAAAATTTTCTATAGAAATAAAATTTTGACAAAATTTTCTATAGAAATAAAATTTTGACAAAACTTACTATAAAAATAAAATTTTGATAAAAGTTACTATAAAAATAAAATTTTGATAACATTTACTATAAAAATAAAATTTTGACAACATTTTCTATAGAAATAAAATTTTGACCAAATTTTCCATAGAAATAAAATTTTGACAAAATTTTCTACAGAAATAAAATTTTGACCAAATTTTCCATAGAAATAAAATTTTGACAAAATTTTCTACAGAAATAAAATTTTGACAAAATTTTCTATAGATAAAAATGTTGACAAAATTTTCTATAGAAATAAAATTTTGACAAAATTTTCTATAAAAATAAAATGATGACAAAATTTTCTATAGAAATAAAATTTTGACAAAATTTACTATAAAAATAAAATGTTGACAAAATTTTCTATTGAAATTAAATTTTGACAAAATTTTTCTATAGAAATAAAATTTTGACAAAATTTACTATAAAAAGAAATATTTGCAAAATTTTCTATAGAAATAAAATCTTGAGAAAATTTTCTGTAGAAGTAAAATTTTGACCAAATTTTCCATAGAAATAAAATTTTGACAAAATTTTCTACAGAAATTTTGACAAAATTTTCTATAGAAATAAAATTTTGATAAAATTTTCTATAGAAATAGAATTTTGAAAAAATTTTCTATAGATAAAAATGTTGACAAAATTTTCTATAGAAATAAAATTTTGACAAAATTTTCTATAAAAATAAAATGATGACAAAATTTTCCATAGAAATAAAATTTTGACAAAATTTACTATAAAAATAAAATCTTGAGAAAATTTTCTGTAGAAGTAAAATTTTGACAAAATTTTCTATAGAAATAAAATTTTGACAAAATTTTCTACAGAAATAAAATTTTGACAAACTTTTCTATAGAAATAAAATTTTGACAAAATTTTCTATAGAAATAAAATTTTGACAAAATTTTATGTAGAAATAAAATTTTGACAAAATTTTATATAGAAATAAAATTTTGACAATATATACTATAGAAATAAAATGTTGACAAAATTTTCTATAGAAATAAAATTTTGACAAAATTTTCTATAGAAATAAAATTTTGACAAAATTTTCTATAGAAATAAAATTTTGACAAAAGTTTTCTATAGAAATAAAATTTTGACAAAATTGCCTATAGAACTAAAATTTTGACAAAATTTTCTGTAGAACTAAAATTTTGACAAATTTTTCTATAGAAATAAAATTTTATTGTTTTTGTTTTGTTTTTATTCAGTCTGTTTGTTTCAAAATGCATTGATCAGCTATGATGCGCGCATTCGAGACAAAGTACATTATTGTACTCTAATTGGAAGGCAAAAATGTTTCTACTATTTTTCTTTTTTTGGACATTTTGGATTGTTTGAAGCCCATTCTTTGCAATATAAGAAAGCTTTAGCAATATTGTCTAATAATTGAAATGAGTAGATCGTCCAATAAAGGGAACTGATGAGGATGTGGAAATCCGAAACAGCTGTCTTCCCAACCATTTTGGACAACATTTTTTCTCTTCCATAACATCATAAAAAAATGAGTAATGATAGGCTCATATATATGAGCCACAATATCATTACATGTACTAGAGTACAATAATGTACTTCGTACAACAACAGTCTCGAATGCGCGCATCATAGCTGATCAATGCATTTTGAAATAAAATTTTGACAAAATTTTCTATAAAAATCAAATTGTAACAAAATTTCTTCAGAAATACAATTTTGACAAAATTTACAATAGAAATAACATTTTGAGAAATTTTTCTATAGAAATAAAAATTTGACAAAGTTTTCTATAGAAATAAAATTTTGACAAAAGTTTTCTATAGAAATAAAATTTTGACAAAATTTTCTATAGAATTAAATTTAGACAAAATTTTCTATAAAAATAACATTTTGACAAAATTTTCTATAAAAATAACATTTTGACAAAATTTTCTATAAAAATAACATTTTGACAAAATTTTCTATAGAAATAAAATTTTGAAAAAAATTTTCTATAGAAATAAAATTTTGACAAAATTTTCCATAGAAATAAAAATTTGACAAAATTTTCTATAGAAATAAAATTTTGACAAAATTTTCTATAGATATAAAATTTTGACAAAATTCAAAATTTTCTATAGAAATAAAAATTTAACAAAAGTTTTCTATTGAAATAAAATTTTGACAAATTTTCTATAGAAATAAAATTTTGACAAAATTGTCTATAGAAATAAAATTTTGACAAAATTTTCTATAGAAATAATACTTTGAAAAAAGTTTTCTATAGAAATAAAATTTCGATAAAATTGTCTATAGAACTAACATTGCCTATATTGCTAAAATTTTGACAAAATTTCTATAGTACTAAAATTTTCGCAAAATGTTCTATAGTACTAAAATTTTGGCAAAATTTTCTATAGAAATAAAATTTTGACAAAATTTTCTATAGAAACAAAATTTTGACAAAAATTTCCTACAAAAAAAAAATTTGACAACGTTTTCTATAGAAATAAAATTTTTACAAAATTTTCTATAGAAATAAAATTTTGAAAAAATATTTCTATATAAATAAAATTGTGACAAAATTTCTTCAGAAATAAAAATTTGACAAAATTTACTCTAGAAATAAAATTTGGGAAAATTTTCTATAGAAATAAAAATTTGACAAAGTTTTCTATAGAAATAAAATTTTGACAAAAGATTTCTATAGGAATAAAATTTTGACAAAATTTTCTATAGAAATAGAATTTTGACAAAATTTTCTATAGAAATGAAATTTTGACAAAATTTTCTATAGAACTAAAATTTTGACAAAATTTTCTATACAATTAAATTTAGACAAAATTTACTATAAAAATAAAATTTTGACAAAATTTTCTATAGAAATAAAATTTTGACAAAATTTTCCATAGAAATAAAATTTTGACGAAATTTCTATAGAAATACAATTTTGACAAAATTTTCTATAGATATAAAATTTTGAAAAAATTTTCTATAGTAATATAATTTTGACAAAATTTTCTATAGTACTAAAATTTTGGCAAAATTTTCTATAGTACTAAAATTTTGGCAAAATTTTCTATAGAAATAAAATTTTGACAAAATTTTCTATAGAAACAAAATTTTGACAAAAATTTCCTATAGAAAAAAAATTTTGACAACGTTTTCTATAGAAATACAATTTTAACAAAATTTTCTATAGAAATAAAAAATTGACAAAACTTTTCTATAGAAATAAAATTTTGATAAAATTTTCTATAGAATTAAATTGCCTATAGAACGAAAATTTTGACAAAATTTTCTGTAGAAATAAAATTTTGAAAAAATTTTCTATATAAATAAAATTGTGACAAAATTTATTGAGAAATAAAATTTTGACAAAATTTACTCTAGAGATAAAATTTTGAGAAAATTTTCTATAGAAATAAAAATTTGACAAAGTTTTCTATAGAAATAAAATTTTGACAAAATTTTCCATATAACTAAAATTTGACAACATTTTCTATAGAAATAAAATTTTGACGAAATTTCTACAGAAATAAAATTTTGACAAAATTTTCTACAGAAATAAAATTTTGAAAAAATTTTCTATAGAAATATAATTTTGACAAAATTTTCTATAGAAATAAAATTTTGACAAAATTTTCTATAGAAATAAAAATATGACAGAAGTTTTCTATAGAAATAAAATTGTGATAAAATTGTCTATAGAACTAAAATTGCCTATAGAACTAAAATTTTGACAAAATTTTTTGTAGAATTAATTTTTGACAAAATTTTCTATAGAAGCAAAATTTTGACAAATTTTTCTATAGAAATAAAATTTTGAGAAAATTTTCTTCAGAAATAAAATTTTGACAATATTTTCTATGGAAATAACATTTTGACAAAATTTTCTATAGAAATAAAATTTTGAAAAAATTTTTCAATAGAAATAAAATTTAGTTTAGCCGGAGCCGAAAAAAATGTCCATCTCTAAATGATGCTTAATTTACTTCATTTTTATTAAACACATTATTTAGTTTTAGTTTAGTTTTATTTATATATTTTTTTTTTTTGAAGTTATCCACAGCCCAAAAATATTCCTTATCCCAGTTGTATTGCCTAAGTAATTCCTTCAAATTCATTAGCAGAACCCAAACTTTTTTTAAATGTAATTAATATGTTGCGAACTTTATTTAATCATAATATTATAATAATTTAATGGGTTTTTGGTGTCATTTGAATTTTTTTGTTATATCTTTTGGATATCCCTTGGATATCCCTTCTTTCGTCCGTCTGTGGGTCTTTTTAAAGGTGTTGAAATTCTAATACATTTTTTATAGGACCCATAAGGTTCACACAAAGAATCTTTCAGAAGTTTTTTGTTTCTGTTAGTTTTCTGTTTATTGGAAAATACCACCTGAATCATTAATTTACCCTTTTTGGACCCTTTACAAATACACTTTACGGAAATTCAATGCATATTTCCGTTTACATAGAAAATATGTTTTTCACTACTTTCGTTCCTTTTTTCCGCCCGTCCTTTTGTATAATTTTTCTTTGTTTGTCCAAGAATAGTCCATCGTGTTTTTTTCTTAAATGGTGATGCTGGTTTCGTTTATTCTTGGGTAGCTTAATGTCACCTTGTGCTTGAGGCTTGGAGGGGGTTTGCGAGTCAATGTATATTTTTAAGATTTCCTTTTATATCTCTCTAGGAAGATTGCAAGTTTTCTTTGTTGGTAAGATGCTCGAACTTAAACCTTTTTGTTGGGTATGTTTACATTTAAGATTAATTTTCATTGGGAGCTCTTGAAACAGTTGTGATGGGAATTTTAGTAAATAATTGAAGAATTGAAAATATTCACAAATATTTAATGATAAATTAACAAATATTTGCTAAAAAAAGATGGGAAAGAAAACTAAAAAAAAATATCTTTTGAAGGTTACAATTAAGATAAAATGGAGTTCACCAATATGGGGTTGAAATTGTGTTTGTTGACGTAACCACTGAGCCCCATCAGTCATGATGATTTATCGATTCAATGGTTTTTTACGAATTTTAATAAATTGCGAGGGATGTTAAAGCGTGTATAGTTAATTAACATTTGTAGTAATGACATAATTTTCACTTCTCTGAGTTCTAAGAGAAAATCGCAAAATAAACCAAATTTTTTTTTGAAAATTGCATCTTAACTTAACAGCATGTAGCAAATGCCTCCTTTTTATTCCCGTTACAACCAGCAATAATGTAACCTATATACTATGATTTATAAGAGAAAATCCAGGATCAGGACCAGAGATTCTCTGACCAGTTTCTATTTAACTGAAGTCGGAGTGAAACACACATTGTTTAAAATTTTATTGTAAAATTCCGTATATACGCGAAAAATTGTAAAAAAATATCTTTTACTCAAAACCTACCACTGCTATCTAATTAACCTCTAATGTATTAAGAATGCCGTTTTCGAAATTTTTACTAAAAGATACTTGTAAGGCGATCCCTTATTTATTTAGGTTATGTGTATTTTAGGGTAAAATATTGTCTTTCCATGACCTCCTCCAATGCCTTCGTACTAATGGGTAGGCATAGCACTGGATTTTTCTTAAATCCCTGACACATAGAAAAACACTTCAACCTATTTCCACTTTTAGTTTTAATATCGTTAAATGAGAAAGGATTTTTTTTCGTCATGTCCTAGTACAGCCAACAATTTTCCGGTTCTCAATAGTTGTTGTTGTTGTTGGTTTTGCTGGTATTATTTTTTTTTTTGGGGTTGGAGGGAATCTTTACAGATTTCAAAATAAAATGTTAGCGTCAAAATCCTTGTCTCG
This sequence comes from Haematobia irritans, assembly GCF_050003625.1. Classification (NCBI taxonomy): domain Eukaryota; kingdom Metazoa; phylum Arthropoda; class Insecta; order Diptera; family Muscidae; genus Haematobia; species Haematobia irritans. Next base: position 157,583,036 of record NC_134399.1, read on the forward strand.
ATGAATTCTATGTTAAAGGATTTTTAAGACACATTTTTCAGAGGAGAGAGAAAAATCTCTATACGATGTCCTGACCTCAAAATATATGGGATATTTCATAGTTAGCACAATTTTTTTCAGATATATTTAAAATAAAATGAATCAAATAAATTTATTAAAATTAAAATTATTTTTAATTTTAATTATTTTTTAAAATTATTAAAAGTAAAATTGAAATTAAATTTAAAATTAAATTTGAAATTGAAATTAAAATCAAAATTGAAATTAAATTTAATACTAAAATTGAAATTAAAATTGAAATTAAAATTAAAATTGAAATTAAAACTAAAATTGAAATTAAAATTAAAATTGAAATTAAGATTGAAATTAAAATTAAAATTGAAATTACAATTACAAGTAAAATAAAAAATAAAAATAAAATTATAATTATAACTAAAATAAAAAACTATATTAAAATAAAATTAAAATTTGAATAAGAATTAAATTTTAAATTAAAATTTTAACTTAACTTAAATTAAAATCAAAATTTAAATTTAAACTAAAATTAAATCCGAACTTGAATTTAAAACCAATCTCAATATTAAAATTTAAACTAAAATTAAAATCAAAATTTAATTTCAAAAATTAATTTACTAAAATAAAAAAATGATTTCCAATCAAAACTATAATTGTATTTAAAATTAAAATTAAAGTTAAAAATAAATTAAAATTAGAATTAAACATAAAATTAAAACTAAAATCAAAATAAAAATGGAATTTAAAACCAAACTCAAATTTAAATTGAAACTAAAATTAAATTAAAAGCTAAAATCGATATTAAAATAGAAAAATAAAATTGAAACTAATATTAACATAAACATTTAAATCAAAATTAAAATAAAAACTAAAATTAATTAAACATAAAAAAAAAAAAATTTAAACTAAACGTAAAATCCAAATCAAAATTGACAATCAAATTAAAATCAAAATTACATTTAAAATGAAAATTAATATTAAAATTAAAATTAATAATCAAAATTAAAATTAAAATTGAAACTAAAATTTGAAAGCTAATTAATTAAATTTCTACTAAAATATAGTCAATTTGAAACTAAAAGTAAATTAAAAACCAAATTAAAAAAAAAAATAATAATTAATTTAAACTAAAATTAAAATAAAAATTAAAATAAATTCAATTAAAATAAGTTAAAAAAAATTAAAATAAATTCAAACTAAAATTAAAATTTTAAATAAATATAAAATTAAAATTTTAGTTAAAATAAAATCAAAATTATGATCAACATTTAAATTAAATTTAAAATTAGAATGAAAATTCAAATTAAATAAAATGGAATTCAAATTCAAATTAAAACAAATTAAAAAAATAAAATCGAAATGAAAATGTAAACAAAAATTAAAATTAAAAAAAAATCACAATCAAATTTCAAATCAAAATTAATATTATAAATTTTAAATATAATATTAATTTTGATTTGAAATTTAATTGTAATTTTTTAATTTTAAATTTTGTTTACATTTTCATTTCGATTTTATTTTTTTCTTTTAATTTTAAGTTTTTAATTTAAATTTTTAATTTTTTTAATTAAAAATTTAGCTTAAATTAAAATAAAAATTAAATTTAAAACAGTCTCAAAGTTAAAATTTAAACTAAAATTAAATTTATAATCAAATTTGAATTTCAAATCTAAATAATTATTAAAATTACATTTAATATTAAATTACATTTGAAATTATAATTCAAACTAAAATCAAATTAAATTAAAAACTTAAATAAAAATTTAAATTGAAACCAAAATTAAATTAAAACAAACAAAAAAAAAAACAAATTTTAAATTTAACCTAAAATTAAAATAAAAATCAATATTGGATTTACAATAAAAATTATAACTTTAAATAAAATTAAAATCAAAAATAATTTTCAACTCAGAACCAAAATTACACTTAAAATTATATCTAAACATAAAACTAAAATAAAAATTAAAATATTGGCTAAAAATCATAATTGAATTTCAAGTCAAAATTAATATTATATTTAAAATTAATATGTTAGTTAAAATCAAAAATAAATTTAAAACAATCACAAAATTAAAATTTAAACTAAAATTATAATCAAACTTGAAATAATTATTACAATTGCATTTAAAATTAAATTTGAATTTAAAATTCAAACTAAAATTAAATTAAATTAAATTAAATTGAAAACTAAAATAAAATTAAAAAAAAGACAACAATCAAAAATAATTTTCGACTCAGAATCAAAATTACAATTGAAATTAAATATAAACTTAAAATTAAATTTAAAATTGGATTAAATTGAAAATTAAAATTGAAATTGAGACGAAAATTTAATTAATTATAATAAATTAATAATCATATAAGGTTAATATATTAAAATTGAAAATTAAATTAAAATTAAAACTAAAATTGAAACTAAAGTTAAATTGAAATTAATTTTAAAATAAAATTAAAATATAATTTAAAATACGATATTAAATTTAAATTTAAATTAAAAGAAATAAATTATATTTAAAACTAAAATATTTATTATTTTAATATTTATCAAACTCAACATTTGTAATATAATTTATATTTAAATTAAAAAAAAAACATAAATTTAAAATCAAACTTAAACTGAAAATAAAAATTTAAAATAAAATTAAAATTAAACTCAAAAATAATTTTCAACTCAGAATCAAAAGTACACTTAAAATTAGATTTAAAATTGAAGTAAATTGAAAATTAAAATTGAAATTGAGACTAAAACTAAATTAAATATAATAAATTAATAATATAAGATTAATAAATTAAAATTGAAAATTAAATTAAATGAAAATTAATTAAAAATGAAATTAAAATTAAAAATGCAAGTAATTTTAAAATAAAATTTAAATTTAATTTGAAATACAAAATTAAGTTTAAATTTAAATTAAAAGAAATAAATTATATTTAAAATTAAAATATTTATTATTTTAATATTTATCAAACTCAACATTTTTAATATAATTAATATTTAAAAAATCAAACTCAAAATTTAAATTTAAACTAAAATTAAAATTAAACTCAAAAATAATTTTCAACTCAGAATCAAAATTACACTTAAAATTTAATTAAATTTAAAATTTAAAATCAAAATAAAAAATTAAAATTGAAATTGAAACTAAAATTAAATTAAATATAATAAATTAATAATATAAGATTAATAAATTAATATTGAAAATTAAATTAAAACTAATTAAAATTGAAACTAGAATTAAATTCAAATTAATTTTAAAATAGAATTAAAATTAAATTTAATATACAATATTAAGTTTAAAATTAAATTTAAAAAAATATATTATATTTAAAATTAAAATATTTATTATTTTAATATTTATCAAACTTAACATTTTTAATATAATTTATATTTCAATCTATTTAAAATAGAGGACTCTTCTTACTACAATGTCTCATACCTAACCCTAACCCTAATTTTATTATTGTTGTTTACAGCCAGGATATCATTTAGCTTTTTCAATAAAGGCCAACACAAGACGACAACTACCTTAGCATCTGTAAACTATGTGCTGGAACCCCTTGGAACCGCCCTTTCGTAGTATGTTTTTAGACAAATGCCATTCATCACTTATTGGATAGCTCTGGTGCTGCTAGTTATCTGTCATTTTGGCCAGTTAAGCTTTATTTGTTCAGGTTTTCTTTTTGTGGTCCTTGGATGTTGTGTGCGTGTGTGTGCGCCGTGTCCATTGTACACCATCTCATCTATTGTCCTCAAAGATTAAGTTAGCCTCGTCTTAGCTTTTGTTGGTATTTTGTTACCGGATTATTATGCTCCGTCCTGCCTTAAGGTTCAAAGTGTTAATTTGTTACACAAGGATATCCGTAATTTTCCCTAGTTTGTTTGCTGGTTCTTGACGTTTTATTGTGTTTGATGTCCTATTTTGCATTTTGGCTTTTAGAGGACGAACCATTGTCCCATCTTTGTCCATAAAGGTTTTAATTCTTTACACGTTGAGGGTTTTTGTTTGAGCAAAATGGAATTTAGGGTCAATTTGTAATTAAAATTGAGTTTTCTTGGAATTTACCTGTTGTGTAAATTAAAGAAAATTTTCCGGAAATGTATTTTTTCCACTCTGGCGAAAAGAAAGGATTTTTTGACAGATTTGTTTTTGGGACTATTCTTTATTGTGAAGGTATTTGTTTTGTGGTTTGTGAAAATGTATATGGCAAAGGTTACAAATGGAATACTTTTAAATTAATTACAGTTACATTGTAGGCAACATCTTCGTAACATGTTTTAACAAGAGGCAGGAAATACCCAAAAAAAGAGGAATTAAACATTTTGGAAAAATATTGAATTTTAAAGTAGAGGTGTGCACGTGAGTAATATTTTACTCACGCTCTCGCACACTCACGATGGAGAAATCTTATTCACGCACACTTACGCACGATATTTTTGGTAGGACTCACGCACGCTTACGAAAAGAAAATTTATACTCACGCACACTCACGCACGAAAATCTTTTAAATGTCGTGACTCACGAAAAATGTTGTGACTCATTGGGGATTTATGCAGTCCGCAACACTTTTACTAGGGGCCCATCTCCCATAAAAATTCCCCTCAAATGCTGTGTGACATAAAATCACATAATTTATTTTTTTAATTATTTTATTTTTAACACAAAAATAATATAAATAAATAAAAAAAACTCACCACATTATTTTTAAAAACTCACACATATGTCAATACTGGAATACTATGTCGATTTATTGATATTGCAAGAAAAAACAAAAACAAAAAACATAAAGCGGAAGTGATTTCAATAAAACGGAAATTTAAACATTCGCATTGACTATAAATTCGACTTAGTAAATGTTGTCACACCTAGGCGCGTGTGTATGTGTGAAAGAGAAAGATAGAGAGCTAGAGAGTATTCTGTGTAAATTTGTATTTACCCACTACGTGCGTTTAGCACAGGGTTGCCATTTTGGTCTGATCGGACCAAAATTGGTACAAGAAATTATTAAATTTTAAATTTGGTCCGATGGTCGGACCAAATGGAATTTGGTTCATTTTGGTCCATTTTCGTCAAATCGGTAATATATCAAAATTTTTAACCTTTTTGATAACATTTTGACTACATTTGCTATAGAAATGGAATTTTGACAAAATTTATTACAGATATAACATTTTGACAAAATTTTCGTTAGAAATATAATTGTGACATAATTTTCATAGAAATAAAATTTTGACAACATTTTCTATGAAAATAAAATTTTGCAAAATTATACAAAATTTTCTATAGAAATTTTGACAACATTTTCCATAGAAATAAAATTTTGACAAAATTTTCTATAGAAATAAAATTTTGTCAAAATTTTCTATAGAAATAAAATTTTGTCAAAATTTTCAATAGAAATAAAATTTTGACAAAATTTTCTATAGAAATAAAATTTTGAAAAAATTTTCTATAGAAATAAAATTTTGACAAAATTTTCTATAAAAATAAAATTTTGACAAAATTTCTATAGAAACAACATTTTGACAAAATTTTCTATAGAAATAAAATTTTGACAAAATTTTCTATAGAAATAAAATTTTGACAAAATTTTCTATAGAAATAAAATTTTTGACAAAATTTTCTATGGAAAAAAAAAATTTTGACAAAATGTTCTATAGAAATAAAATTTTGACAAAATTTTCTATAGAAGTAATATTAGAAATAAAATTTTGCAAAATTTTCTATAGAAATAAAATTTTGACAAAACTTTCTATAGAAATAAAATTTTGACAAAATTTTCTATAGAAATAAAATTTTGACAAAATTTTCTATAAAAATAAAATTTTGACAAAATTTTCTATAGAAATAAAATTTTGACAAAATTTTCTATAGAAATAAAATTTTGACAAAATTTTCTATAAAAATAAAATTTTGACAAAATTTGCTATAAAAATAAAATTTTGACAACATTTTCTATAGAAATAAAATTTTGCAAAATTTTCTATAGAAATAAAATTTTGACAAAATTTTCTATATGAATAAATGTTTGACAAAATTTTCTATAGAAATAAAATTTTGACAAAATTTTCTATAGAAATAAAATTTTGACAAAATTTTCTATAGATATAAAATTTTGACAAAATTTTCTATAGAAGTAATATTAGAAATAAAATTTTGACAAAATTTTCTTTAGAAACAAAATTTTGGCAAAATTTCTACAAAATTTTCTATAGACATACAATTTTGACAAAATTTTCTATAGAAATTTTGACAACATTTTGCATAGAAATAAAATTTTGCTAAATTTTTCTATAGAAATAAAATTTTGACAAAACTTTCTATAGAAATAACATTTTCTATAGAAATAAAATTTTGACAAAATTTTCTATAAAAATAAAATTTTGACAAAATTTTCTGTAGAAATAAAATTTTGACAAAATTTTCTATAGAAATAAAATTTGGACAAAATTTTCTATAAAATAAAATTTTGCCAAAATTTTCTATAGATATAAAATTTTGCAATATTTTCTATAGAAATAAAATTTTGCCAAAATTTTCTATAGAAATAAAATTTTGACAAAATTGTCTATATAAATAAATGTTTGACAAAATTTTCTATAGAAATAAAATTTTGACAAAATTTTCTATAGAAATAAAATTTTGACAAAATTTTCTATAGAAATAAACTTTTGACAAAATTTTCTATAGAAGTAATATTAGAAATAAAATTTTGACAAAATTTTCTTTAGAACTAAAATTTTGGCTAAATTTTCTATAGAAATAAAATTTTGACATAACTTTTTTTAGAAATACAATTTTGGCTAAATTTTCTATAGAAATAACATTTTGACAACATTTTCCATAGAAATAAAATTTTGCTAAATATTCTTTAGAAATAACATTTTGCTAAATTTTCAATAGAAGTAACATTAGAAATAAAATTTTGACAAAATTTTCTTTAGAAATAAAATTTTGGCAAAATTTCTACAAAATTTTTATAGACATACAATTTTGACAAAATTTTCTATAGAAATTTTGACAAAATTTTCCATAGAAATAAAATTTTGACAAAATTTTCTATAGAAATAAAATTTTGATAAAATTTTCTATAGAAAAAAATTTTGACAAAATTTTCTATAGAAATAACATTTGCACAAAATTTTGACAAAATTTTTACAAATATAAAATTTTGACAAAATTTTCTATAGAAGTAATATTAGAAATAAAATTTTGACAAAACTTTCTATAGATATAAAATTTTGCTAAATTTTCTGTAGAAATAAAATTTTGACAATTTTCTATAGAAATAAAATTTTGACAAAATTTTCTATAGAAATAAAATTTTGAAAAAATTTTCTATAGAAATATAATTTTGACAAAATTTTCTATAGAAATAAAATTTTGACAAAATTTTTTATAGAAATAAAATTTTTACAAATTTTTCTATAGAAATAAAATTTTGACAAAACTTTCTATAGAAATAAAATTTTGACATAAATTTCTTTAGAAATAAAATTTTGGCAAAATTTTCTATAGAATTTTCTATTATTGTCAACAGCAACCTATAGAAGAGAATATAAGAAAAAATGCACTAAATAAAAATTGTGAATTCGTTTTTTCATGAATTAAGTTTTTCTTGACCATTTCATTGGTAAACAGTTTGTCATTCAATGACACTTTAATGACTCCCCAGGAATTCATTGGCATAACAGCAGTTTGTTTTTTGGCCTGATTAAATTTGACGTGGGAACAATAAAGCGCTTGATTTGAACAATCATTGGGAGTGCGTGAAGAAAATCACAATTTTTGTATATTAAAAAATAAAATAAAATGAATATACCAATAATAAATTGTGGTTATGGTTAGTTTGGTTCTAGAAAGTCGCTAAAAAACTAAATAAACACTAATGCCATTCAAATATCATTTCGAGAAAAAAAACTAGATCCCTGCACACGTATATGTATATACCCTACACCATTAGAACACACAGAGAAAATTTCATTAATATTGACCCAATGAAAATCTTCATTGACAACACGAAAATAAAACAACAAATTTTCCATGTCATATATTGAGATAGTCAAACTTTTGTTACAAACTAAAAAAAAAATCCTTTATAAACCAACTATAAAAAATATTTCTTTTTTATAGAAACTACACCTATATAAATGCATCATAAAAAATCAACTTTTCATGGCGTTTGTTTCCAGATATTTGTTGGCCTTATACAGAGATTGAATGAATGCAATCAGGCATGTTTGTCATAAAATTTCATTTGTGTCGTGTTTGTTGTGAAGGTACTTCTGTCAGATTTCTAATACATTACAGATTGTCACGAAAGCATATGCGTGAGTGGTTAGTATTCTTAGTAAAAATTTTTGTTGTTGTAAATTTTTGTTGGAATAATAAATCGTGCTGGATTAAGATTTATTGGTTTAATAAAATGAAATGAAGTTTTGTGAACAGTGGAACAACAATGATTTTGTTTTATATACACGAAACATGACATTTCGCAAAAGGAATAAAATAAAAAGAAATCTACTATAAAATGTCTCTCTACTATGTTAAGAATTTTATTATTAACGAAGAATTACTCGAATATTTTCATGAATTCTTTATGCAACATATCTTTAATAAATACCAGCATACAAAGACACTAAATTTGGAAGTGTTTTAAAGAAAATAATTTCTAACAAGTATATACGGCCAGGCATATAAAGCTCTACTAAAGACTGTTATACACAATCGAATTATTTGGTTTGTAGTTTTTTTTTTTACTTTTTAAAATACTTTCAAAAATCGGTAAACTCACCAGGAAAAAAATGTTGGTTAATTTTAGAAAATTTAGATTATTTCTAGAAAATTTTAACTAATCAGTATTACAAACGCTGACAGCACAACGATATAAGGCAATTTGAAATAAAATAAAATTTTGACAAAACTTTCTATAGAAATAAAATTTTGACAACATGTTCTATAGAAATAAAATTTTGCAAAAACTTCCTACAGACATAAAATTTTGCAAAAATTTCCTATGGGAATAACATTTTGTAAAAATTTCCTATAGAAATAAATATTGGCAAAATTTTCTATTGAAATAAAATTTTGACAAAATTTTCTATTGAAATAAAATTTTGACAAAATTTTCTATATATATCAAATTTTGGACAAAATTTTCTATAGAAATAAAATTTTGACAATATTTGCTATAGAACTTAAATTTTGCAAAATTTTCTATAGAAATAAAATCTTGATAAAATGTTCTATAGAAATAACATTTTGCAAACATTTCCTATAGAAATAAAATTTTGCAAAAATTTCCTATAGAAATAAAATTTTGTAAAAATTTCATATAGAAATAAAATTTTGGCAAAATTTTCTATAGGAATAAAATTTTGTAAAAATTTCATATAGAAATAAAATTTTAGCAAAATTTTCTATTGAAATAATATTTTGGCAAAATTTTCTATAGATGTATAATATTGACAAAATTTTCTTTATAAATGAAATTTTGACAAAATTTTCTATAGAAATAAAATTTTGACAAAATTTTCTATAGAAATGAAATTTCGAAAAAATTTTCTACAGAAGCATAGTTTTGACAAAATTTTCTATAGAAATTAAATTTTGACAAAATTTTTTATAGAACTTAAATTTTGGCAAAATTTTCTATAGATATATAATTTTGATAAAATTTTCTCTATAAATGAAATTTTGACAAAATTTTCTATAGAAATAAAATTTTGCAAAAATTTCCAATAGAAACAAAATGTTGCAAAAACTTCCTATAGAAATAAAATTTTGCAAAAATTTCCTATAGAAATAAAATTTTGTAAAAATTTCATATAGAAATAAAATTTTGGCAAAATTTTCTATTGAAATAAAATTTTCACAAAATTTTCTATAGATATCAAATTTTGGACAAAATTTTCTATAGAAATAAAATTTTGACAAAATTTTCTATAGAAATGAAATTGTGACAAAATTTTCTACAGAAATGAAAATTTGACAAAATTTTCTATAGAAATCAAATTTTGTAAAAATTTCTTAAAGAAATCAAGTTTTGACAAAATTTTCTATAGAAATAAAATTTTAACAAAAATTTCTATAAAACTTAAATTTTGGCAAAGTTTTCTATAGATATATAATATTGACAAAATTTTCCATAGATATATAATTTTGACAAAATTTTCTACAGAAATGAAATTTTGACAAAATTTTCTACAGAAACATAGTTTTGACAAAATTTTCTATAGAAATTAAATTTTGACAAAATTTTCTATAGAAATTAAATTTTGACAAAATTTTCTATAGAACTTAAATTTTGGCTAAATTTTCTATAGATATATAATTTTGATAAAATTTTCTTTATAAATGAAATTTTGACAAAATTTTCTATAGAAATAAAATTTTGCAAAAATTTCCAATAGAAACCAAATGTTTCAAAAACTTCCTATAGAAATAAAATTTTGCAAAAATTTCCTATATAAATAAAATTTTGTAAAAATTTCCTACAGAAATAAAATTTTGGTAAAATTTTCTATTGAAATATATTTTTGACAAAATTTTCTACAGATATCAAATTTTGGACAAAATTTTCTATAGATCTTAAATTTTGGCAAAATATTCTATTTCATTTCATTTATTTATTTTTTCTATATATATATTTTTCTATATATATATATAGATATATAATTTTGACAAAATTTTCTATAGATATATAATTTTGACAAAATTTTCTATAGATATATAATTTTGACAAAATTTTCTATAGAAATGAAATTTTGACAAAATTTTCTATTGAAATCAAATTTTGCAAAAATTTCCTATAGAAATAAAATTTTGAAAAAATTTCCTAAAGAAATAAAGTTTTGACAAAATTTTCTATAGAAATAAAATGTTAACCAAATTTTCTATAGAAATAAAATTTTGACAACATTTTCTATAGAAATATAATTTTGACAAATTTTATATGGAAATCAAATTTTGGACAAAATTTTCTATAGAAATAAAATTTTGACTAAATTTTCTCTAGAAATAAAATTTGCAAAATTTTCTATAGAAATAAAATTTTGACAAAATTTTCTATAGAAATGAAATTTAGACAAAATTTTCTATAGAGATAATATGTGATTGAAACTGAAAAATTTTTCAATTAATAAATTGACTTATTAATTAAAATAGAAGCATTAATTTAATCAAAATCGGAAAGCTAAGTCAGCCGAAAAATTTATGGATTTTTTTTTTATTTTTAAGGAAAAAAATATTTCAAATAATCAATTTTTAAATCAAACTGAAAAGACAAAGTCAGATAAGAAAGTAATTGAAAGTAAAATTAATTTATAGATAACATTTTTAATGTAAAATTTTGCACAATTTTTTATGGAAATAGGTAAGGTTGATGTATCGATGTATCACTTAGACTATTCAGTCCATTGTGATACCACATTGGTGAACTTCTCTTTTATCGCTGAGTGCTGCCCGATTCCATGTTAAGCTCAATGACAAGTGACCTCCTTTTTATAGCCGAGTCCGAAAGGCGTTCCACATTGCAGTGAAACCACTAAGACAAGCTTTGAAACCCTCAGAAATGTCACCAGCATTACTGAGGTGGGATAATCCACCGCTGAAAAACTTTTTGGTGTTCAGTCGAAGCAGGAATCGAACCCACGACCTTGTGTATGCAAGGCGGGTATGCTAACCATTGCAACACGGTGGCTCCCTTTTATAGAAATAAAATTTTGACAAAACGTTTCAAAGAAATAAAATTTTGACAAAATATTCTATAGAAATAAAATTTTGCAAAAATTTCCTATAGAAATAAAATTTTGACACAATTTTCTATAGAAATAAAATTTTGACAGCATTTTCTGTAAAAATATAATTTTGAAAAAATTTTCCATAGAAATGAAATTTTGACAAAGTTTTCTATAGAAATTAATTTTTTTACACAATTTTCTATAGAATTAAAATTTTGACAAAATTTCTTATAGAAATGAAATTTTGACAAAATTTTCTATAGAAATGAAATTTTGACAAAATGTTCTATAGAAATAAAATTGTGACAACATTTTCTATAGAAATAAAATTTTGACAAAATTTTTTATAGAAATAAAATTTTAAGAACATCTTAAGAACATTTTCTATAAAAATAAAATTTTGACAAAATTTTCTATAGAAATAAAATTTTGACAACATTTTCTATAGAAATCAAACTAATTAAACACGGAAAACGAACTCGGCTAAAAAGATTGACTGATTTTTTTCTTGAAATTTTTTAATAAAAATTTATTTAAATTAATCAATTTTTTAATCAGCTGCCACTTTCACATCTTATCTACTCTATTATCTTTGATTCAATGTTGATTGATTTTGGCCACACAATATTTACATATTTCACAAAAACCATACAACTCAATTATATCATCCTCAACCCCTATAGCATAATGAACTCGGCAGGCATGCACACATATCATTGCAATGCTGACCGCACTCCGTATCATCTCCGTATACCTTATATCTCTCTCTCTAACCAAATATAAAATTACATGTCAGTGGTATTTAAAATTAAAATATCTAAATGAATATTTATTGCCTCCTCCCCACCCCAAAAAATCGGAATTTTTGATAAGAATTCCACACTTGAAAAATGTGGGTGCTTTAGATTTGGATTGGCATGTCCAAAAATTTTCGAATGTATAGTAATTCAATTTCAGAGGATGGGATTAACTCGAACTCAAATGTAATTATTAAAACAATATATTTTGTGGTTTAAATAAAAACCATAGAACTGCGGGCAATGTGCTAATGATAGGTGGTTTGTTTAGTTGGAAAATTGAAATTGAATTTGTAAACTGTCTGCAGTAAATTACAGTCCTAACAGATGCCTGCTAGGAGTTTGAGTTTGTATTGAAAATGAAAATTGCCATTCACAGAGGGAGTAAACAATTTAATTTGCTTCAATTATATACAGTGATCGTCAAAATAAATAGTACAAAGTGTTTGCTTTAGAAAAGTATTTTACTACGGTTTAAGTAGAGATTTAAAATTTTTTGGTAATCAAAAAACCAATTAAATGAAATCGTAAATGTTAAGGCTAAAATAAAATGAATTTTGAGACAAATCCTTATGTACACTTTATTATAACGCTTACTGTATGTAGCATTTCATGTTTGCATAATTCTATGAAAATAATTGCAGAAAGCATTTCTCTTTAATCACAGAGATTTTTTTTTGGAAAAATCTTCGTTTTGATTATCTTAGTAAAGGAAAAAAATCAATTTGCAAATATAACGTTTATTTTGTTTTTTTGCTTTTTTACGCTTCATCAAGAACACACCCAATATACTAATTTGTTTATGTTCATTCTTTGTGTTTATTTTTTCAAAATCAACATCTTTGCCTGCATGTCAGACAGTGTCAACTCATAATATGTATATGTCTGGGGTGTAATAATCAATTTGGCGGTAAACATTTTCTCATTTTTTCTTGATTTGCTCGAAATTGCCTGAAATCATTACCACTTATGATTGCCTTGATAATAATGATGTCGCGATTTTATTCGAGGGTTACTACGTTTAGGAATGTGATTGCTTCATTATATATGTCTGAATATTTTTATTACAAAAAAAAAAAAAAAATACCCAAGTTACCAATTGCAAAACAAAAGGACATTTATACTTTCAAATTATCCACATGATATATGCAAAGTATGTTTTGTGAAGCAAATCAGGTACACATTGTGACATTTGGATTTAAAAATTTTGTAGCAATATAATTTTGACAAATGTTTCTATAGAAATAGTTATATATGGCCCTCAGATAAATCGATCCCCAATCACACAAAAATTGGTCCATATCAAGTTCATAATTGTATATAGTCCCCATATAAGCGACCCCCATATTTAAATTCTGGCTCTCTACGTACCGTGCAAAAAGTCCATATCGATTCGTAATTATTTGTAGACTTAACTATATATAAATTTTTTGTCTAATATATACCACGTATGGACTAACTCACAATTTAGAAAACGATGTTAAGAAGAATAAAAATTTTAACAATTTTTTTTAGAAATAAAATTTTGACAAAATTTTCTATAGAAATAGAATTTTGACAAAATTTTCTATAGAAATAAAATTTTGACAAAATTTTCTATAGAAATAAAATTTTGACCAAATTGTCTACAGAAATAAAATTTGACAAAATTTTCTATAGAAATAAAATTTTGACAAAATTTTCTATAGAAATAAAATTTTGATAAAATTTTCTATAGAAATAAAATTTTGACATAATTTTCTATAGAAATAAAATATCGACAAAATTTTCTATAGAATTAAAATTTTGACACAATTTTCTATAGAAAAAAAATTGACAAAATTTCCTATAGAAATAAAGTTTTGACAACATTTCCTAAAGAAATAAAGTTTTGGAAAAATCTTCTATAGAAATAAAACGTAGTCAAAATTTTCTATCGAAATAAAACGTAGACAAAATTTTCTATAGAAATTAAATTTTGACAAAATTTTCTATAGAAATAAATTTTTGACAAAATTTTTTATAGAAATAAAATGTTGACAAAATTTTCTATAGAAATAAAATTTTGACAAAATATTCTATAGAAATGAAATTCTGAAAATTTTCTATAGAAATAATACTTAAACAAAATATTCTATAGAAATAAAATTTTGACATAATTTGCTATCGAAATAAAATTTTGACAAAAATTTTCTATATAAATGAAATTCTGAAAATTTTCTATAGAAACAAAAAAATTGACAAAATTTTCTATAGAAATAAAATTTTGACAAAATTGTCTGCAGAAATAAAATTTTGAAAAAATTTCTAAAGAAATAACATTTTGACAAAATTTTCTATAGAAATAAAATTTTGCAAAATAGAAAAAAATGTTGACATTATTTTGTATAGAAATAAAATTTCGACAAAATTGTCAATAGAAATAACAAATGTTGGCAAAATTTTCTACAGAAATAAAATTTTGCAAAAATTTTCTATAGAAATAAAAGTTTGACAAAATTTACTGTAGAAATTAAACTGTGACAAAATTTTCTATAGAAATAAAAGTTTGACAAAATTTACTGTAGAAATTAAACTGTGACAAAAGTTTCTATAAAAATAAAATGTTGAAAACATGTTCTATAATAAAATTTTTTTCAAAATTTTAAATAAAATTTTAAATAAAATTTTGCAAAAATTTTACGAACATTTTCTATAGAAAAAAAATTTTTGATAGAAATAAATTTTTGGCAAAATTTTCTATAAAAAATTGACAAAATTTTCTATAGAAATAAAATTTCAACAAAATTGTCAATAGAAATAACAAATGTTGGCAAAATTTTCTATAGAAAAAAAAAAGTTTGCAAAAATTTTTTATACAAATAACATTTTGTAAAAATTTTCTATAGAAATAAAATATTGACAAATTTTTCTATAGAAGTATAATTCTGACAAAATTTTCTATAGAAATAAAATTTTGAAAAAATTTTCTATAGAACTTAAATTTTGAAAAAATTTTCTATAGACATATAATTTTGACAAAATTTTCTATAGAAATAAAATTTGGACAAAATTTTCTGTAGAAATAAAACTGTGACGAAATTTTCTATAAAAATAAAATTTTGACAACATGATCTATAATAACATTTTTCACAAAATTTCAAATAAAATTTTGCAAAAAATTTCTCTAGAAATAACATTTTTTAAAAATTGTGTATAAATAAATTTTCTATAAAGAAATAGATTTTTGGCAAAATTTTCTATAGTAATGAAAACGCAAAACAAAATTTTCTATAAAAAAATTGACAAAATTTTCTATAGAAATAAAATTTCAACAAAATTTTCAATAGAAATAGCAAATGTTGGCAAAATTTTCTATAGAAAAAAATTTTGCAAAAATTTTTTATAGAAACATTTTGTAAAAATTTTCTGTAGAAATACAATTTTGACAAATTTTTCTATAGAACTTAAATTTTGGTAAAATTTTCTATAGACATATAATTTTGACAAAATTTTCTATAGAAATAAAATTTTGACAAAATTTTCTGTAGAAATAAAACTGTGACAAAATTTTCTATAAAAATAAAATTTTGACAACATGATCTATAAGAACATTTTTCACAAAATTTTGCAAAAAAATGCTCTAGAAATAACATTTTTTAAAAATTGTCTATAAATAAATTTTCTATAAAGAAATAAATTTTTGGCAAAATGTTCTATAGTAATAAAAATGTAAAAAAAATTTCCTATAAAAAATTTGACAAAATTTTCTATAGAAATACAATTTCAACAAAATTGTCAGTAGAAATAATAAATGTTGGTAAAATTTTGTATAGAAATAAAAGTTTGCAAAAATTTTTTATAGAAATAACATTTTGTAAAAATTTTCTATAGAAATAAAATTTTGACAAATTTTTCTATAGAAATATAATTCTGACAAAATTTTCTATAGAAATAAAATTTTGACAAAATTTTCTATAGAATTTAAATTTTGGTAAAATTTTCAATAGACATATAACTTTGATAAAATTTTCTATAGAAATAAAATTTGGACCAAATTTTTTGTAGAAATAAAACTGTGACAAAATTTTCTATAAAAATAAAATTTTGACAACATGATCTATAATAACATTTTTCAAAAAATCTTAAATAAAAATTTGCAAAAAATTTTTTTAGAAATAACGTTTTGTAAAAATTTTCTATAAATAATTTTTCTATAAAGAAATACATTTTTGGCAAAATTTTCTATAGTAATGAAAATGTAAAACAAATTTTTCTATAAAAAATTGACAAAATTTTCTATAGAAATAAAATTTCAACAAAATTGTCAGTAGAAATAATAAATGTTGGTAAAATTTTGTATAGAAATAAAAGTTTGCAAAAATTTTTTATAGAAATAACATTTTGTAAAAATTTTCTATAGAAATAAAATGTTGATAAATTTTCCTATAGAAATATAATTCTGACAAAATCTTCTATAGAAATAAAATTTTGACAAAATTTTCTATAGAACTTAAATTTTGGTAAAATTTTCTATAGATATATAATTTTGACAAAATTTTCTATAGAAATAAAATTTTGGCAAAATTTGCTGTAGGAATAAAACTGTGATTTTCTATAAAAATAAAAATTTTGACAACATGATCTATAATAACATTTTTTACAAAATTTTAAATAAAATTTTCAAAAAATTTCTCTAGAAATAACATTTTGTAAAAGTTTTCTATAAATAAATTTTCTATAAAGAAATAAAATTTTGGCAAAATTTTCTATAGAAATAAAATTTTGCAAAAATATTCTATAAAAATAAAATTTTGCAAAAATATTCTATAAAAATAAAGTTTTATGAAATTTTTTTATAGAAAAAAAATTTGGCAAAATTTTTTATAGAAATAAAATGATGAGAAAATTTGCGATAGAATTAAAAAAAAAAATAACAAAATTATCTATAGGAATAAAATTTTGCAAAAATGTCCATAAAAATAAATTTTCTATAGAAATAAAATTTTGCAAAAATTTTAAATAAAAATAAAATTTTGCAAAAAATTTACATAAAAATAAAATGTTGACAACATTTTCTATAGAAATAAAATTGAAAAAAAAATTTACAAATTTTTAAATAAAATTATGCAAAAATTTCTCTAGAAATAACATTTTGAAATTTTGACAAAATTTTCTATAGAAATAAAATTTAGACAAAATTTTCTTTAGAAATGAAGTTCTGACAAAATTTTTCCATAGAGATAGAATTTGATTAAATTTTGTATTTTTTTTGTTAATGGTTTTTTGGTAAAATTTTCTCCATATACTGGTAGATTATGTTTGGCCCGAGTGGCAACCGTGATCATATCACATCATATCTGATCTTTGTTTAAAGCAATACTTACACTATTTTTATGGTTCTATACAAAATTCGTAATTACCTGAAAATAAACAAAAAAATAATTTTTACTCAATTGTTTAACAAAATTAGATATTTCCAATTATTCGTATTGTAATTATTTTTATACACTCCACCATAGGATGGGGGGTATATTAACTTTGTCATTCCGTTTGTAACACATCGAAATATTGCTCTAAGACCCCATACAGTATATATATTCTTGGTCGTGGTGAAATTCTGAGTCGATCTGAGCATGTCCGTCCGTCCGTCCGTCTGTTGAAATCACGCTAACTTCCGAACGAAACAAGCTATCGCCTTGAAACTTGGCACAAGTAGTTGTTATTGATGTAGGTCGGATGGTATTGCAAATGGGCCATATCGGTCCACTTTTACGTATAGCCCCCATATAAACGGACCCTCAAATTTGGCTTGCGAGGCCTCTAAGAGAAGCAAATTTCATCCGATCCGGCTGAAATTTGGTACATGGTGTCAGTATATGGTCCCTAACAACCATGCAAAAATTGGTCCAAATCGGTCCATAATTATATATAGCCCCCATATAAACCGATCCCCCGATTTGGCTTGCAGAGCATCTAAGAGAAACAATTTTCATCCGATCCGGCTGAAATTTGGTGCATGGTGTTAGTATATGGTCTCTAACAACCATGCAAAAATTGGTCCACATCGGTCCATAATTATATATAGCCCCCATATAACCCGATCCCCCGATTTGGCTTGCAGAGCCTCTAAGAGAAACAATTTTTATCCGATCCGGCTGAAATTTGGTACATGGTGTTAGTATATGGTCTCTAACAACCATGCAAAAATTAGTCCATATCGGTCCATAATATAGCCCCCATATAAACCGATCACCAGATTTGACCTCCGGAGCCTCTTGGAAGACCAAAATTTATCTGATTCAGTTTAAATTTGGTACGTGATGTTAATATATGGCCTCAAACACCCATGCAAAAATTGGTCGATATCGGTCCATAATTATTTATTGGCCCCATATAAACCGATCCCCAGATTTGACCTCCGGAGCACCTTGTAAGAGCAAAATTCTTCCCATTCGGTTGAAATTTGGTACGTGATGTTAGTATAGGGTATCCAACAACCATGCAGGAATTGGTTCCTATCAGTCCATAATAATATATAGCTCCCATATTAACCTATCCCCAGATTTGACCTCCGGTGCCGTTTGGAGTAGCAAAATTCATCCGATCTGGTTGAAATTTGGTTTGTGGATGACAGTCTTTCGTAGAAGTTTCTACGCAATCCATGGTGGAGGGTACATAAGATTCGGCCTGGCCGAACTTACGGCCGTATATACTTGTTTAATTTGATCCACAACCAGAAAATTTATATTTTGAACTTTTCTGGAATTTAAAAAAAAAAACTCACAAATATTTTAGAAAATGCATAATACACAACCCTTAGGATAAACATTTTATAAAAGAAAATCAATTCCATTAAAATCACACCAGTTGATTCTTTAAACCCCGTTTTCAAACTATACCAATTAAAGATAGCGTATCTATGCTAAATTCACACCATAATCAAATTCGCGATAAGTACTCTTTTTAACAAGATTGTGGTATATTCTCTTGTTTTTTCTGTCTTTTTTTCGATTTCAACAATTTTCAAAGAAAGTGCCGACCTAAAAGAAATACGAAATCCTATTATGCCGTAGAATGATTGTAAACTATCGCAACGCCATATACTACGAACCTACAACAATGATGGTACATTGTCATCATGTATGACGGTGTGGATTCACTATCGATAACAACAGCACAGAGAAGAAAAAAAGCGAGAGAAAGAAAGATCCATAAAGACAAAAACAAAAAAAAAAAGGAAAACTACTCTACAAAGAATCGAGCTTAAACAACCAACAATAGCAGCAATAACAAATACAACCACGTTATTAACATTTCTGTTGTTGACGATGCGGTTGTTATGCTCGCCAGAGTCATTGAGTTGCTGTTACACTACTCCACTCCACTATTAATACTACAACGACGACAACAACTACTATGGTTATATGTCTGCCACCCCCTGCCGCCACCGCCACCGCCTTAACCATTGAAGATTTTGGTTAGTGAGTGAGGTGATGGCGATGGTGAATTTATTATAAATATGTTAAAAGGGTCATTCACACGGCCATATACGGCCAACGAACACGCGGTGCCGTGCTTTAATGCCAACAAAACAAACAGTATGGGTAAAAGCAACCATTGGCCACAGTAAAACCAAATACACACACACACACACATACACAGTAATAAAAAGATGTTAATACATAAAGTTAACATACAGTCATGTCGAATGTTAACCACACTTCTTCTCAATACTCAATAACCATGTAGAGAGCACGTGGTGAATGAGTAACAGTTGGTGGGTATTATGTTGATGTTGATTTTCTTACAACATGAAAACTCATCCCCAAGAACAATTACATACATATAAAGGATCAGCATATTGAATATGAAGGAAAATCTGAAAAAAAAATATAAGTGGGCTTAGATAACAAATTTAATATTAGACTTTGTTGTGATAAACATATAGCTTTGAAGACTATTATATGTTTTTGACTAGAATAAAAAAAATGTCCATTCCAACAAGGTGAAAATATTTGTTAAGCCTATACTCGTCTATTTTATTATATAGCCAATGGACTTCTCTCTTATTCAGTGTTGCCAACAAATTAGAGTTCGAGTATGTAAAAATGGTTTTCATGCTATAGGAAATTAAAAACAAAAAAAAAAACGTTTTAGAGAATTGGAAAGCCTTCTTTAACAAAGATCGAAGTATTTGCTAAGTTTCTTTTCGTCTATTTTAATATGCAGCTAATGAACTTCTCCCTTATCCAGTATTGCCAAATGGCGGTATTTTTAGTAAAATTTAAAGTAAATTTGAAGAAATTCGTAACTACATTGTGCGAGATTCTAATTTAGTCAATTTGTATGCTTCATTTGTTTATAAAAAAATAGTGACCCCACCATGAAGAACATTTTTATTAATTTTAGAAAATTTTAACTAAACCGTATAAAAAAGGCAGATGTCACGTCGATTTCACAAATATTAGTATATATTTTTCGACAAATTCAAGAAAATTAATTAGACATAATTTGTTTTTGTCACTTGTAAAAGAAAATTTCGTAGGGTGAAGGAAAAAATTGGAGTTGAAATTTTGCAAAAATGTCTTTAGTACTATACGAAGTTCAAGATGGGCGCATTTGTAGTAAATTTTACAAATTCAAAGAAATGATGAACTATTTTGTGTGAAGTACGAATTTGGTACATTTTTATGCTTCATTTGTGGATAATTTTATCCGGTTTTTAGTTCAATTAACTAACGTATGCCAATAATTAGTACAACAAAGAAAACTTTCTCCAACCATGGACTAAAATAAAGTTAAATTGGCTTTAGTGAAATGGAGGGTTCACGTTTTTTTTTTAGTGCAGGTATAGAACTTCTCTCTTATTCAGTATTACCAGTATTTTTCTGCCTATTGTCCCCAAATCACAACGTAAAAAAATTCCAAATTTAAATAGAAATTTCTCCAAAAATTCCCCATTAATTTTGACAACTTTTAAAAATAAAAAAATAAAACAAAAAAAAAAATACAAAATTTATACTTATTTATATTCAAATTAATTGGGTGGAATGCAGTATACTAAAGAAAGGAGTTCATAAAGGAGATAGTGTCATTTAAAAGGTGCCCAATGTGGTGTGGTTACGGGCACGGTTATATTGTGTGGAAAATGTTGACCAAAAAATAATGAGCGCGTACGCTGGCAAGCATGTAACCATTCTCAAATGAGTTAAGGCTTGACTTCATTATAGAATGTTATATAAATTAAATGGCGCCCAACGCGGGGCAATTGTTCTCTATTGGTAGAAGCGCTACGAACACGTTATCGTAAAACGAAAGAAATTACGATACAATCCAGTACAAGTCAAATTTCCTAATTCTCAATATCAAACGCAAATTCTGAGTCGCTTTTGATGAGATCGTAATTTAAAAGCGATATCAGCTTCTCCATCGACAGTCAAGCAGCTATAAAGGCCTTGGTAGAGAGAGCCTGTCGTAGAGAGCTTAGGGTTCTCACTGAACAACATAATATAACTCTGTGCTGGAATATTGTCCTTGCAGACGTTTTTATATTTTTACAGGGTTCATGTCATGATAATCTATGGAAGGTTGGGAAGGTTGCGAGAAAATTAAGTTGATATGGAAAGAAAAGATTCAGAAAAGTTGCGAAATTCTGATGGCGATGAAGCAACAGGAATTAAGGCTTTTAATTTAAACGACCTTAAAGATGATGCCATTTGCAGGTGTCTGGACTCGGAAGTTACGGAAGACGCGTACCTCTTCCTGTGACAGTTTCCAGCATTATATTTTAGAAGAAACGATATACTGGGCTCCTTTTTCCACTTAGGGTCTCATTGATCTGCGAAAGTGTAGATTAAGGAACACTCTCGCCTTCATCATGTCCTCTGGTTAGATATTTTAAGCAACTTTAAGGAAGACGGACAAAGTGAAGTTCTTAAATTGGATGAAGAGACCATCTCATCCAATTTAAGAATTGTTGTCATCCTCTATAACCTATCCTAGACTAAAGTCTATCGTAAAAATGTTTGAAAAGCAAAATTTTCACGAAAAGCTTCACCTAGAAGTTCTTTTTTTTTTTTTAAATACACTACTTATATAGGGGCAAAAAAAAATGTCGGAATCTTGTTCGCCTTAACCCCACAAAACGAATCCCCTTTCCAGATATTGGGATAGCCCACATTTGAGCCCGATTAAACGACGTTAACACGTGCCAGTCGTCGCTCAAAATTTATAAAAAAAAAAGAATTTTTTGGCCAAAAAGTTTGGCGGCACGTGTTAACGTCGCTTAATCGGGCTCAAATTTTGGCTATCCCCATATCTGGAAAGGGGATTCGTTTTGTGGGTTTAAGGCGAATGCTCCTAGTGGCACCAGATCGCGTTTTCGAAGCTAAAGGCTGGCGTAACTCGGTTTGACTCAGCGACGAGCGGCACGTGTTAACGTCGTTTAATCGGGCTTAAATTTTGGCTATCCCAATATCTGGAAAGGGGATTCGTTTTATGGGGTTAAGGCGAACAAGATTCCGACATTTTGTTTGCCCCATATAAGTTGCGGTCACTGTAATGGATACAGTGACTTCGTCCTCAGCATCATAATGACGACGGTAGCTATTGCTATTGCATTAATATTCCCATTGGGCTTTACGATTCCTTAGTTTATTGGTAAGTGAACGTCCGTTCATGAAATCGGGAAGGTCTCTCCACGAAATTGGGATTTTCTGTTCTTGAAATCGAGATTGGAATCTCGTTCTTGGTTTAATGTTAACGAACTTTGTATCATTTGGTTTTGGGAACGTCCATTTACGAAATCGGGAACTTCTGTTCTTGAACATAAGGTCCCGATTTTTGTTAAACATCGTTTTTGGTTTCGTGAACATGTGTTTACGGCTTTGCATCATTTGTTTATATTATCACCCTAGTATCGTATCAAGGTTTTTGATAAGCGAACGTCCGTTCATGAAATCGAGTAGGGCTCTCTATGAAATTGGGAACTTCCGTTTTTGAAATCGAACTCGGAACATCGTTCTTGTTTTCGTGAACACACGTTTACAATTTTGTATCATTTGTTTTTGTTTTTTTTTTGTGAACGTGCTTTTATGAAATCGAAAACATTCATTTCTAAAATCGAGATCGTCCGTTGACAAAACCTTAAATTTAAGGCTTCGATGTTTGGTAAACGTCGTTCTCGGTTTCGTGAACATATGTTCACAGTTTTGAATCACTAGTTTACATTTTCCCCCTACTACCGTATCAAATCTTTCGAAGATCTAAATTTACCCGAAAAACTTCTCCAAGAAATTCCCTCGTGTTTTTTTTTTTAAATACATCATTTTTTATGAACATGTTTTCCATGGCATTTTATGATTACAGCGACTTTGTCCTCAACACCATAATGATGACGGTAGCTGTTGCTATTGCCACATACAAGTCCCCCTTTATAAGTTTGCCACAATTTTCCTATTTACCTTTATGATTACTTTTCTGACGCGCTTGACTAGTGGAAAGGCGAATGAAGTACTTCCTGGGTATGCCATACTGAGACCCTAGCAATAGTTTCTCTTTCTATAACAAGGGAGCCAGGATACCTTCTTGGATGTATGCTCGTTGATGCTGTCTGATGATGTTGTTTATGCCTTTGGGGGCTTACACAATTAGAGGTGGAGTTAGTTGGGGAGGGGGAGCTATTGCGCTATATCTTAACTAAGGCCTATGAATTCATTAAGTCAAGTAGAGGAGCTCAACCATATCAACTATCACCCCACCCAAAGTACTCTAAGTGAGGGTGTAAGACTGTCAGAGGCAATCATCCGTGGTACTAAATTGCTTCACAGTAGTAACAGAGGCGATAACAAAATCTCTTATTTTTATAGTCGACAAGTTACTTTGAATAACGGATGCTGTGAATTTATTTTACGATGCAAATTTATTTTTTTTTATATTTCTAGAAAAATTTTTTACATTTTTTTTTAACAAATCAAACGTTAAGGTGTGAATACCATATTTTCTCTAAAGCAAACTGGCCTATGGGTGGAAAAAACGTGACTATAAAAATTTTTTTTTTTTAGTATTTTGGATTTTATTGATTATTTATTTTTCTATAGTGGTCATGTCATTGAGAAGCAGCGAAGCGTTAGGTCATTAATGCAAATTTAGATAAAGATGTATACTGAGAGAAAATTTTTGTTTGAATAGAATGAATTCGTTTGTTTAATTTCATTAAAAAAAGTTTGCTTGCCTTCCATGATTTTAACATCCACTAAGGATTTTGCTAAACCACCACAATCATATACTGAGATTGGGCAGAATAAACAGAACGGCCCTTATCTACTTGACCGGGGCGATGAGGTGACAACGCCCACCGCCGCACTGGAGGTATTGATGGGAATATGTCCACTGGACCTGCATATTAGGAAGAGCGAGGAGGTCATACCGATCAGACTGAGGGGCCTGGACTCATTAGAGAACACGAGTTGCAGACACACTGAACTGATAGTTTAAGCCGGACGACATATGCGAACTGACTATATGGGGACGCGACATATGTATGAGAGTAACCTGGACTCAATTATCCCGAGAATAAAGGACTTTATTCTCAGGACAATTATCCTGAGAATAAAGGAATAAAGGGCGAACATAGGATACACTTCGGTGATCTCAGCATTTATACTGACGGCTCGAAAATGGCCGAGGGTACAGGCAGCAGAATATACTGCAATGAGTTGGAGCTTAAGGAATCCTTTAAGTTGGACGATAAATGGATCATATTTTTAGGCGGAGATATTTGCTATTGCAAAAGCAGCAGAATTTCTATCAATGAGGCCGTTATTTAGATGCGATATCAACATTTTCATCGACAGCCAGGCAGCTATAAAGGACCTGAGCAATGCGAACGTAAGGTCCATGGTAGTCAGCCGCTGTCGTAGAGAGCTTACGGTTCTCACTGAACAGCATAATGTAACTCTGTGCTGGGTACCTGGGCATTATGGCATAACTGGGAATGAAGAGTCAGATGTACTGGCTAAGGAAGATAACGTCATCTCGGACGTTTTTCCTCCGTATTCTTTTTTTCTTTTTTTGTACAGAATCAATAGCAAATATGAAGATTTATGGAAGAAACGATGGGATTCTTTTGTGGGCTGTGGGACAAACGAAACTAATATGGGACGAAAATAATATTAGGAACGCTGAAATTCTGATGTCATTGCAAAAAGAGGAGGTGAGGCCAATAACAGGTATCATAACAGGACACTCTGGGAAAACATAAAGGGTAATACGGTCAAAATTTGGTCAATATAAACTTGACGTATTTCTTTCAATTTTGCATTTAAAAAACCTGAACACTCCTCATTTTGAAGGTGTGTATGTGTAGAATGTTTCTCCTATTATGATTTTGGAATTCACTCTTCAGTTGTCAAAATGCCGTCCAAGCAAGAAGAGCAGCGTATCAAAATTTTGCTCGCGCATCGCGAAAATCCGAGCTACTCGCACGCAAAGCTGGCAAAATTGCTAAAAGTTGCCAACTCAACCGTTACAAATGTAATTAAAGTGTTTGGGGAACGTTTGTCGACAGCCAGGAAGTCTGGATCGGGGGGAAATCGAAAACCGGAAGCCGCTGAGACGACAAAGAGAGTTGCCGGTAGTTTCAAGCGAAACCCTAACCTATCTCTCAGAGATGCCGCAAATAAGCTGGGTGTATCGTCTACAACCGTGCATCGAGCCAAAAAACGAGCCGGACTATCGACTTACAAGAAGGTAGTGACTCCAAATCGCGATGATAAACAAAATACGACGGCCAAAGTGCGATCCCGGAGGCTGTACACGACGATGCTGACGAAGTTTGACTGCGTGGTAATGGACGACGAAACCTACGTCAAAGCCGACTACAAGCAGCTTCCGGGACAGGAGTTTTATACGGCAAAAGGAAGGGGAAAGGTAGCAGATATTTTCAAGCACATAAAACTGTCAAAGTTCGCAAAGAAATATCTGGTTTGGCAAGCCATCTGTACCTGTGGCTTGAAAAGCAGCATTTTCATAGCTTCCGGGACTGTACACCAAGAAATTTACGTGAAAGAGTGTTTGAATAAACGTCTGCTGCCTTCCCTAAAGAAACACGGTTGTTCCGTACTGTTTTGGCCGGATTTGGCATCTTGCCATTACGGTAAAAAGGCCATGGACAACAACGTGCAGGTGGTTCCCAAGGACAAGAACCCTCACAACACGCCAGAGCTCCGCCCAATTGAGAAATACTGGGCTATTGTCAAGCGGAACCTAAAGAAGGCCAAAAAAAACTGCTAAGGACGAGCAGCAGTTCAAGGCAAACTGGCTTTCTGCGGCGAAGAAGGTGGACAAGGTGGCTGTACAAAATCTGATGGCAGGTGTCAAGCGTGAGGCCCGGCAATTCGGATTTGGAAAAGCGAAAGCCTAACTGAATATTTTTCTTTAATTTTATATTAATTGAACTTGAAAAAGAAATTTAATTTGATTTTTTAAATAAACGATTTCACCGATTTACACGCGTTTTCCCTTTTAAATTTTGACCGTATCACCCTTTAGGTGTGCATAAAATGGGGTGTATTGGTCCATGTTTCGTTGTAGCCCCCCTACAGATCTCCCAAATTTACTTCTTGGACTTATAGAATCCGTAGTTTTATCCAGTTTGCCAGAAATTAGAAATCTAGAGGTATTTTAGGACCATAAAGAGGTGTGTGGAAAATGGTCCGTATCGGTCCATGTTTTGGTATAGCCCCCTTATAGACTGATCGCCCTATTTTAGATTTTGTAGTTTTTATCCAATTTGTCTGAAATTGGAATTCTAGAGGTATTTGAGGAACATTAAGAGGTGTGTCGAAAATTTTGAATATTGGTCCATGTTTTGGTGTAGCCATAGCCATATAGACCTACCTCCCGGATTTATTTCTTAGGCTGCTAGAAGCTGTAGTTTTTATCCACTTTGCCTGAGAAGGTAAATATACTGGTATTTTGGCCGCTCAAAAATGTGTATCGCATTTATTTCTACCGGTCCATTATGTAAGACATTGATCGATCGACCGATTTCACTTCTTGAGGGTACAGCAGGAGCACTGATCGTAAAAATTGCTTGAAACTAAAAGTACAATTTCTAGATTTTACTCCTCGTTATCATTTAAATAATGGCAGTAAAAATCTACGGATTTACGATTTCAAATCAAGGCTTTTTTCATCATTTACACGATATGTTTATGATTTCTCTAAAATTCAAACAAAATTGGTTCTTAAATATAAATCCAGAATCTGATTTAGTCTTCATAGGTAGAATCTTGAAATTTATTTTCGGGAAGTGTACTGGTTGAATTGATCTGCTTGGGAGAATATCTGTCATCAAACCCCCTTAAATTCTACATATATTATCAAGATACCTGCACCGACGAAGAATTTTCAAAGGAAACTATTATATTTGATTCATGATGGTGGGTATTTAAGATTCGGCCCGGCCGAACTTACTACTGTATATACTTGTTTACTTTGAAGTATCTGCTATAATTTGGATTTTTAAACTGGCACTTGAATTCGCTAAATTTGAGTCGAGATGAGTCGACATATTCGGCGGCGGCGTCGATTGGCAAAAAATGGTCGGAGGCAACTGAAATAAGCGGCGCGAATCGGCGGCTTCATTCTCTGATGGGATGGTTCGAAATTTTGGCAAAAACTATAACAATTATTAATAAATTTTTTCTAATTTAACTAGATATTTTTGAATTGGCGGCTAAATTTGAGTCGACATATTCAGCGGCGGCCTCGACTGGCAAAAAATGGTCGGCGGCGACTGAAATCAGGGGCTCAACTCGGCGCCTTCATATGAGGACTTTGCCTACATTTGAGCCGATTTTGACCAAATCTTGTACACATTGATAAAATGTAACCTGTACACTCTGGGAAAAAATTCAAGTGAATCGGAGTGAAATTATGCCTTCCGGTGGTCATACGAGTCTAAATCGGCCGAAAGATATATGTGGGAGCTATATCTAAATCTTAACCGATTTCAAATTTGGCACATTTTACGGCACTATCAATTGTACTATTTGTGCAATATTAAATCAGTAAATCAGTGTAAAACTCTGGCTGCTCGGGGTCATATAAGTACATCACATATTTGTGACAAATTTGAGGTAGATTGGACTGAAATTGCGACCTAGACTTTGATCAGAAAAAATGTGTTCACAGACAGACGGAGGGATGGACATGGCTCGATCGACTCGGGGGCCCACCCTGAGCATTATTGGCAAAGACACCCTGTGTCTATCTCGTCTCCTTCTGGCTTTTGCTAACATATTCACTAACTTATAAAACCCTGTTCCACAGTGTGGCGCAGGGTATAAAAAGCCTAGAAGATTCAGATGTTACAATTTCATAAATGAAAATAATTAAAGTGCATTAATGTAGTGTAAGGTATGGGACTTTGCAATTTTTTTTTTTGCTACAGTTAACAAAATTGGCGATGTAAACTCATTGAGTTGAGGCAGGTATCCCCGTGGCTACAATACAAAAATTCTTTACTCACATAAAAGGGAAAAATTAATGCACTGATTCACTTGATCATTATTGGGCTAAAACAGGTAATTTTTTGTATGGGATGTTTGTATGGGATATTGGTAAAATGTAACACCACTCATTTTCCAAATCAATTCGAATAAATTAACATCGTTTCTAAAATTTGATCTTATTTCCAACATTGCTTTTCCTTTGAACAAAAAAAAAAAACTCAAACAATTGAGAAAAAAATATTGAGCTTTATTTTGTTGTATTACATATTAGCCACCCTGTATATACATAAAAAAATATGTTGTAATCAATTTGTATAAAATAATAGCTAATGTTATGGTTTCTACATTACTAGAAATTAATAATACATTATTGATTTTGCCTTTGCCAATATATACATTCGTTTTTTGTCCTGCTCTCCTCACAGCTAGAAAGGACTTGTATATGAATCCCTATAACTTGAACTAGAATTGAATTTTTGTTCTACAATGTGTTTTTTATTTTATTTTCAGCACAATATCTACTTCGCCATTTCACTACCATTCACAAACCAAAAAAAATTGTTTCTAAGAAGAAAAACTGGCAACATCAGTTGCTACTACAGTTGCCAATGCTGCTAGAGGGTGAACAAAATGCAAATTCTGTTGCTTATTCAATTGTAAATCCAAAAAAAAAAAACGGATATGCTAAATTGTTGGGGATTTTCAAATGTGTATGTATTCTCTTCTCAAATCATTTGCATTTTCATTCATTGGAAAACTGTGAATGTATAATTACCGAATGAAGAAAAGCCCCCCGAAATGAAAACAACAAAAAAAAAAAATCAAAAACAGAAAAACAACAACAAAATGGTTTTATTCCATACTGAATTTCTTTTTTTTCTCTTTTGGTTAGAAAGAAATGAATACATTGTTATTGGAAAGAGTTAAGAAAAAATATTTATAAATAAAACTAATATTTAATTAAGAATTGCCAAATGGGGTTTGAAGGACCCATTTTAATTTCTTCGAAAATTAAAAATAAATATTCATAAAAAGGAAAAATAAAAGATTTAAAAAATAACTAAAACTTTTTCTGCTCCAGAAAAGGCCTGAATTCAATTATACGAAATGTTATGATTTCGTTGGTAACACATTTGAATATTGGTTTATTTTA
The DNA here is from genome assembly GCF_050003625.1 of Haematobia irritans. Taxonomy (NCBI): domain Eukaryota; kingdom Metazoa; phylum Arthropoda; class Insecta; order Diptera; family Muscidae; genus Haematobia; species Haematobia irritans. The sequence goes on from NC_134399.1 coordinate 157,613,219, forward strand.
AAGTGTCCGTCCGTCTTTATGTAGTGTCGAGTTGATCCTAACAAATCTGAAAAAAAAAATCTTTACTAAAAAACAGACATAAATATTCTCTTCTTTCTACTACTTTTCTTTTCGTTTCTCTGTTAAAAACATTTAATATTCCCATCGAAGACTGGGTACGATGATAGGCGACAAAATGGGAAATAAATTTTATTTATAAAATTTTATTTCTATAGAAAATTTTGTCAAAATCTTATTTCTATAGAAAATGTTGTCAAAATTCTATTTCTATAGAAAAATTTGTCAAAATTTTATTTCTATAGAAAATTTTGTCAAAATTTTATTTCTATAGAAAATTTTGTCAAAATTTTATTTCTATAGAAAATTTTGTCAAAATTTTATTTCTATAGAAAGTTTTACAAAATTTTATTTCTAAAGGAAATTTTGTCGAAATTGTATTTCTATAGAAAATTTTGTCACAATTCTATGTCTATAGAAAATTGTCAAAATTCTATGTCTATAGAAAATTTTGTAAAAATGTTATTTCTATAGAAAATTTTGTCAACATTTTATTTCTATAGAAAATTTTGTAAAAATTTTATTTCTATAGTAAAATTTTTCAAAATTGTATTTCTATAGAAAATTTTGCCAACATTTTGCTTCTATAGAAAATGTTGTCCAAATTTTATTTCCATTAGAAATTTTTATCAAAATTTTATTTCTATAGAAAATTTTTTGAAAATTTTATTTCTATAAAAATTTTTTGAAAACTTTATTTCTATAGAAAATTTTAATTTTATAGATAATTTTATCAAAATTTTATTTCTATAGAAAATTTTGTCAAAATTTTATTTCTATAGAAAATTTTGTCAAAATTTTATTTCTATAGAAAGTTTTATCAAAAATTTATTTCTATAGAAAATTTTGTTAAAATTCTATGTCTATAGAAAATTGTCAAAATTCTCTGTCTATAGAAAATTTTGTAAAAATTTTATTTCTATAGAAAATATTGTTAAAATTTTATTTCTATAGAAAATTTTATCAAAATTTTATTTCTATATAAATTTCTATCAAAATTTCATTTCTGTAGAATATTTTGTAAAAATTTTATTTCTATAGAAAATTTTTTCTAAATTTTATTTCGATAGAAAATTTTGTCAAAATTCTATGTCTGTAGAAAATGTTGTAAAAATTTTATTAAATAGAAAATTTTGGCAAAATTTTATTTCGGTAGAAAATTTTGTTAAAATTTTATTTCTATAGAAAATTTTGTCAAAATTTTATTTCTCTAGAAAAATTTGTCAAAATTTTATTTCTCTAGAAAATTTTGTCAAAATTTCATTCTATAGAAAATTTTGTCAGAATTTTATTTCTATAGAAAATTTTGTCAAAATTTCACTTCTGTAGAAAATTTTGTAAAAATCTTAGTTCTATAGAAAATTTTGTCAAAATTTTATTTCTATAGAAAATTTTGTAAAAATTTTATTTCTATAGAAAATTTTGTAAAAATTTTATTTCTATAGAAAATTTTGTAAAAATTTTATTTCTATAGAAAATTTTGTCAAAATTTTATTTCTAAAGAAAATTTTGTCAAAATTTTATTTCTATAGAAAATTTCGTTAAAATTTTATTTCTATAGAAAATTTTGTCAAAATTTTATTTCTATAGAAAATTTTGTCAAAATTTTATTTCTATAGAAAATTTTGCCAACATTTTATTTCTATAGAAAATTTTGTCCAAAATTTTACTTCTATAGAAAATTTTGTCAAAATTTTACTTCTACAGAAAATTTTATCAAAATTTTATTTCTATTGAAACTTTTGTTAAAATTTTATTTCTATAGAAAATGTTGCCAAAATTTTATTTCTATAGAAAATTTGTCAAAATTTAATTTTTATAGAAAATTTTGTCAAAATTGTATTTCTAAAGAAAATTTTGTCAAAATTTTATTTCTATAGAAAATTTTGTCAAAATTTTATTTCTATAGAAAATTTTGTCAAAATTTTATTTCTATTGAAACTTTTGTTAAAATTTTATTTCTATAGAAAATTTTGTCAAAATTTTATTTCTATAGAAAATTTTGTCAAAATTTTATTTCTATAGAAAATTTTTTTTCTTAATTTTTTTTCTATAGAAATTTTTTTTTGTAATTTGATTTCTATAAAAAATTGTGTCAAAATTTTAATTTTATATTATATAAATTTTGTCAATTTTTTTTTTCTATAGAAATTTTTTCTATTCTATTTTTATAGAAAATTTGGTCAACATTTTATTTCTATCGAAATTTTTGTCAAAATTTTATTTCTATAGAAAATTGTGTCCAAATCTTATATCTATTGAAAATTTTTCAATATTTTATTTTTTTTAGAAAATTTTGTAAACATTTTATATCTTTAGAAAATTTTATTCAAAATTTTATTATTATAGAAAATTTTGTCAAAATTTTATTTCTCAGGGGCCCACCCTGACCATTATTGCCGTAGACACCATGTGTCTATCTCTTCTCCTTATATGCACTAATTTATAATACCCTGTTCCACAGTGTGCCGTAGGGATTCGATTCCTGCTTCGACCGTTGATTTCGTTGGTAACACATTTGAAAAACCTTTCTAAACAATACACATAAATATTCTCTTCTTTCTACTACTTTTCTTTTCTCTGTTAAAAACATTTAATATTCCCATCGAAGACTGGGGACGATGATAGGCGACAAAATGGGAAATAAATTTAACAATTCATCAAAAATCTTAAAAAAGAGTTTTTATTAAAAAATTTTATTTCTATAGCAAATTTTGTCAAAATTTTATTTCTATAGAAAATTTTGTCAAAATTCTATTTCTATAGAAAATTTTGTCAAAATTTTGTGTCTATAGAAAATTGTCAAAATATTATTTCTAGAAAAATTTTGTAAAAATTTTATTTCTATAGAAAATTTTGTCAAAATTTTATTTCTCTAGAAAATTTTGTCAAAATTTTATTTCTATAGAAATTTCTGTCAAAATTTTATTTCTATACAAAATTTTGTCAAAATTTTATTTCTATAGAAAATTTTGTCAAATTTCTATGCGTATAGAAAATTTTGTAAAATTTTTATTTCTATAGAAATTTCTGTCAAAATTTTATTTCTATAGAAATTTCTGTCAAAATTTTAGTTCTATAGAAAATTTTGTCAAATTTTATTTCTATAGAAAATTTTGTCAAAATTTTATTTGTATAGAAAATTCTGTCAAAATTTTATTTCTATAGCACATTTTGTCAAAATTTTATTTCTATAGAAAATTTTGTCAACATTTTATTTCTATAGAAAATTTTGTCAAAATTTTATTTCTATAGAAAATTTTGTCACCATTTTATTTCTATAGCACATTTTGTCAAAATTTTATTTCTATAGAAAATTTTGTCAACATTTTATTTCTATAGAAAATTTTGTCAAAATTCTATGTCTATAGAAAATTTTGTAAAAATTTTATTTCTATAGAACATTTTTTAAAAATTTTATTTCTATAGAACCTTTTGTCAAAATTTTAATTTTATAGAAAATTTTGTTAAATTATTTTCTTTAGAAAACTTTGTCAATTTTTTTTCTATAGAATTTTTTTTTTAATTCTATTGTTATTGAAAATTTTGTCAAAATTTTATTTATATTAGAAAATATTGCCAAAATTGTATGTCTATAGAAATATTTTGTAAAAATTTAATTTTTATCGAAAATTTTGTCAAAATTTGATTTCTATCGTAAATTTTGTAAAAATCTTATATCTATTAAAAATTTTTCAATATGTTATTTCTCTAGAAAATTTTGTTAAAAATTTTATTTCTATAGAAAATTTTGTCAACATTTTATTTCCATAGAAAATTTTGTGGACATTTTATTTCTCAGGGGCCCACCCTGAGCATTATTACCGTAGACACCATGTGTCTATCTCGTCTCTTTATATTCACTAACTTATAATACCCTGTTCCACAGTGTGTCGTAGGGTATAAAAAGAAGTTCAGTGCCTTCCAGTTAAACTTAATTTTAGTTCATGGAAATTATTATGGTTTACTTAGTTTGAGAAAGCATTCTTTACATTAGTTAATGAACTAAAAAGTGAGAAATATAGTTATATAAAAATGAAGCATAAAATTGATTGAATTTAAATGTGCCACAATTTAATTCAGAATTTCCTTTGTATTATAGGTTAGTTAAAAAAATTCTAAAATGAACCTACATTTTCTTTTCTGGTGGGTTCACTGTATATGAGTGTGGATTTAATAAGACTTGCTTATTCGTATGAAGACTTTCCGTTAATGATTTTTTTTTCATTCAAAATCCTTTCTATCGGATAGCGGGTTATGTCGAGGAGTTGGCACTTTAATATTTGTTTAACTCTTCATGAGCATTTCTTTTCAATATAATTAACCCTTTTACTACCGAAATAAACCTAATGTTACAAACTTTAATTTTTCTTCTGTTTTTACTTGTATTAACAGCATGTAGAATAAAAATTGTAATTCTGAGGACCTACCTCAATTACTTCAAGAACAATATGAGTTTGTTGTGAAGACTTGATTCTTGAATTGTGACCAAATCGCTCTATGAAATTAAGCGCTATTTGACCTATTATATCTTTCGAAGTGTGAGAAAAAATACAAAAAAAAAATCCCAGAAAAATATCAGCTATAGTTTTGTGCGTCCATTTACTCGAGATATACAGTAGAAAAATGGACTCAAAATTTCGTAATTTTCGTTTAGTATTAAAGAAGTTTATAAAAGTGCATTTTAGTGCTCACCTATGTCAAATATTTATAGCTTATTTAGATTAAAGCCTCTACTTTAAAATAACATCGAGAAATAAATCGAAACTAAATGGGGAAATAGAGTTTGGTGTCGTTTTCGAATGTCCTGCTAGGTGGACATCGGTAGTGAAAGGGTTAAACGACCCATTATAAACCCGATTTTCTCTCTCTCTGTCTCTCGCCCAAGTTTAAAGATTTATTTTTAATTATAGAACTTGGAAAATAATCTAAAATCCCAATGCATTCTTCATTGACAAACCTAAGAGATTCACATGTTAGAAACTCATAAAAGAAAATAATTAAATATTTCCATATAGGAATTTTTATGTATGGGACTTTTCAAAATATTTGTTTTTTTTGCTAGTCTTAACAAAATTAGTGATTTAATCCGATTGAGTTAAGGCAGCTATCCATGGCAACAATACAAAAATTCTTTACTCACATAAAAGGGAAAATTTAATGCACTAATTCACTTGATCCTTTAAGGAACAGACAGAAGACTACGTCGTTTCGGGCTAAGACAGGTAATATTTTGTATCTCTAGGGAGATTTGTTGGTAAAATGTAGCACCACTTTTGTTTATCATTTCCCAAAACAATTTGTAAATGTTGGAAAAAATTTTCAGTCACTTGACTTTGTTTTGTTGGTAACTTCCAGAGAACAAATAACAACAACCACATGGAAAAACGCACACACACATAGCCACTTCTAATACGATGACTCCCAGTAGAAGAGATTTTATATAACTTTGTCCTCTTCCTATCTCTTTTGCATTTACACCTCAAACAGTGTTAAGCACCTGTAAATGGGCTTGAATATGAGAGTAGTGTGTTAGTTAAAAGTGCGTGTGTGTGTGTGCGAGTATGTGTGATTGGGTGATATTCGTTTATGAAGGACGAACAGAGCAATGGTTTGTTATTAAAAATTTAAGTGTGAATCTCACAAAGCCATAGAATCCCAAAAACAAAGGCACCATAGAGAATCTACACACATCCACACACACTCATACCCATTCTCATGCATATTACACATGTTTTACTCACTAGACACTGTCGACATCCTCATCACTTGCTCGCTTGTTCATTCTTTCATTTGTTTGGTTTGTTATTCTTCAACTGTCCAGGTATTATGACCCAAAAGAGTGTACATTTATACTCAGCTTAGTGCTACGAGAGAGAGAGTTTATTGTACCAAAAATCTAGCCACTTTTTGGGAATGTTATCAAAGAGCCGTATAACATGGTCTTGCCATGCCATTTGCTTAAAACTTTAGTAAACGATAATTGCGTTTGTCTTGTTCGATGGTCATTGGGGAGAGGTTACGATTCGGTAGAGGGGGTGTGGTGGAGACACAAATGGAGCGATATAGAGTAGAATGGTATTCGTGTATAACCATCATCTGAATGTTAATGTACATTCAACTTTTACATCGTACAAGTACAAGTATATCTGTCTGTCTGTTTGTTTGTTTGTCGATCAGTCGGTGATTTCGTGTGATGCTGTTTCCGTTGTTAGCAGTGACAGTGATTCTGTTATTTTGGCATCAACAGTGATGCTGTTGTTGTTGTTTTTATTCTTGTGACGTATGACGCTTAATACCCTTTTACAAATTGCATTGATACCATAATGTAGGGCAACAGTGGGAGATGGAAGTGAACGAATTGTGGACACAAAGAAAAAAAATATAGAGTAACTCATACACAGGGTAGCTGGCACGATGTATTATCATTTTAAATTACCTTTTACGGAATATTTCCACACAGAAAAAAAGTAAAATGATTTTGGGAGACAAATGAACTGCCTCATTTGTGAATAATTTTAATTTTCCAAGCTTTAATACCAAAACATATTAAAGTCAAGTAAACTTTCTTATGTTGTAGAAATTTTAACTAAAACATAATAATTTCTATTAAAATAAATCTGTATTGCCTTGTCTAGGACACAAATTGTTTCCCTTCACGGAATATTTTCAGATCCTTTTGTAGTTGATTTCCTCTATGCACTACAAAAAATATGCACTTACTTTCAAAGATATAGACTTTGTTTGGTATTGATATCGAGCCAAAGATGTGACTTCTTTCAAATAAAAAAAAATTAGAAGCCTATCTAGCTTTATACCTAGGATCGATAATATTAAAATTGGAATACAAATCACATTTATCGAATTTTCATTCTCTTTTTGCGATATATTAATAAAACATGTGTTTATACATGTGTTTAAAAATCCAAATTATGACAGATACTTCAAAGTAAAATATGTTTTCTTAATACAAGAAAAAACTTTAAACTAAAGATGCAAAATCCTCAAAATAAATATTAGCTAATATTTGAAACGTTTTTATCTTAAATCTAAAGATTCAATATTTCAATTAATTTTAGGACAATATTTTTAATCAAACATGTTTTTTTTTTACTTTAGGGAAAATTTGCCTTAGTTCAAAGACTTGCAGCTTTAATCGAGGGGTGCATATTTCCAAAATTCGTATCTTAAATTTAATGGGAAAAATTAAGCAAATACTACAAACCTTCTTCTGATTATGATGAAATAAATCTGTCTTTAATATTGTGTAATAAGCTGCATAATTTTTAATATTTTTTTTTCATTTTGACAAGATTTTCAAATAAGTCGCATAAAAAGTGTCACTCCCACAAAGAGGTGGCACATTTTTATTAATAAAATATTCGAATTTTGGGATTTTGGGATTTTATAATTTTTATACCCTCCACCATAGGATGGGGGGTATATTAACTTTGTCATTCCGTTTATAACACATCGAAATATTGCTCTAAGACTTCATAAAGTATGTATATTCTGGGTCGTGGTGAAATTCTGAGTCGATCTGAGCATGTCCGTCCGTCCGCCTGTTGAAATCACGCTAACTTCTGAACGAAACAAGTTATCGACTTGAAACTTGGCACAAGTAGTTGTTATTGATGTAGGTCGGACGGTATTGCAAATGGGCCATATCGGTCCACTTTTACGTATAGCCCCTATATAAACGGACCCCCAAATTTGGCTTGCGATTGCTCTAAGAGAAACAAATTTCATCCGATCCGGCTGAAATTTGGTACATGGTGTTAGTATATGGTCTCTAACAACCGTGCAAAAATTGGTCTATATCGGTCCTCTTTTACGTATAGCCCCCATATAAACGGACCCCCAAATTTGGCTTGCGATCGCTTTAAGAGAAGCAAATTTCATCCGATCCGGCTGAAATTTGGCACATGGTGTTAGTATATGGTCTCTAACAACCATGCAAAAATTGGTCCACATCGGCCAATAATTATATATAGCCCCCATATAAACCGATCCCCCGATTTGGCTTGCGGAGCCTATAAGAAATGCAAATTTCATCCGATCCGGCTGAAATTTGGTACATGGTATTGTTATATGTTCTCTAATGATCATGCAAAAATTGGTTGACATCGGTCTATAATTATACATAGCCCCCGTATAAACCGATCCCCCGATTTGGCTTGCGGAGCCTCTAAGAAACGAAAATTTCATCCGATCCGGCTGAAATTTGGTACATGGTGTTGGTATATGTTCTCTAATGACCATGCAAAAATTGGTCCATATCGGTGTATAATTATATATAGCCCCCATTTAAATCGATTCCCAGATTTGTCCTCCGGAGCCTCTTGGAGGAGCAAAACTCATCCGATCCGGTTGAAATTTGGAACATGGTGTTAGAATGTGGTCTCTAACAAACCCGTAAGAATTGGTCCATATCGGTCCATAATTATATATAGCCCCCATATAAACCGTTCCCCAGATTTGATCTCCGGAGCCTCTTGGAGGAGCAAAATTCATCCGATCCGGTTGAAATTTGCAACGTGGTGTTAGTATAAGGCCGCTAATATCCATGCCAAAATTGGTCCATATTGGTCTATAGTTATATATAGCCGATCCCCAATCACACAAAAATTTTTCCATATCGGTTCATATTCATGGTTGCCACTCGAGTCAAAAATAATCTACCAAAATTTTATTTTTATGGAAAACATTGTCAAAATGTTATTTCTATAGAAAATTTTGTCAAAATTTTATTTCTATAGAAAATTTTGTAAATATTTCATTTTTATAGAAAATTTTGTAAAAATTTTATTTCTATAGAAAATTTTGTCAAAATTTTATTTCTATAGAAAATTTTGTCAAAATTTTATTTCTATAGAAAATTTTGTCAAAATTTTATTTCTATAGAAAATTTTGTCAAAATTTTATTTCTATAGAAAATTTTGTCAAAATTTTATTTCTATAGAAAATTTTGTCAAAATTTTATTTCTATAGAAAATTTTTTCCAAATTTTACTTCTATAGAAAATGTTGTCAAAATTTTATTTTGTCAAAATTTTATTTCTATAGAAACTTTAAGCTTAATTATATACGTATTTAATCGGCCTTATTTTGGTTAATATATACCCCGTATGGACTAACTTACAATTGAGAAGACGGTGTTAAGAAGTTTTAAGATACCTTGCCATCGGCAAGTGTTACCGCAACCCAAGTAATTCGATTGTGGATGACAGTCTTCAGTAGAAGTTTCTACACAATCCATGGTGGAGGGTACATAAGCTTCGGCCTGGCCGAACTTACGGCCGTATATACTTGTTATTAATAACATATTCGAATCTTGGGATTTTATAAGTTTTTTCTATGCATTTTTTTTTTGTAATTACATTTCTTCAAAATTTTTGCTTAACAATTTTTTATTAAATTTAGGACAAACATTTTGGAAATTTGTATTCCTCCGTTAAAGTCGTATGTCCTCGAACTTAGACAAATTTTCCTTAACGTAAATAAAAACATTAAGTAAAAGTAAATCGTCTTTTAATTAACGGAAATATTGAATCTTTAAATTTAAGATAAAAACGCTTTAACTATAGACTAAGACTTATTTTAATTTGATTGATCCTAGATTTGAAGCTTGATAGGCCCCTACAAAATGTTTTTATTTTATTGAAACCGAATCTGTGGCTCGGAATCTATACCAAAACCCTTAAGGGAAAATCAAAATCTTTGGATCCAAATAATCTTGTTTTTTTTAGTGTGTGGTCAGCGTTCTCTTCTTTACTAACCGATCGAAATCTGATTCACATCACATGAAGTATGCAAAATTTTATAGAAATCGGTTCAGATTTACATAGAGGTTCAGTTCAGTGATACCACAGTGGTGAACTTCTCTCTTATCACTGAGTGCTGCCGGACTTTATTCACCTGTTTAGTTAATACAATAAACTTTTTATTAATGTCATGAATTTTCTGCTTACAATAAAACTTTTCCACAATGTTATGTTTTTTTGTTGTATGATGAAGTCATGTCATCCAAGTTCTTTGCTAAAAAAAAATAACAATTGAACTAATTTTTAGTAAATTTTTCGAGTGCATATGTATATATCATACATACAAGTCGGTGTATTACATATTCAATGTTGTCTGCCTGCAGCCATACAAACCGTCATACCTATGTTTTGTACTTGTGTATGTACATAAATGCATAGTATAGTGATTAAATTCGCAGTTGTTATGTTACTATGCATAAGTTTACAAACATGGTTTATGTTCATTTATATGTTCATATGTATGTCGGTATGCGCTTGCAATTAAGTATATAGTTATGTACCTACATTGGCATTTACAACTCAAGTCATTGTATTTAAAGTAATTACGGGTACCTGTGCAGTCAACGATATGGGGATCAACAAAATGCATATGAGACATTTCCAAATGGCGAAAAAATGCCAAGAAGAAAAAAGTTAAAAAAATATATAAAATGATTTTGATGCCAATAAGAAGTAAAATATTAGGTAATCGAAAAATCTATTTGAATTTTTTAAATAGATGTCTTTGGAGTCATTTATTTACAATGAAACTATGCCATATCTCAAGAAAATATAGGTTAATTTTTGAATTTTTTTACTAAAATGTATTACAACAGGTATATACGGCATAGAAATAAAATTTTGACAAAATTTTCCATAGAAATAAAATGTTGACAAAATTTTCTATAGAAATAAAATTTTGAAAAAATTTTCTATAGAAATAAACTCTTGACAAAATTTTCTGTAGAAATAAAATTTTAACAAAGTTTTCTATAAAAATAACATTATGAAAAAATTTTCTATAGAAATCAAATTGTGAAAACATTTTCTAAAAAAATGAAATTTTGACAAAATTGTCTATAGAAATAAAATTTTGAAAAAATTGTCTATAGATATAAAATTTTGTCAAAATTTTTTATAGAAATATAATTTTAATCAAGTTTTCTACAACAAAATTTTGACAAAATTTTCTATAGAAATTAAACTTTGACAACATTTTCTATAGAAATAAAATTTTTACAAAATTTTAAACAAAATGTTGATAAAATTTACTATAGAAATAAAATTTTGGCAAAATCTTCTATAGAAATAAAATGTTGATATAATTTTCAGTAGAAATAAAATTTTAAGAAAATTTAGACAAAATCTTTTACAGAAATAAAATGTCGACAAAATTTTCTATAGAAATTAAATTTTGCCAAAATTTTCTGTAGAAGTAAAATTTTGACAAAATTCTCTATAGAAATAAAATTTTCACAAGATTTTCTATAGAAATAAAATTTTTACAAAATTTTCTATAGAAATAAAATTTTGACATCATTTTCCATAGAAAAAAAACTTTGACAAAATTTTCTATAGAAATAAAATTTGGAAAAAAATTTTCCATAGGAATGAAATTAGGAAAATAAGTTTCTATAAAAAGCACATTTTGACAAAATTTTCTATAGAAATAGATTTTTGACAAACTTGTCTATAGAAATAAAATTTTGATAAAATTTTCTATAGAAATAATTTTTTTACAAAATTTTCTATAAAAATAAAATGTTGACAAAAATTCTGTAGAAATAAACTTTTGCAAAAATTTTCTATAGAAATAACATTTTGCAAACATTTTCAATAGAAAAAAAAATTTGACACAATTTTCTATAGAAATAAAATTTTGACAAAATTTTCTATAGAAATGAAATTTTGACAAAATTTTCTATTGAAATAAAATGTTGTGCAAAATTTTCTATTGAAATAAAGTTTTGACAAATTTTCTATAGAAATAAAATGTTGCAAAATTTTCTATATGAATAAAATTTAAAAAAAAAATTATAAAAATAAAATTTTGACAAAATTTTCTCTAGGAATACAATTTTGACCAAATTTTCTCCAGGAATAAAATTTTGACAAAATTTTCTATAGAATTTAAATCTTGGCAATATTTCCTTTAGAAATAAAATACTAACCAAAATATAAAGAAATTAAATTTTGAAAAAATTTTTTATAGAAATACAATTTTGAGATAATTTTCTATAGAAATACAATATTGAGATAATTTTCTATAGAAATAAAATTTGACAAAATGTTCTATAGAAATTAAATTTTGACAAAGAAAATGTTAACAATATTTTCAATAGAAATAAAATTTTGAGAAAATTTTTTATAGAACTAAAATTTTAACAAAATTTTCTACAAAAATAACATTTTGACAAAATTTTCTATACAAATGAAATTTAGACAAAATTTTCAATAGAAATAATATTTTGATAAAATTTTCTATAGAAATAAAATTTTGAGATAATTTTTATATAGAAATAAAATGTTGAGAACCTGTTTTATAGAAATAAAATTTTAATAAAATTTTCTACAAAAATAAAATGTTGACAAAATTTTCTGTAGAAAGAGAATTTTGACAAAATTTTTCAATAAAATTTTGAAAAAATTTTTTATAGAAATAAAATTTTAAAAAAATTTTCTGTAAAAAGAGAATTTTGACAAAATTTGTCAATAAAATTTTTACAAAATCTTCTGTAGAAGTAAAATGTTGACATAATTTCCAATAGAAATAAAATTTTGAGAACATTTTCTATAGAAACAAAATTTTCTACAAAAATAACATTTTGACAAAATTTTGTATACAAATGAAATTTAGACAAAATTTGCTATAGAAAAAAATTTTGACACAATTTTCTATAGAAATACAATTTTCTATAGAAATAAAATTTGGAAAAAAAATTTCTATAGGAATAAAATTTGAAAAAAAAAATTTACTATAAAAATAAAATTTTGACAAAATTTTCTATAGAAATAGAGTTTTGGCAAACTTTTCTATAGAAATAAAATGTTTACAAAATTTTCTATAAAAATAAAATTTTGACAAATTTTTTATAGAAAAAAAAATTGAAAAAATTTTCTACAGAAATAAAATTTTGACAAACATTTTCGATAGAAATAAAATTTTGACAAAATTTTCTATAGAATTTAAAATTTGGCAAAATTACCTATAGAAATAAAATTTTGGCATAATTCTTTACAGAAATACAATTTTACAAAATTTTCTATAGAAATAAAATGTTGACAAAATTTTCTATAGAAATAACATTTTGCAAAAATTTTCTATAGAAATAATATTTTGCAAACATTTTCGATAGAAATAAAATTTTGAAAAAATTTTCTATAGAAATAAAATTTTGCAAAAATTTTCTATAGAAATAATATTTTGCAAACATTTTCGATAGAAATAAAATTTTGAAAAAATTTTCTATAGAAATAAAATTTTGACAAACTTTTCTATAGAAATAAAATTTTGACAAAATTTTCTATAGAAATAAAATTTTGTCATAATTTTCTATAGAAATGAAATTTTGCAAAGTTTTCTATAGAAATAAAATTTTGACATAATTTTTCATATAAATACAAATTTGACAAAATTTTATCTAGAAATGAAAAAGGTGCCTATAATACCTTTAGATTTAGAAAGGACCGACTTCGCCTTAGAATTTCTCGCTGATCAAGATTATACCCCCATCACTATTCTATGGTGGTAAAAATGTTTGCCAACATATCTGTCACACCATATCACAAAACAATGATTAGGACAGATAAGTATGTAGAATATCTCCCAATTGTTTTGTTTTGTTTCGTTTTGTTTTGGTTCGTTTCAACAACTTTAATGGCAAAAATTATAATAAATTTTAAATAGATGCCAAGAGATGTCAAAAATTGCAACGTTTTGCACAAAAAAAAAAAAACAATAACAATAACAAAAAAAACTTTTTTATTATGATTTCTAAACCCAAAAGATACAACTTTACTGACTACTTGTAAACGCATCAAACGAGTAACCAAAAAATATGAAAATGCCACTCCATTTTTATTCCCTTCACACAGATTTGCAAGTCAAGTTGCCAGTGCTGCTAGTTGAGTAGTAAACACAACGAGCAACATGGCGAAAATATTATTAAAAACTTTCCCCTCTAAACAATATGTTACAATGCACAAATTTTCCATAAATTGCTCTTGTTTTGTAACAAAAATATTTTTGTTTTTCAATTGTTTAGTATTTTTGCTCTGGCTGATGAGAAATAAAATTGAAATGAAAAGTTGTCATAAGTTTTGGTTCACATGAATTTATGATGTAGCCTTTTTCCCTTGAATCCCTGTTTTGTTTTTTTGTGAAATGTGTGTTGTTTTTCCCATTAGTGATGTCAAAAAGTTGCATTTGTTATTATTTTACATGACTTTCTGTGATATTTTCTAGTAAATTGTTAAAATGCATATAATTTGATTGTAGAAGACATTATGTTAAGCTGATGTGTGAGATATGTAGTTTTTTTTTACCATAAAGCTTCCAATCAAAGCAAAAATAATGACTTAGGTATGTCATATTTATGCTAAGGACATTATGGTAGTTTAAAATTTTTTATACGGGAAAATTGATTTTTTTAAGTAAATATGTATGTGTAATGACTACCAAAATTATCTGTGGCATTTATTTAAAAAAAAATGTTTTATTTTTTTTGTTAATTTACCTCTTAAATTTATTTTTGAACAACATACCTGCAAATAAAAGAAAATAATACATATTAAAAACTTTTAATTTTAATGAAATTGGTGTAGATGTACATAATTATATCCGAGCGCAAAATTTTAGAAGTTATTCCAAAGGCACAACTTTAAAACCACTTCCAAAAAATGTCCTCCCAAAGACGTTCTTTATTTTAACTACACGGGAAGTTCTTCTAATTCAATTTTTATACCCTCCACCCTAGGATGGGATTATATTAACTTCCGTCGTTCCGTTTGTAACACATCGAAATATTGTTCTAAGACCCCATAAGGTATATATATTCTGGGTCGTGGTGAAATTCTGAGTCGATCTAAGCATGTCCATTCGTCCGCCCGTCTGTTGAAATCACTAATTCCTAACTTACGAACGAAACTAGCTATCGACTTGAAACTTGGCATAAGTAGTTGTTATTAATGTAGGTCGGATGGTATTGCAAATGGGCTGTATTGGACCACTTTTACGTATAGCCCTCATATAAACCTATCCTCAAAATTGACATCTGGAGCATTTTGGAGGAGCAAACTTCACCCGATCCGGTTGAAATTTGGTACGTGGTGTTAGTATGTGGTCTCTAACAACCATGCAAAAATTGGTCCACATCGGTCCATAATTATACATAACACCCATTTATACCGATCCCCAGATGTGACCTCCGGAGCCTATTAGGGGAGCAAAATCCATCCGATCCGGTTGAAATTTGGTACATTGCGCTAATGTATGGCCGCTAACAACCATGCCAAAATTTTATTTCTATAGAAAATTTTGTCAAAATTTCATGCTATAGAAAATTTTGTCAAAATTTTATTTCTATAGAAAAATTTGTCAACATTTTATTTCGATAGAAAATTTTGTGAAAATTTTATTTCGATAGAAAATTTTGTCAAAATTTTATTTCTATAGAAAATTTTGTCAACATTTTATTTCTATAGAAAAATTTGTCAACATTTTATTTCGATAGAAAATTTTGTGAAAATCTTATTTCTATAGAAAATTTTGTGAACATTTTATTTCGATAGAAAATTTTGTGAACATTTTTGTTTCTATAGAAAATTTTGTCAAAATTTTATTTCTATAGAAAAGTTTGTCAAAATTTTATTTGTATAGAACATTTTGTTATAATTTTATTTCTACAGAAAATTTTGTTCTATAGAAAATTTTGGCAAAATTTTATTTCTTTAGAAAATTTTGTCAAATTTTTTTTTCTATCGAAAATTTTGCCAAATTTTATTCCTATAGAAAATTTAGTCAAAATTTTATTTCTATAGACATTTTGTCAAAATTTTATTTCTATAGAAAGATTTGTTATAATTTTATTTCTATAGAAAATTTTGTCAACATTTTATTTCTATAGAAAATTGTGTCAAAATTTCATGCTATAGAAAATTTTGTCAAAGTTTTATTTCCAATGAATATTTTGTCAAAATTTTATTTCTATAAAAAATTTTCCACAGAAAATTTTGTCAAAATTTTATTCCGAAATTTTTTGATTTTATTCGATCTTTCTTTTTTCCAATAGAAAATAATTAATCAAGCTTGAGTACGATCTCAAGCTTGATTAATTATTTTCTATTAAAATTTTATTCCTATAGAAAATTTTGTTATAATCTTATTTATATAGAAAATTTTGTCACAATTTTATTTCTATAGAAAATTTTTTCAAAATTTTATTTCTATAGAAAATTTTGTCAAAATTGTATTTCTACAGATAATTTTGTCAAAATTTTTTTTATATAGAAAATTTTGTCAAAAATTTATTTCTATAGTAAATTTTGTCAAAATTTCATGCTATAGAAAATTTTGCCAAAATTTTATTTTTATAGAAAATGTCAAAATTTTATTTCTATAGAAAATTTTGTCAAAATTGTATTTCTATAGAAAATTTTGTCAAAATTTTATTTCTATAGAAAATTTTGTCAAACTTTCATTCTATAGAAAATTTATTAAAAATTTTATTTCTATAACAATTTTTGTCAAAATTTTATTTCTATAGAAAATTTTGTCAACATTTTATTTCGATAGAAAATTTTGTCAAAATTTTATTTCCATAGAATTTTTTGTCAAAATTTTATTTCTATAGAAAATTTTATCAAAATTTTATTTCTATAGAAAATTTTGTCAAAATTTTATTTCTATAGAAAATTTTGTCAAAATTTTATTTCCATAGAAATTTTTGTCAAAATTTCATTCTATAGAAAATTTAGTAAAACTTTTATTTCTAGAGAAAATTTTGTCAAAATTTTATTTCAATGGATTTTTTTTCAAAATTTTATTTCTATAGAAAATTTTTTCAAAATGTTATTTCTATAGAAAATTTTGTCAAAATGTTACTTCCATAGAAAATTTTGTCAAAATTTTGTTTCTATAGAAAATTTTGTCAAAATTTTATTTCTATAGAAAATTTTGTTAAAATTTTATTTCTATAGAAATTTTTGTCAATATGTTATTTCTATAGGAAAGTTAGTCAAAATTTTATTTCTATAAAAAATTTTGTTATAATTTTATTTATATAGAAAATTTTGTCAAAATTTTATTTATATAGAAAATTTTGTCAAAATTTTATGTCTATAGAACATTTTGTCAAAATTTTATTTCTATAGAAAATTTTGTTATAATTTTATTTCTATAGAAAATTTTGTCTAAATTTCATTCTATAGAAAATTTCGTCAAAATTTTATTTCTATAGAAAATTTTGTCAAAATTTTATTTCTAAAGAAAATTTTGTCAAAATTTTATTTCTATAGAAAATTTTGTCAAATTTTATTTCTATAGAAAATTTTGTCAAATTTTATTTCTATAGAAAATTTTGTCAAAATTTTATTTCTATAGAAAATTTTGTCAAAATTTTATTTCTATAGAAAATTTTGTCAAAATGTTATTTCTATAGAACATTTTAACAAAATTTTATTTCTATAGAAAATTTTGTCAAAATTTTATTTCTATAGATAATTTTGTTAAAATTTTATTTCTACCGAACATTTTTTCAAAATTTCATTCTCTAGAAAATTTTTTCAAAATTTTATTTCTATAGAAAATTTTATCAAAATTTTACTTCTATAAAAAATTTTGTCAAAATTTTATTTCTATAGAAAATTTTGTCAGAATTTTATTTCTATAGAACATTTTGTCAAAATTTTATTTCTATAGAAAATTTTGTCAAAATTTTATTTCTATAGAAAATTTTGTCAATATTTTATATCTATAGAAAATTTTGTCAAAATTTTATTTCTATAGAAAATTTTGTCAAAATTTTATTTCTATAGAAAAGTTTGTCAAAATTTTATTTGTATAGAAAATTTTGTTATAATTTTATTTCTATAGAAAATTTTGTCAAAATTTTATTTCTATAGAAAATGTTGTCAAAATTTATTTCTATAGAAAATTTTGTCAAAATTTTATTTCTATAGAAAATGTTATCAAAATTTTATTTCTATAAAAATTTTTGTCGAAGTTTTATTTCTATAGAAAATTTTGTGATAATTTCATTCTGTAGGAAATTTTGTCAAAATTTTATTTCTATAGAAAATTTTGTCATTTTTTTATATTAAAAACATTTTCAATTCAATTCCAAAACACTGAATTCAGATCACACCCTAAAATGTGATTCAAATTCAGTGCAATCATAAAACTCCTACAATTCTGGACGTAGAAGCTCTATATAAAGTTAATGGCAGGGAAATTGAAAGATATTTAATCTGAATCTTCGTAGTTTTTTATCAAATAAAATTGTTTTTTCGTTTTGTGTGTATTGGGGCAATATTTAAATTTCAACCGATTTCAAATAATGATTCGTTTTAGTTTTCCTTTATATAATTTTTTATTCACCTAAGTGGGTTTAAAATAATTTGATTTATTCTATATTAAACTGAGAGCTCAAAAACAAAAAAAAAACTTCTTCAAAGTTATTTATCCTTGACAAAATGTTTTTGACACATGTGCCAACTGTTTACAAAACAAAGTAAAAACTAATCTTTTGCATACTCAAATATGCACAATCTAAACAAAACCCTTAAGGCATAAAAAAAAAACGAAAAACTTAAATCTTTCTTATATAATCATATCAACATCTTAAGAAGTTCTCCCACGCATATGAAGAAGATATCAAAAGTCAGTTTTGTAATATATACTCTGGGCAAAATGGAAAAGGAAAGTTTTTGTGTGTAGAGCAATGAGAGGGTTTCCAGAGAGAATTTGTTCTGGGAGGTTTTCTTCATCTTTTCGGAAATATTGAAAAATTGCTTGCAGTTTTCCTTAACGTCGAGGGAGAGAGAAGTTTAGTTTGCAGTTGGGGTTTTTAAGGATTTTAAAAACCTAGAATTAACCAATAAGCAAGTTTTTTATTTTTGTTCTTATTTTATTTTCGAGTTGAATAGCCACATGGAAAGAGAGATTTAGTTATCGAAGTTATTATCCAGTTACATTTAACAAATGCATAAATTGAAGAATTTAAAAAAAAATATAAATTCCAATTTTTATTAAATTTGATTTAGAAGATAGCAAAACTTTTTTAATTGAGCTTAAGGTTTTTTTTAGTTGCCCAAATTGTATATAATTCAAATTTCGTTTCACCCAATAATGATGATGAGAACTAAAAAAAATTGGGATTTCCTATTATCATACCATAATTTAATTAAAAACCTTAGGAAGAGACTATTATCTTGATTCCTAGAAAATGCTGCATAAGAAACCGGATAGAAAAACTTTTCTAATTTTTATATTTTGTTTTCATGGATATTGTTTAACCTAAAGTGTTATTAAAAAGTTTAAACTTCATAGACATAAGAGGAAGAGAACACTTATTTATGTACAAAGTTTACATGATTATTATATTTTTAGACAACACAAATGTATTATAATTTTGTGTATATTCATAATCTTGAAATAGTGTATTTATTAATTCATAGATGATTCTGAATTGTTAAAAATTTCGATTTTTGTATAATAGAGAAATTAAGAATTAGACAATTTAAAAGGGCTTAAAAATATGCTGAAATCGAAAGAGTCCATAATTGGCCAAAAGTGAAGGGCATTCGGTATGAGCGCCTGAAAAAATTATTGACCAAAAATGAAACATTTTGAAACCGATCTACACGCATTTTACAAAGTATTAAGGTCAACTTTCTTGAAAATATAGAAACGTTTAAAAAAAAGAAAGTTCATAATTTGTGCATTAAAAAATTGTTTCTTCAAATTCTTGATTTGAATCTTTGAAATTTTGTGTCGTTCTGTTAAAGTCGTATATCTTTGAATGAAGGCAAATTTCCCTTAAAGTAATGAAAAACATTTTTGATTTAAAGAAATAATCTTCAAAATTTTAACTGAGATATTAAACCTTTGAGGTGAATGAAAATAAAAAGCTTCAAACATAGGATAATAATCATTTTGAAGATTTGGCATCCTTGGTTTTGTTATTTTTTTAATACCCACCACCATACAATGGTGACGGGGGTATAAAAAGGTTGTAGGTAGGGAGCCACCATGGTGCAATGGTTAGCATGCCCGCCTTGCATCAACAACGTCGTGGGTTCAATTCCTGCTTCGACCGAACACCAAAATGGTTTTCAGCGGTGGATTATCCCACCTCAGTAATGCTGGAGACATTTCTGAGGGTTTCAAAGCTTCTCTAAGTGGTTTCACTATAATGTGGAACGCCGTTCGGACTCGGCTATAAAAAGGAGGTCCCTTGTCATTGAGCTTAACATGGAATCGGGCAGCACTCAGTGATAAGAGAGAAGTTCACCACAGTCCTACCAGAAAATATCGTGCGTGAGGGCGCGTGAGTATGATTTTTCAGTCGTGAGTGTGTGTGAGCGTAAGCCGAGTCCGAACGGCGTTCCATTCCAGTAAAACCACTTAGAGAAGCTTTGAAGCCCTCAGAAATGTCACCAGCATTACTGAGGTGGGATAATCCACCGCTGAAAAACTTTTTCGTGTTCGGTCGTAGCAGGAATCGAACCCACGACCTTGTGTATGCAAGGCGGGCATGCTAACCATTGCACCACGGTGACGATATAACCATGTCCGTCTGTCTGTCTGCTGTAATAATCACGCTACAGTCTTCAATAATGAAGCAATCGTTCTGCAATTCTACACAAACTCGTCTTTTGTCTGCAGGCAGGTCAAGTTCGAAGATGGGCTATATAGGTCCAAGTTTTGATATAGTCTCCATATAAACCGAGGCCAAGACCCCCGATTTGGGGTCTTGGCCTTATAGAAACAGTAGTTATTATCCAATTTGCCTGAAATTAGAAATCTAGAGGTATTTGAAGACCATAAAGACGTGAACCGGAAATGGTGGATATTGGTCCATATTTTGGTATAGCCCCCATATGGACCGATTTCCCGATTTTGCTTTTTGGGCGTCTAGAAAGTGTATTTTCTATCCGATTTGCCAGAAATTGGAAATCCAGAGGTATTCTAGGACCATAAAGAGGTGTGCCGAAAATGGGGTGTATCGGTCCATGTTTTGATATAGCCCCCATATAGACCGATCTCCCGAATTTATTTCTTGGGCTTCTACAATACGTAGTTTTTACCCAATTTGCCTGAAATTGGAAATCTAGAGGTATTTTAGGACCCTAAAGACATGTGCCGAAAATGGTGAGTACCGGTCCATGTTTTGATTTAGCAACCTTATTGACCGATCTCCCGATTTTATTTCTTGGGCTTCTAGAATCCGTAGTTTTTACCCAATTTGCCTGAAATTGGAAATCTAGAGGTATTTTAGGACCTTTAAGAGGTGGGCCGAAAATGGGGCGTATCGGTCCATGTTTTAATATAGCCCCCATATAGACCGATCTCCCGATTTTATTTCTTGGGCTTCTAGAATCCATAGTTTTAATCCAATTTACCTGAAATTTGAAATCTAGAGGTATTCTAGGACCACAAAGACGTGTGCCGAAAATGGTTAGTACCGGTCCATGTTTTGATATAGACCCCATATAGACCGATCTCACGATTTTACTTCTTGGTCTTCTAGAATCCATAGTTTTAATCCAATTTACCTGAAATTTGAAAACTAGAGGTATTTTAGGACCCTAAAGACATGTGCCGAAAATGGTGAGTACCGGTCCACGTTTTGATATAGCAACCATATTGACCGATCTCCCGATTTTATTTCTTGGGCTTCTAGAATCCGTAGTTTTTACCCAACTTGCCTGAAATTGGAAATCTAGAGGTATTTTAGGACCTTTAAGAGGTGGGCCGAAAATGGGGCGTATCGGTCCATGTTTTAATATAGCCCCCATATAGACCGATCTCCCGATTTTATTTCTTGGGCTTCTAGAATCCATAGTTTTAATCCAATTTACCTGAAATTTGAAATCTAGAGGTATTCTAGGACCACAAAGACGTGTGCCGAAAATGGTTAGTAACGGTCCATGTTTTGATATAGCCCCCATATAGACCGATCTCCCGATTTTATTTCTTGGGCTTCTAGAATCCATAGTTTTAATCCAATTTACCTCAAATTTGAAAACTAGAGGTATTTTAGGACCCTAAAGACGTGTGCCGAAAATGGTGAGTACCGGTCCATGTTTTGATATTGGCACCATATAGACCAATCTCCCGATTTTACTTCTTGGTCTTCTAGAATCCGTAGTTTTTACCCAATTTGCCAGAAATTGGAAATCTAGAGGTATTCTAGGACCTTTAAGAGGTGTGCCGAAAATGGTGAGTACCGGTCCATGTTTTGATATAGCTACCATGTAGACCGATCTCCCGATTTTACTTCTTGGGCTTCTAGAATCCGTAATTTTTACCCAATTTGCCTCAAATCGGAAATCTTGAGGTATTCTAGGACCGTAAAGAGGTGTGTCGAAAATGAAGTGTATCGGGCCATGTTTTGATATAGCCCCCATACAGACCGATATCCCGATTTTACTTCTTGGGCTTCTAGAATCCGTAGTTTTTACCCAATTTGCCTCAAATCGGAAATCTAGAGGTATCCTAGGACCTTAAAGAGGTGTGTCGAAAATGGTGATTATCAGACCATGTTTTGATATAGCCCCCATATAGACCGATCGCCCTAGTTTACTTCTTGGGCTTCTAGAATCCGTAGTTTTTACCCAATTTGCCTGAAATTGGAAATCGAGAGGTATTTTAGGACCTTTAAGAGGTGTGCCGAAATGGTGAGTACCGGTTCATGTTTTGATATAGCCACTATGTAGACCGATCTCCCGATTTTACTTCTTGGGCTTCTAGAAACCGTAATTTTTACCCAATTTGCCTCAAATCGGAAATCTTGAGGTATTCTAGGACCATAAAGAGGTGTGTCGAAAATGAAGTGTATCGGGCCATGTTTTGATATAGCCCCCATATAGACCGATATCCCGATTTTACTTCTTGGGCTTCTAGAATCCGTAGTTTTTACCCAATTTGCCTGAAATTGGAAATCTAGAGGTGTGTCGAAAATGGTGATTATCAGACCATGTTTCGATATAGCCCCCATATAGACCGATCGCCCTAGTTTACTTCTTGGGCTTCTAGAATCCGTAGTTTTTACCCAATTGGCCTGAAATTGGAAATCGAGAGGTATTTTAGGACCTTTAAGAGCTGTGTGTTCTTGGTCTTCTAGAATCCGTAATTTTTACCCAATTTGCCTGAAATTGGGTAAACAAACTCTAGGAAGATAAAGAGATGTGTCGAAAATGGTAAGTATCGGCCCATGTTTTGATATAGCCCCCGTATAGACCGATCTCCCGATTTTATTTCTTCGGCTTCTAAAATCCGTAGTTTTTACCCAATTTGCCTGAAATTGGAAATCTAGAGGTATTCAAGCAAAATAAGGAGACGTACCGAAAATGGTGATTATGGGTCCATGTTTTGATATAGCCCCCATATAGACCGATCTCCCGATTTTACTTCTTGGGCTTCTAGAATCCGTAGTTTTTAACAATTTGCCAGAAATTGGAAATCTAGAGGTATTCTAGAATCATAAAGAGGTATGCCGTATATATTGATTATCGGTACAATTTTTGAAGGGGCTACCCTTATAAACCCTTATGTGCTGAATACTGTGTGTATCCTTCCATGTGTTGGTATAGCCCCCATTACACCGAACTCCCGATTGCGGTTTTTATCCGATTTGCCACTAATTGAAATTTTAGATTTTAATTCAAAGCGGTATTTCATCATTGTCTTGCACACTTACAAGAGATGTTTATGATTCCTCTAAAACTCAAACAAAAAATGGTTCTTATAAATTCAGAATCTGATCAAGTCTTCATAGGTAAAATCTTTACATTTATCTGTGGGAAGCGTACTGGTTGAACTGATCTGCTTGGGAAAATATCTGTCATCAAACCCCCCTGTAATTTTCCAAGGAAACTATTATATTTGATTCATGTTGGTGGGTATTTAAGATTCGGCCCGGCCGAACTTACTACGGTATATACTTGTTTTTATTTTTTTTTTTATATATAAGTGAAATATTTTTTTCATATTCCATCATTCTTAATATCATTTATGCTTTGTGATAGCTTCTTTGCAAATAATATACAATCATATCCAGTATTATTGTTGCAGTAAATGGTTTAAGTGTCATATGGAATAAATATTCGCATTTTAAGTTTTATTTCTATTATTGAAAATTGATTTTGTTTCTAAGAATTTCGATTAGTTGTGAACAAATATACGAACAAAAAACAAAATAAATTCAAAAAAGTACAAAATATAGTAAATTATCGCATTTGATTGCAAGTTCGACATAATAACACACATGAAACAGGTTTTTATTTCCAAGTCAATGAGAAATGTCTGGCAGAATCGATTTACCTGGATGACTAAACAAAAGCAAACTCAAGGTGGGCAGAATTGACTATGGTAATACCCTGAACCAAAACAGTAATTAAACAAAAAAAATATACAAATATTTTTAAGAGTATTCACATTTTAAAAATACCATCTCAGTTTATATAAAATGTTTGGCTTCACTTAATCCTTATACATTTTAAATGCATTTTCTTCGAAACCATATCTTAGATGAAGAGTTTAAATGACAAAATATTTTCATTTTTAATTGGAGGCATAATTTTTTTTCAACAGACTCCAGTGGTCCATATTTCAGCTATTACACAAATTTTAAATACAAATAATTGGATAAATTAAATACGTGATCGAGACCAACAAATGGGCCCTATTTGTGATATTTCCGTAATAATTGCATACATACCTTGACAATGTTATGATAAAAAGTGGCAGAGTATGACAAAAAAGTATCACATTTAGTGGCACAATAAAAAGGTGGGGCACAAAAGTGTCACCACTTGAAAAAAAACATGCTACATTTGCCACTAAAGTCGCACAACGGTAATAATGTATCATTGTGACGACTAACATCCCTTTGACTTATGGTAGTGTATCTATTAGGAACTTGTTTTCAAATACTTCTCAATAAATATGATATTATAGCTGTAAATGTGTTCCTTTCTAACTACCTAACATGAATCAATGGCAATAGTAAATATGACCTTAGCTGCAGCAAACTGAAAGCTATTGTATTATAAAGTATTTTTGTTTATTTGTTTGTTTTCAAATAATCTTCTGTTGCATTTCAATATGCTATTTGAGAATTTTAGTATAGCTGCCAGATGAAATCCCAAAACTACAAATGTTTTCTTTTGTACACACAAAAAAATATTTTTCTGATTCAATCACGAAATTAATTGATCCAATTAATTTTTTAATTGAAATGTCTTCAATCACAGAAATGATAGTATCAATTAAAAAATTAATTGACAGTCAATTAAAAAATTAATTGATAAAATTAAAAACTTAATTGATACTATTAATTTGTGTGATTGATTTTTATTTCAATTAAAAAATTTGTTGAATCAATTAAATTTTTAATTGAATATTTTTTAAAACTCAATTAAGATTTTAATTGGAAAAAATTTCGTAAATTTTTTCTCTGTGTAGCTTTTAAGATTAAAAAAAAGGTATTTTTTGCTATATAGAATATCTACAAACTTAAATATACAAAACAGATGTGAAGTAGTTAGTTAGCATGTGATCATATGATGAGATTCAAAGAAATCGATGTGTTGAGAGTTTTCAAACATTTTAATTAAATATTTGTGAAAGGGGAAATAAATGAAATGACTGTTCATTTTTATTTGGATTTAATTTCACAATAATTTGCAAACAAATCGAATTGATTCATTTTTTAGGTAATTGTTAATTTACCCGTTTTATTTGTATTTTGTAAATTATATATGTTCGTGGAAATGTTCACACTTAAATATTTGAATAAGCAAACTTATTAAATAATATACATTTTATGAATTTAATTAAATAATTGAAAATTTTTACACTACAATACAAAATTTCGCAAAAATTTTTTATAGAAATAAAATTTTGACAAAATTTTGCAAAAATTTTCTATAGAAATAAAATTTTGACAAAATTTCTATAGAAATTAAATTTTGCAAAAATTTTCTTTAGAAATTAAATGTTGACAAAATTTCTATAGAAATACAATTATTACAAAATTCTCCATAGAAATAAAATTTTGACAAAAATTTGTATAGACTTTATTTTCTATAAAAAAAAATTGCAAAAATTTTCTATAGAAATAAAATTTTACAAACAATTTCTAAAGAAATTAAATTTTGACAAAATTTTCCATAGAAATAAAATTTTGACAAATTTATCCATAGTGTTTGGGTATAACAGAGTATGGTTGGAGTTAGCGGGGATAAGCGGGGATTACCTTTACCTGTGTGAGATGAACAGAATGATCATGGATCTCTCATGAGCCGAAGATAAACCAAAAGCTTTATGAAAAATCAATTGGTTTATCGCTCCCAGAAAAGATGACCAAAGATGACGATAAAACCATGGATAAAAATAAATGAAACAGCAATTAGGGAATGGACTGTATTTAAAGATTGTGTTTTATTTTCTTTTGTCGACTTCTTACCAGTAGGTGTTCGTAGTTACAGGGATGAAAAGCAAGTGACTTATAAAGGAAATACTATTTTCAAAATGGCTTAGTGATTTTATGGATAAAACTTAATTTAATTATCTGATTACTCATCTACCAATGTGACACTGTAGACAGAAATTCATTTGGGGATTTTTATACTAATCTAGGAATTCATGTATTGATTAGGGTTTTCGTTTCAACGTAAACACATAGAAATAAAATTGTGACAAAATTTTCTATATAAATAAAATTTTGCCATATTTTCAATAGAAATAAAATTTTGCCATATTTTTATAGAATCAAAATTTTTACAAAATTTTCTATAGATATAAAATTTTGACAAAATTTTCTATAGAAATAAAATCAACAAAATTTTCTATAGAAATACATTTTATTTTCTATAAAATGCATAAATTTTGTAAAAACAAATAATTTTGCTAAAACTTTCTAAAGAAATATTAAATTGCAAAAATTTTCAATAGAAATAAAATTTTGACAACATTTTCTATAGAAAAAACTTTTGAAAAATTTTATATAGAACTAAAATTTTGACAAATAGATATAAAATTTTGACAAAATTTCCTATAAAAATAACATTTTTCAAAAAATTTTCTATAGAAATCAAATTTTGAAAAAAATTTCTCTAAAAATAAAATTTTACAAAAATTTTTTCTAGAAATAAAATATTGACAAAATTTTTTATAGATATATAATTTTGACAAAATTTTCCATAGAAATAAAATTTTAACAAAATTTTTTATAGACTTTATTTTCTGTAAAACTAAATTTTGCAAAAATTTTCTATAGAAATAAAATTTTGATATAAATATATAGAAATAAAATGTATTTTCTACAAAAATAAAATTTTGACAAAACTGTCTATAAAAATAAAATGTTGCATACATTTTCTATAAACATAAAATTTTGCAAAAACTTTCTATAGAAATAAAATTTTGCAAAAATTTTCAATAGAAATATGTTACAATTTTGACATTTTATATAAAAAAAATTTTTGACAAATTTTTTTATAGAAACAAAATTTTGACAAATAGATATAAAATTGTGATAAAATTTCCTATAGAAATAATATTTTGTAAAAATTTTTCAAAAGAAATAAAATTTTGCAAAAATTTTCTATAAAGATAAAATTTTGCAAAAATTGTCTATAGAAATAAAATTTTGACCAAATTTTCCATAGAAATAAAATTTTCGACAAATGTTCTATGGAAATAAAATTTTGCAAATTTTTTTTTTTTTATAAAAATAAAATTTTGACAAAATTTTCTATAGAAATATAATTTTGACAAAATTTTCCATATAAATATAATTTTGACAAAATATTCTATAGAAATATAATTTTGACAAAATTTTCCATAGATATAAAATTTTGACAAAATTTTGTATTTTCTGTAAAACTAAAATTTTGCAATAATTTTCTATAGAAATAACATTTTTACAAAATTTTCTATAGAAATAAAATTTTGATATAAATATATAGAAATAAAATTTATTTTCTATAAAAATAAAATTTTGACAAAACTGTCTATAAAAATAAAATTTTGCATACACTTTCTATAATCATAAAATTTTACAAAAACTTTCTATAGAAATAAAATTTTGCAATAATTTTCAATAGAAACACAATTTTGATGTTTTCTATATAAAAAAAAAATTAACTATTTTTTATAGAAACAACATTTTGACACATAGATATAAAATTTTTACAAAATTTCCTATAGAAATAATATGTTGTAAACATTTTATTAAATATAAAATTTTGCAACAATTTTCTATAAAAATAAAATTTTGCAAAAATTTTCTACAGAAATAAAATTTTGACCAAATTTTCTATAGAAGTAAACTTTTCGAAAAATGTTCTATAGAAATAAAATTTTGCAAATTTTTGTTGTAGAAATAAAATTTTGACAAAATTTTCTATAGAAATAAAATTTTGACAAAATTTTCAATAGAAATAAAATTTTGACAAAATTTTCTATAGAAATAAAATTTTGACAAAATTTTGTATAGACTTTATTTTCTATGAAAATAAAATGTTGCTATATTTTCAATAGAAATAAATTTTTTAAAAAATTTTCTATAGAAACAAAATGTTTACAAAATTTTCTTTAGAAATAAAATTTTGATAAAATAAAAAAAATAAAATTTTAACAAAATTTTCTACAGAAATAAAATTTTAACAAAATTTTCTATAGAAATAAAATTTTAACAAAATTTTCTATAAAACTAAAATTTTGCATAAATTTTCTATAAATATAAAATTTTGCAAAAATTTTCAATAGAATTAAAATTTTGACAACAGTTTCTATAGAAACAAATTTTCTATAGAAATAAAATTTTGACAAATAGATATAAAATTTTGACAAAATTTCCTATAGAAATAATATGCTGTACAAAAATTTCTAAAGAAATAAAATTTTGCAAAAATGTTCTATAAAAACAAAATTTTGACAAAATTTTCTATAGAAATATAATTTTGATAAAATTTTCTATAGAAATAACATTTTTACAGAAGTTTCTATAGAAATAAAATTTTGAATATAGAAATAAAATTTATTGTCTATTAAAATAAAATTTTGACAAAACTGTCTATAAAAATAAAATTTTGCATACATTTTCTATAAACATAAAATTTTGTAAAAACTTTGTATAGAAATAAAATTTTGCAAAAATTTTCAATAGAAATACAATAAAAAAATTTTTAAATTTTCTATAGAAATAAATTTTTGACAAATAGATATAAAATTTTGACAAAATTTCCTATAATTTCCTATGTTGTAAAAATTTTTCTAAAGAACTAAAATTTTGCAAACATTTTCTATAAAAATAAAATTTTGCAAAAATTTTCTATAGAAATAAAATTTCGACAAAATTTTCTATAGAAATATAATTTTGACAAAATTTTCCATAGAAATAATTCCTATAATAATAATAATTTGTACAAAAATTTCTAAAGAAATAAAATTTTGCAAAATGTTCTATAAAAACAAAATTTTGACAAAATTTTCTATAGAAATATAATTTTGATAAAATTTTCTATAGAAATAACATTTTTACAGAAGTTTCTATAGAAATAAAATTTTGAATATAGAAATAAAATTTATTGTCTATTAAAATAAAATTTTGACAAAACTGTCTATAAAAATAAAATTTTGCATACATTTTCTATAAACATAAAATTTTGCAAAAACTTTGTATAGAAATAAAATTTTGCAAAAATTTTCAATCGAAATACAATAAAAAAAAATTTAAAAATTTTCGATAGAAATAAATTTTTGACAAAGAGATATAAAATTTTAACAAAATTTCCTATAGAAATATGTTGTAAAAATTTTTCTAAAGAAATAAAATTTTGCAAACATTTGCTATAAAAATAAAATTTTGCAAAAAGTTTCTACACGCAAAGAAAAAAAACGTTTGGAAAACGTGTACCGAAAACGTTTTTCTTTTGTTAGAGTTTTTTGAATTGCTTCGAAAAGTATACTCTTTTATCACCAAAAAAATTCGTTTGTTACAAAATTTTTATTTTTCCAGTAAAAAAAGTTATTTTTGAACCAACAACACAGGCCATTTCGTTTATATCAAACACTGTTCTTTTCTAAATTTAGGTCTTTAATAAGACACATTTTACAGTTCATAGTAAAAATTTAATATAGTAGAATGTAATGTTGAAAATTTTTTCGGAATCTTCCGATCATATCTGGAATATATGTAAAAAAAAAAAAAAAAAAAAAAAAAAAAACTTTGGTCGAAGCAGGGATCGAACCCACGACCCTTGGCATGCAAGTCAGACGTGCAACCACTGCTCCACGGTGCCCAACTAAATGTATTTTTCTGTTAAATAAACTTTGTTTAATCGGCTCGTGGGCGCCACAAGCTATGCTATATAAATATAACTTAGTTATATGGGTAATTGTCTATTGATGACAATAACGGCTACATGGCTCAGTGGATAGTGTGTTGGCTTACAAATTGCATGGTCCGCGGTTCGATTCTCCGTCCAGGCGAAAGGTAAGAAAAAAATTAAAAATTTATAAAATCGTATAATTTCTTCTACATTGTTTGTGTTGCAGAAAAAGGTGCTAAGAACTAAAAAACTTCGTGGAAGTGGGAAAGATGTGAGGGAAAATGCAATTAGCCAGAAAAAAATTTTTTTGAGTTAGTCTTTATGAAATTGTTTTTACCTTTTTTATCCTGGAAAAGAATAAACGTTTATCACAAAAAAATATACTTTTCTTCCAAATACACTTCCTTTCAACGAAAAGCAAATGAGAAACGAACTTTGTTTGTCTAAAATTTCGTTTGGGAGGAAAGAATTATTTTTTGCGTGTATAGAAATAAAATTTCGACAAAATTTTCTATAGAAATATAATTTTGACAAAATTTTCCATAGAAATAAAATTTGACAATATTTTGTATAGACTTTATTTTCCATAAAACTAAAGTTTTGCAAAAATTTTCTATAGAAATAAAATGATGACAAATTTTTGTATAGAAACGAAATGTTGACTAAATTTTCTATAGAAATAAACTGATTTCAAAATTTTCTATAGAAATCAAATTTTGCAAAATTTTTCTATACACGCACAGAAAAACCATGTTGGACATGGTTGCCGCATCCATTTAATGCTTATCTAGAGCATGTAATTGCCGCGAAAACCATGTATTTTGTCTTTGTAAAAATAGTTTTCGAGCGGAGAAAAATGTATGGTGGCAATGAGCATTTGAATGGTTCTCAAATACCGGAAACATGTTCTATCATTTAATTGATAGAATTTGAGACCATTAAATGGTCAAGAAAATCATGTACCTGACCATTCGATTTTTTACTTTTTTTACAGGGAAAAAAGTATTTTTATAGGTTAAGTATAGACATGTCTAGAACCATTACATGGACATAAAGACCATTTACATTTTTATCGTGACCATTTAATTTTTTAACTTTTTGCAGCGAAAAGAATTTTATAAAAACATTGAGCAGGTACACACGATTTTCATTTTCCGCGTCAGTCGTGTGTTGATTGTTTCTTGGAATGGACGGAGAATACAGATTTACTGTGTTTTGTGTTAATTTATTTATTCAGAAGTGGCACGTGGTTTTATGTGAACACAAAAAAGGAAAGTGTAATTAAAAAAATGTACCTTTTTTTTGTTCTGCATCTTGCTATATGGATCATTTATTTTTATTTGTAGTTACATGATGTCTGCGTTTGTACATTTGATGGGCACGATGTAATATGGAATAATTACTTATTGGTGAAATTGAAATAAAATAGAGTGTGTAAAAATATATTATGTTTGCTTGAACGGCATTAAAATACAAATAAACAATGAATTATTTTATAAATAAATAAAAACAAACAAATAAAGTTAATTTTGCGTTTTCTTTTCTCAAGTGGCGTCCTTTTTCGGCGATAAAAAAAGTTTTTTTCATAAAGATCAAAACATTTTAGGTTGTGACCATGTTTTTTTAACTAGGAGAAAAACATTTTTAATGAATACCATAACATTTTAAATCGTGACCATTGTCTTTTCATTCAAACAAAATTCTTTTTATCAATATAATAACATTTTAGATGAGGACAATTATATTTTTCTTAGAACCATGTTCACTGAGCCAACATGGTTGCAGGTTAAAATGTTACATGGTCGCCGCAAAAATAGCTCCTATCATATTATTTTGCTCTTCGAATATGATTGTGACAATCATGTTTCTTCTCTGCGTGTAGAGGCATATGTTGTAGCAAAATAGGTATGCTAAATATGGTGTGTATCGGTATTCGTTTTTTTTTTTTTGAAACTGAAATATTCATCTGATTTAGTTGAAATTGGAAATCTAGAGGTATACGAATGTATCAAAATGATTTCGGTGTTTATATAAAGAAAACTTTTTGAACCTCTTTTATAGACGTCTTGTCAATCGTATACTTTGCATGCAAATTTCAATTAAAAGTTTAAGCTTTTCATTTTATAGTAATTAGTATTAACAAAACAACAAGAAAATGATGCTCAGAATAATTATCAAAAACTACATCAATAAAAATATATAAAATATTTTTGCATTTCTACACGTTTGCCATGCGAATTACCTTAAAAAACTACCCCGGATAGTATAAAGTATTTTCCCTAATTATGGCCCATAAATATAGAAAAAATATTTAAACCCTTCCGTTTGTTAAAGCTTAATGACTATACTTGCGAATGCAATTTTTCCACTATATTATATATAGCCATAACTGTACAAAAAATACACATCTTTTTATATCACATATATATTTATTAAATCTAAATGAACATTGTTTGGTTGTTTGTGTGCTCTCCCGACTTTTGCTCAATTGTGGTGATAAACAAAAAAAAATGAATTATTGAAAATTCAGTGGAAATCACGCTGATGATGATATCGAAGGCAGTCAACAATTACCCCATGTCACGTAAAGTATTTAATTTATATTCAACAGTCATCGCAAAAAAAAAAACAAAAACAAAACATAGTTACATATACTTTACAATAATTTTATTGTTAAATTTATTGAAAATATATATATAAAAAAATAATATATACCACAAAATTGCTGTAACAAAAAACCACTTATAAATAATTTGTATAATTTTTTCTATTTACATAAAAAAAAAACTTGACATTTCGTGATGCGAATTTTTTTTTCTCCATATTCCAAAACTTCCCATGTGTTGCTTTCTGGTTGGCTGGATGGATGGTTGGTTGGTTAGTGAAACTGATGATCATTTTTTCTATCATTGACTATCATGGAGTTGCTGATGATGCTGATGCAGATAAAATTGATACGGAATCAACGACCCATGCTTAAAACAAAAAACTGATGAGTGAACTACCTCTTGACTGATATACCAACGACAGACTGAACATAAGCAAAAAAAAAAAAACGTATACACACAAACCGAAAAGCCACAACAAATATGAAATTTATAATTAAAATAATTTAAAGTTAAAGTTAATAAAGGTTGACTATAATGTACTACATTGGGGGGGGATCCTATATAACAAAGCCAGGTATGAGGTTTTTTGATTAACTTGAGATGGACGGATAGTTATTAAACTCATATCCGGTTTTGTGGTAATTTGAAATATTAGTTATGATAAAGTGGCTATATAATTTGGAAGAGGATGAGGTGAATATTGTGGAATAGAATTATTTGATTGAAAAAAAGTAAAACTTTAGTTTTTTTTTAATAAAAACAAGTATATACGCCAAGAATACCCCCAAATCTTAAATAACCACGGGTTACTTGGGAATGTATAGAATTCTTAGAAGATTTTATGATAGATGCTCTCACAAAAAGATAAGTTCAAATTGTACGCTTCTGAAGATAATTTTAAAGTATCCACTTGAAGACTACGTCACTCGCCTATGCTTGCAAAAAAATTCAATGAAATCAAATCTTTCATATAATTTAAAGGTTTATAGTTGAAGGATGTGACATTGTGGATGAATTTCCTAGTTCGCCTGATTGCTCTCGGTTTTGTTGGCTAGATTGTCCTTTGGGCATTCTATTCCAAAAATTCGAATTAAAAACGCGTGTGGAAAGGTCTGAGGTCACCAATTTGTGGAGGAAGAAACTAACACGTCAGGTTTATACAAAAATTCTCAAAGATTTTTTATTTTATTTTTCATTTCTTTTGACAATACAAATATTGTGAATTCAAGGCTTACTGTTTTAAATTTTGATTACATAGAAAAAAGTAAATTAAACTAAAGTTGTGTGAAGATTTATGGTACAAAGTCTAAAATTCTATAAATTGTTTCCCTTATGAGCACGATTACTAAAATCGGGCATTTTGACTTTTAGTTTCGTGCAACTTGTATGATCTGCTCGCATTTTATATATCGATATAAATAGTGAAACCGGTTAATTTGAGGAAATTTTAATTAATATTAATATGAGAAAATTTTGTCAAATTCTATTTCTATAGAAAATTTTGTCAAAAATTTACTTCTATAAAAAATTTTTGTCAAAATTTTATTTCTATAGAAAAGTTTGTCAAAATTTTATTTCTTAATAAAATTTTTTCAAAATTTTATTTCTATAGAAAATGTTGTCAGAATTTCATTTCAAAAACATTTTTTTAAATTTATTTCTATAGAAAATTTTGTCAACATTTTATTTCTATAGAATTTTTTTGCAAAATTTTAATTTTACAGAAAATTTTTTAAAATTTTATTTGTATGGAAAATTTTGTCAAAATTTTACTTCTATAGGAAATTTTGTCAAAAATTTTATTTCTATAGAAAATTTTGTCAAAATTTAATTACTATAGAATTTTTTTTACCAAAACTTTATTTCTATAGGAAATTTCGTGAAAATTTTTTTCTATAGATATTTTGTGAAAATTGTATTTCTATCGATTTTGTTTTCAAAATTTTATTTCTAGAGAAAATTTTGTGAAAAGTTTAATTTCTATAGAAATTTTGTCAACATTTTATTTCTATAGCAAATTTTTGCAAAATTTTATTTCTATAGAATTTTTTTTGCAAAATTATGTTGCTATAGAAAATTTTGTCAAAATTTTATTACTATAGGAAATTTTGTAAAATTTTATTTCTATAGAAAATTTGTCAAAATTTAATTTCTAGAGAAAATTTTGTGAAAAGTTTAATTCTATTGAAAATTTTGTCAAAATTTTATTTCTATAGCAAATTTTTGCAAAATTTTATTTCTATAGAATTTTTTTTCAAACTTATGTTGCTATAGAAAATTTTGTCAAAATTCAATTTCTATAGAAAATTTTGTCAAAATTTTATTTCTAAAGAAAATTTTGTAAAAATTTTATTTCTATAGAAAATTTTGTCAAAATTTTATTTAAATTTAATTTCTATAGATTTTTTTTTTTCAAATTCTATTTCTATAGAAAATTTTTTAAAAATTTTATTTCTATAGAAAATTTTGTAATTTTATTTCTATAGGAAATTGTCAAAATTTTATTTCTATAGAAAATTTTGTAAAACTTTTGTTTCGATAGGAAAATTTGTCAAAAATTTATTTCTATAGAATTCTTTTTTTAAAATTTTATTTCTATGGTAAATTTTGTCGAAATTTTATTTCTATAGAAAATTTTGTCAAAATTTTATTTCTATAGAATTTTTTTGCAAAATTTTAATTTTACAGAAAATTTTTTTAAAATTTTATTTGTATGGAAAATTTTGTCAAAATTTTACTTCTATAGGAAATTTTGTCAAAAATTTTATTTCTATAGAAAATTTTGTCAAAATTTAATTACTATAGAATTTTTTTTACCAAAACTTTATTTCTATAGGAAATTTCGTGAAAAATTATTTCTATAGATATTTTATGAAAATTTTATTTCTATCGATTTTTTTTTCAAAATTTTATTTCTAGAGAAAACTTTGTGAAAAGTTTAATTCTATAGAAAATTTTGTCAACATTTTATTTCTGTAGAAAATTTTGTCGAAATGTTATTATATTATCTATAGATTTTTTTTTTGTCTTTTAATGTTATTTGGATGCAAAATTTTGTCAAAATTTTATTTCTATAGGAAATTTTGTCAAAATTTTATTTCTAAAGAAACTTTTGTCAAAATTTTATTTCCATAGAAGATTTTGTCAAAATTGCATTGCTATAGAAAATTTTCTCAAGATTTTATTTCTATAGGCAATTTTTGTCAAAATTTTATTTCTATAGAAAATTTTGTCAATTTTGTCAATTTTTTTTCAAAATTTGGTTTCTCAAGAAAATTTTGTGAAAAGTTTATTTCTATAGAAAATTTTGTCAAAATTTTATTTCTATAGCAAATTTTTGCAAAATTTTATTTTTATAGAATTTTTTGCAAAATTTTGTTGATATCGAAATTTTGTCAAAATTTTATTTCTATAGAAAATTTTGTCAAAATTTTATTTTATAGCAAATTTTTGCGAAAGTTTCTTTCTATCTATAGATTTTTTGCAAAATGTTGTTGCGTTCGAAATTTTGTCAAAATTTTATTTCTATTATAATTTTGTCGAAATTTTATTTCTATAGAAAATTTTGTCAAAATTTTATTTTTTATTCTATAGAAGATTTAAAAAAATTTTTTTCTATAAAAAATTTTTAAAAAATTTTGTCAAAATTTAATTTCTATAGATTTTTTTTTTCAAAATTCTATTTCTATAGAAAATTTTTTTAAAAATTTTATGTCTGTAGAAATTTTTTTAAAAATTTTATTTCTATAGAAAATTTTGTAATTTTATTTGTATAGGAAAATTGTCAAAATTTTATTTCTATAGAAAATTTTGTAAAACTTTTGTTTCGATAGGAAAATTTGTCAAAAATTTATTTCTATAGAATTTTTTTTAAAAATTTTATTTCTATGGTCAATTTTGCCGAAATTTTATTTCTATAGAAAATTTTGTCAAAATTTTATTTCTATAGAAAATTTTGTCAAAATATTATTTCCATAGAAGATTTTGTAAAATTTTTTTCGGAAGGTTCAAGTGTGGTTCACTTTGGGTTTAGCGAACTGCCTGAGTTTATTCTGATAATTGTTGATAGTTGATAGTTTTGCTGCAAGTAGGAATGTGGTAATTCCGAAACGTGCGTCCAACCAACCATCTTGCAGTCTATAGGGCTTTGCCCAAATAAATTTGACACACATTATTTTTCTCTGTTGGTTAAGCTACTCTTGTAGTTTAGTCAACACAATGGTTTTAAAGCTGAGATCAAAACAATAAATAAAATTTTGTTACTATAGAAAATTTTGTTACCATTTTATTTCTATATAAAATTTTGTCAAAATTTTATTTCTATAAAAAATTTTGTCAAGATTTAATTTATATAGAAAAATGTTTTTTCAAAATTTTATTTCTTTGGCAAATTTTGTGAAAAGTTCACTTCTATAGATAATTTGGTCAAAATTTTATTTGTACAGCAAATTTTATTCCTATAGAAATTTTTTTAAAAAATTTTGTTGCTATCGAAATTTTGTCCAAATTTTATTTCTGTAGAAAATTTTGTCGAAATGTTATTATATTATCTATAGATTCTTTGTTGTTTTTTAATGTTATTTGTATGCAAAATTTTGTCAAAATTTTATTTCTATAGGAAATTTTGTCAAAATTGTATTACTATAGAAAATTTTCTCAAGATATTATTTCTATAGGAAATTTTGTCAAAATTTTATTACTATAGAAAATTTTCTCAAGATTTTATTTCTATAGGAAATTTTTGTCAAAATTTTATTTCTATAGAAAATTTTGTCAAAATTTAATTTTTTTTAGAATTTTTTTTTCAAATTTTTTTTTCTATGGAAATCTATAGAATTTTTTGCAAAATATTGTTATTTCTATAGAAAATTTTGTCGAAATTTTATTTCTATAGAAAATTTTGTCAACATTTTATTTCTATAGAAAATTTTGTCAAAATTTTAGTTCTATAGAAAATTTTAGAAAAATTTTAA
This sequence comes from Haematobia irritans, assembly GCF_050003625.1. NCBI lineage: Eukaryota > Metazoa > Arthropoda > Insecta > Diptera > Muscidae > Haematobia > Haematobia irritans. The sequence goes on from NC_134399.1 coordinate 157,651,222, forward strand.
TTCTATAGAAAATTAAAATTTTTATTATAGAAAATTTTTAAAAATTTTTTTCTATAGGAAATTTTGTCAAAATTTAATTTCTATAGAATTTTTTTTTCACAATTTTATTTCTATAGAATTTTTTGCAAAATTTTGTTGCTATCGAAATTTTGTCGAAATTTATTTCTATAGAAAATTTTAGAAAATTTTTAATTCTATACAAAATTAAAAAAAAAAATTTATAGAAATTTTTAAAAAAATATTTTCTATAGAAAATTTTGTCAAAATTTAAATTCTCTACAATTTTTTTTCAAAATTTTATTTCTATAGAAAAATTTGAAAATTTTATTTCTATAGGAATTTTTTTTTAAAAATTTTATTTCTAAAGAAAATTTTGTCATATTATTTCTATAGGAAAAATTGTCCAAATTTGTATAGGAAATTTGTTCAAAATTTTATTTCTATAGAAAATACTGTCAAAATTTTATTTCTACAGAAAATTGTTTTAAACTGTTTTTTTCTATAGAAAATATTGTCAAAATTTTATTTCTACAGAAAATTTTGTCAAAATTTTATTTCTATAAGAAATGTTGTCAAAATTTTATTTCTATGGAAAATGTTTTCAAAATTTAATTTCTAAAGATTTTTTTAAATTTATTTCTATAGGTAATTTTTGTAATGATTAAGTGACTTAATAATTTGAAAGAGGATAAAGTAAAAAAAAAATGTTATTTTTCTTTGAGTAAAATGAATACATATATAAAATATATAGTTATGTTTATTTAAAGAATTTTTCTTCAATGAATTAAATCCTATGAATAATCTCTTACTTTGTGTCATGACATTTAACACAAAACCAACGCCCTTTAATATAAATTTCTTTAATTACACCATTTATCATTGTAAGCAAGGTTATATGTCACAGTTTTCAAAATCCTCTACATTTTATTTTGCTATGCTACATTATCTATTTTTCGAATTTAAGAAAACTTTTCGCAGCATTGTCCTAAGCTATTATCTTCCAATTTTCTGGGTAAGCATATAACCCTTGTCTGGATGCGACTTTTATAACGAATTTAATCAATTGAACATCAAGTGTCATTAAAAAGTTATAATCTGCTAAAGCACAAGAATAACGAAGAGCCATACTACTCCAAACTGTAACAAAAGCATCTAACCATAGAGAGCAGAGACAATTAAGTAATCAAACTTGGATTCCCTTTTGTTGTTGCGAACAATGACAAAATGGAATAATTTTTCTTAATTTTTTTTTTAACGAAAGGGCAATGCAAGCCTTTAGATTTTGATTTGGTCTTAGCCAAAAACAGGGTTGATTGAAGAGTAGTTTTATGTTGCAGACATATGACAAACGGCCCCATTTGAAAGACTTTAATTAACTAAGGCAAGTTGTGATAGAGCGAGTAAAAGGTTGCTTCTGTTAACTGGAAACAAGAAAATGACAATGATAGACAAGATGATACTGTGCTTGGACACTGAGCAAATAGAAAGGCAACAGAAAATAAAATAAAATTTATATTGATTATAAGCAAAATTTACTATGCTTCTATAGAAATAAAATTTAGAGAATTTTTTTTTAACAATAGAATTCAAAAAAAAAAAATCTAAAGAAATAAAATTTGGTACAATTTTTTCTAGGAAAAAAAATTGCATATAGATATAAAGTGTTGGCAAAATATTCTAAAGAAACAAAAATTTTCAACAAACTTTTAAACCAAAAATTTGCAAAAAAAAAAAAAGGATTGATCAATTTTTGCAAAATTTTTTTGAAGATACAAATGTTTTCGAAAATTGTTCTAAAAAATTAAATTTTGCAAACAATTCTAATGAAATAAAATTTTGTGAAAATTTTCAAAAGAAATAAAAATTTGCAAAAATTTTCTATAGATATAATTTTTTCCAAAATTTTTTTAATAGAATCTTGCAAAAAATTTTCTAAAGAAGTAAAATGTTGAAAAAAAAAATCCAAAGAAATAAAATATTTTGAGATACTTTTCTTTAGAAATGACAAAGGTTTTCTAACGAAATTAAATTTTGAACAAATTTTCCACGTAAAACAATCTAAACAAAGTTTTCCACAAAAATTACCTCTTGACAAAATTTTGTAAAGAAATAAAATTTCGAGAACCTTTTACCCCCATTTGCATAAAGCTCCGTTAGTGTTCCGTTAACTAACCAACTTTTAAACCGTATTATAGACGAAGCTGTCATCTTGACTTTATATTCAATAGGCCAGTTAGGAACTTAACTGACGAAAATTTTTCAGTTAAAGTTAACCGGAGAGACTATACTTGCAATTTACTTTCTGTTAACTGGCAGTCTAACGGAGCTACATGAAACCGGCCGTTAGAAAATTGTTTTGAAAATTTTATTTCGACAGAAAATTCTGACAAAATTTTATTTCTTTAGATTTTTTTTTTAAATTTTTTTCAAACTGTGTAAAAATTACACAGATTTCCAAAAAATTAAAATTAAAAAAAAATCTAAAGAAATAAAATGTTTACAGAATTTTTTTGTCAAAATAAAATTTGACAGCATTTTCTATCGAAATAAAATTTTGCAAAAAAAAAATCTAAAGACATAACATTTTGAAAAAATTTTTCTAAAAAAATAAAATATTTTGAAATAATTTTATAAAGACATAAAATTTTAACAAAAATTTCCACAGAAAAATACTTGAAAAAAAATTTTACAAAACTTAACTCTTGGCAAATTTTAACAAAATTTTCTAGAAAAATATTAAAGAAATAAAAATTTTGAAAAATGTTCTAAAGAAATAAAATCTTGAAAAAAATTCTAATGAAATAAAATTTTGAAGACACTTTCTAAGGAAATAAAACTTTCGACAGTATTTTCTATCGAAATAAAACTTTGCAAAAAATTTTCTAAAGAAATAAAATTTTGACAAAATTTTTTTTAAAGAAATAAAAAAATTTGTATTTCGAAATTTTATTTCTTTACAAAATGTTGTTGAGAGGTAATTTTTGAGGAAAACTTTGTCTAGATTGTTTTCCGCGGAATTTTTTTTTTCAAAATTTTATTTCGTCAGAAAATCTTTGCAAATTTTATTTCTTAAGAAAGAGTGTCTCAACACATTTTATTTCTTTGCACTTTTTTCAACATTTTACTTCTTTAGATTTTTTTTTACAAAAATTGGCACAGAAAAAAAACTGTACAAAATTTGCCACAAAACTTAACTCTTGGCAAATGTTGACAAAATTTTCTAGAAAAATATTAAAGAAATAAAAATTTTGCTAAATTTTCTAACGAACTAAAATCTTAAAAACAAAATTCTAATGAAATAAAATTTTTAGGACACTTTCTATAGAAATAACACTTTGCAAAAAAATTTTCTATTGAAATAAACTTTTGACAAAATTTTCTATTGAAATGAAATTTAAAAAAAAAATTGTAAAGAAATAAAATTTTGACAAAATTTTCAAAAGAAATAAAATGTTGGCAAAATTTTTTAAAGAAATAAAATTTTGACAAAATTTTCTATAGAAATAAAATGTTGGTAAAATTTTCTATACAAATAAAATTTTTGACAAAATTTTGTAAAGAAATAACATTTTGACAAAATTTTGTAAAGAAATAAAATTTTAACAAAATTTAATAAAGAAATAAAATTTTGATAAAATGTTCTATGGAAATAAAATGTTGACAAATTTTTCCTAAAAAAAAACAATATGTGTGCAATATATATATATATGGATTTATATGAAATCTTCCATAGAAATAAAATCTCCAACTACTATTTTTCCTATGTGCCTCCCCGAATGTGTTGAACAAACTACAAATGGGATCAGTGATGAATAGTGCTATAAAACAAAGAAGAAACAAGAATCTGGAACTGTATCCATAATCACTCATTGAATGAAAAACAAAAAACTTGCCACTCACCACCAGTACTTCGTCCACCCAGCGTCAAATGGTGTTGGCACCCACTTTAAAGAAAACAGCAATAGCGTATTAATAGCCATTATAGATGATGAAGAGATAGACTATGCCATATTGTAAGTGCCAACAGATAGATGTTGAGCATCCAGAAGAAGATATTACAAACATTGATGGGGACTCTCATGCATGAGGCATAGGAGGATACAAATTCTATGGATTGAAGTAAAAAGCTTTCCATTTCACAAGATTTGCATTGAAAAGTGGCCGATAAAACAGAACAATCCCCAAATAGAGTATCCTTGCGGTTATCTCTGTTGCAGACAGGACTACAAGTAACCGCAAACATGAACGTATATTCAATGCAAATGGAGCTTAAGTGAGATATACATAGAGAATTTTTGGATTTTTGGAATATTCAAAGTCGATAAAATGGAGTAGAAATTAATATTTGGAGAAATTTTTCTATAAAAATAAAATTTATAAAAATTTTCTTAAACAAAGAAAAAAAAATTGTAGAACTAAAAATTGCACAAAATTATAGAAAAACAATTTTAAAAAATTCTATAGGAACAAAACTTTGAAATTTTTTAGAAAAAGAAATGCATTAATTTTGTAAAAAATAGAATTTGCAACATTTTTTCTATAGAAATAAAATTTTGGCAAAATTTTCTTTAGAAATTAAATTTTGCAAAAATTTTCTATAGAAATAAAATTTTGACAACATTTTCTATAGAAATACAATTGTGCCAAAATTTTCTATAAAAATAAAATTTTTACCAAAATTTTCTATAAAAATAAAATTTTTACAAAATTTTCTTTAAAAATAAATTTTTACCAAAATTTTCTATAGTAATAACATTTTGATAAAATTTTCTAAAGAAATAAAGTATTGCAAAAATATTTTATAGGAAAATTTTTTTTTAGAAAAATATATATTTTATATTGAAACAAGTATATACGGCCGTAAGTTCGGCCAGGCCGAATCTTATGTACCCTCCACCATGGACTGCGTAGGAAATTCTACTAAAGGCTGTCATCCACAATCGAATTACTTGGGTTGCGATAACACTTGCCGATGGCAAGGTATCGTAAAACTTTTTAACACTGTCTTCTAAATTGTAAGTTAGTCCATAAGGGGTATATATTAAACAAAAAAGGCCGATTAAATACGTATATAATTCAGTTGGACAAAATTTTCTATAGAAATAAAATTTTGACAAAATTTTCTATAGAAATAAAAACTTGACAAAATTTTCTATAGAAATAAATTGTTGTCAAAATTTTCTATGGAAGTAAAATGTTGACAAAATTTTCTATAGCAATAAAATTTTGACAAAATTTTCTATAAAAATAAAATGTTGACAAAAGTTTCTATAGAAATAAAATGTTGACAAAATGTTCTATAGAAATAAAATGTTGACAAAATTGTCTATAGAAATAAAATGTTGACAAAATTTTCTACAGAAATAAATTTTTTACAAAATTGGCTTTTAGAGGCCATATATTAACGAAATGTACCAAATTTCAACCGCATCGGATGACTTTTGCTCCTCCAAGAGGCTCCGGAGGTCAAATCTGGGGATCGGTTTATATGGGAGCTATATATAATTATGGACCGATATGGACCAATTTTTGCATGCTTGTTAGATACCGTATACTAACATCAGGTACCCAATTTCAAACGGATCGGATGAATTTTACCCCTCCAAGAGGCTCCGGAGGTCAAATCTGGGGATCGGTTTATATGGGAGCTATATATAATTATGGACCGATATGGACCAGTTTTTGCATGGTTGTTAGAGACCATATACTAACACCACGCACCAAATTTCAATCGGGTAGGATGAAGTTTGCTCCTCCAAGAGGCTCCGGAGGTCAAATCTGGGGATCGGTTTATATGGGAGCTATATATATTTATGGACCGATATGGACCAATTTTTGCATGGTTGTTAGAGACCGTATACTAACATCAGGTACCAAATTTCAACCGGATCGGATGAATTTTGCCCCTCCAAGAGGCTCCGGAGGTCAAATCTGGGGATCGGTTTATATGGGGGCTATATATAATTATGGACCGATATGGACCAATTTTGGCATGGTTGTTAGAGACCGTATACTTAGACCACGTACCAAATTTCAACCGGATCGGATGAATTTTGCTGCTCCGGAAGGCTCCGCAAGCCAAATTTGGGGATCGGTTTATATGGGGGCTATACGTAAAGGTGGGCCGATATGGCCCATTTTCAATACCATCCGACCTACATCAATAACAACTACTTGTGCCAAGTTTCAAGTCGATAGCTAGTTTCGTTCGGAAGTTAGCGTGATTTCCACAGACGAAGGGAAAGCCAGACAGACGGACAGACGGACGGACGGACGGACATGCTTAGATCGACTCAGAATTTCACCACGACCCAGAATATATATACTTTATGGGGTCTTAGAGCAATATTTCGATGTGTTACAAACGGAATGACAAAGTTAATATATCCCCATCCTATGGTGGAGGGTATAAAAAGAAATGCATTAATTTTGTAAAAAATAAAATTTGCAAAATTTTTTTCTATAGAAATAACATTTTGACAAAATTATCTATAGAAATTAAATCTTGTAAAAATTTTCTATAGAAATAAAATTTTGACAAAATTTTCTTTAGAAATTGAATTTTGACAAAATCTTCTTTAGAAATTAAATTTTGCCAAAATTTTCTATAGAAATAAAATTTTGACAAAATAAAATTTTACCAAAATTTTCTATAGTAATAACATTTTGATAAAATTTTCTAAAGAAATAAAGTATTACGAAAATATTTTATAGGAAAAAAATTTTTTAATTTTTTTTAGAAAAAGAAAACTATTTCAAATATTTTATATTGAAAAAAGAAATGCATTAATTTTGTAAAAAATAAAATTTGCAACATTTTTTCTATAACATCTTATATAGAAATAAGAACTTGACAAATTTTCTGTAGAAATAAAATTTTGCAAAAATTTTCTATAGAAATAAAATTTTGCCAAAATTTTCAATAAAAATAAAATTTTGCCAAAATTTTCTATAAAAATAAAATTTTTACAAGATTTTCTATAAAAATAAATTTTACCAAAATTTTCTATAGTAATAACATTTTGATAAAATTTTCTAAAGAAATAAAGTATTGCGAAAATATTTTATAGGAAAACATTTTTTGAAATATTTTTAGAAAAAGAAAACAATTTTGCAAATATTTTATATTGAAAAAAGAAATGCATTAATTTTGTAAAAAATACAATTTGCAATTTGTTTTATAGAAATAAAATTTTGGCGAAATTTTCTATAGAAATTAAATTTTGGCAAAATTTTCTATAGAAATAAAATTTTGCCAAAATTTTCTATAAAAATAAAATTTTGACAAAATTTTCTATAGAAATAAAATTTTGCCAAAATTTTCTATAGAAATAAAATTTTACCAAAATTTTCTATAGTAATAACATTTTGATAAAATTTTCTAAAGAAATAAAGTATTGCGAAAATATTTTATAGGAAAACATTTTTTGAAATATTTTTAGAAAAAGAAAACAATTTTGCAAATATTTTATATTGAAAAAAGAAATGCATTCATTTTGTAAAAAATAAAATTTGCAAAAATTTTTTTTATAGAAATAAAATTTTGGCAAAATTTTCTTTAGAAATTAAATTTTGACAAAATTTTCAAAAGAAATAAAATTTTGACAAAATTTTCTTTAGGAATTAAATTTTGACAAAATTTTCTATAGAAATAAAGTTTTGACAAAATTTTCTATAGAAATAAAATTTTCTATAAAAATAAAGTTCTACCAAAATTTTCTATAGTAACAACATTTTGGCAAAATTTTCTATAGACAAAATTTTCTATAAAAATAAAGTTCTACCAAAATTTTCTATAGTAACAACATTTTGAAAAAATTTTCTATAGAAATAAAGTTTTGACAAAATTTTCTATAGAAATAAAATTGTGACAAAATTTTCTATAGAAATAAAGTTTTGACAAAATTTTCTATAGAAATAAAATTGTGACAAAATTTTCTATAGAAATAAAATTTTGACAAAATTTTCTATAGAAATAAAATTTTGACAAAATTTTCTATAGAAATAAAATTTTGACAAAATTTTCTATAGAAATAAAATTTTGACAAAATTTTCTATAGAAATAAAATTTTGACAAAATTTTCCATAGAAATAAAATTTTGACAAAATTTTCTAAAGAAATAAAGTATTGCGAAAATATTTTATAGGAATAAAATTTTGACTATTTTTTTCTCTTGGTGTAACAAACCAGAAAGGGAATTTAAACAATGGCAACCAATAGTATGGCTCCCCAAGGAATTACGCCAAACCCCTAGAATTAAGCAAAAACATGAATTCAATCCCCAACCTCCTCTAGAGGCCTCATTCTAGATACATAAATATCAAAAGGATTTAAGCTATGAGTTGGCCGAACAAGAGAGATAGAGAGAGAGAGAGAGAGAGAGAGAGAGAGAGAGACGCCATAAAAAAGTGTTCAAAAATAATCTTTTTTTTTCTATAGTGAAACCCCTCACTAACATCAACTTTAGAGTTATCATCTACAAAAGCAGTTCATCTCTTGGCTGTTGTTGGCATTTGGTAGGATCTCTACGTTCTAGGTATTCGTTGTTGGCTAAGTTACTCTGAATCTCCGTTCACATGTCCACAACAGCTGTGTGATGTGAAGTTAACGATGACATGAATGAAGCCCATGCATGACTATAATGAGAGCCTCAAAGTCCAATGTGCCAAAGCACATCGTACGCTGTCACAAATGTCAGAGGGGATTTGTTATAGAAATTTCTAACAAGAAAAAAACGTACAGAAATTTGCACTATCTCAGAGCTAAACCTGGTATAGCATATACGACAAAAACTGGTAGGGAAATGCAGCCCCTAATGCACAAAAACAAAACCAATGTCAAAAGAAAATCCTACCATATATTCCACGAAACGGCGTATCGGTGGGTTTGTGTAATGGCTGACTGTTTGAATGGTTTTCTGGTTAGTTGGCTGGACAACCATTCGTAATAGAAACAGAGCATAGATATTTGAATAGATTAGAGTGGAGAACCAATGTTTTACAGAAAATTGCGTAGGAACTACCGCTAAAACACCAGGTGATATGTACATAAGTCTCTATATCATCCTGTAGCAAACATTGGATTAAAAAAATACCACTAATTAGAGTCAAAGATAAAATTACACTTCTTTAATTAGCCGGAATTGGCGTGATCCCAATGTTAGATTTTTTTTTGATATTCTTCTCCAGACTAGAAAATATTTAGGCAGTTTGGTTTTGTGGTGGGATATCTTTTTGGAGAGTTTCATATATCTCGCTGTTTTGTTAGAGTTTCAGTTAGAACTCCTGTTTTCTAGATGAGTTTACAATTAGCATAGCTTTTGTCATAATTTCAATGGAACCTAAATTTTGTTTTGCTTTTAAAGATAAAAATGAGAAGAACTGCTTGTTTTAATTGAGGGACGCACATTCGAAGAAATAAAATTTTTCAAAAACTTTCTATAGAAATAAAATTTTGACAAAATATTTTATTGAAATAAAATTTTTGAAACATTTTCTATAGAAAAAAATTTTGCACAAATTTTCTATAGAAACAAAATTTTTACAAGTTTTCTATGGAAATAACATTGTGACAACATTTTCTATAAAAATAAAATTTTGCAAAAATTTTGTATAGAATTGAAATCAAATATTCTATTCTATAAACAGAAATAAAATTTTGACAACATTTTCTATAGAAATTTAATTTTGCAACATATAAAATTTTTACATTTTCTATAGAAATAACATTTTGCAAAAATTTTCTACAGATATAAAATGTTGAAAAAATTCTATATGAATAAAGTTTTTACCAATTTTTTTTTACAAAATTTTCTATAGAAATAAATTTTTGTCAAAATTTCCTATAGAAATAAAATTTTGCAAGAATTTTCTATAGAAATAAATTTTAGATAAAAATTTCTATAGGAATAAAGTTTTTACCAATTTTTTTACAAAATTTTCTATAGAAATACATTTTTGTCAAAACTTTCTATAGAAATACAATTTTGCAAAAATTTTCTATAGAAATAAATTTTTGAAAAATATTTCTGTAGAAATAAAGTTTTTACCAATTTTTTTTTACAAAATTTTCTATAGAAATAAAATTTTGTCATAATTTACTATAGAAATAACATTTTGCAAAAATTTTCTATAGAAATAAAATTTTGAAAAAAATTCTATAGGAATAAAGTTTTTACCAATTTTGTTTTACAAAATTTTCTATAGAAATAAATTTTTGAAAAAAATGTCTATAGGAATAAAGTTGTTACCAATTTTTTTTACAAAATTTTCTATAGAAATAAAATTTTGCAAAAATTTTCTATAGAAATACATTTTTGAAAAAAATTTCTATAGGAATGAAGTTTTTACCATTTTTTAACAAAATTTTCTATGTAAATAACATTTTGTCTATAGAAATAACATTTTGCAAAAATTTGATATAGAAATAAAGTTTTGAAAAAAATTTCTATAGGTATAAAGTTTTTACCAATTTTTTTAACAAAATTTTCTATAGAAATAAAATTTTGTCAAAATTTTCTATAGTAATAAAATTTTGCAAACATTTTCTATAGAAACAAAATTTTGAGAAAATTTCTATCGAACTAAAAAATTATCTATAAAAAATTTTGCACAAATTCTATATATAAATGAAATATTGAAAAGCAAAATTCTATAGCAATAAAAATTTTGTATAGAAATGAAATTAAATATTATATAGAAATAATATTTTAACAAATTTTTCTACAGAAATAAAATTTTTACAAAATAAAAAAAATCTATAGAAATAATTTTGTTTTTTATTATGGATGTTTTTATTATATTCGACCTGTATATAGATTTTCCAATTGATAATTGTTGATAAAAACGAGCTCGAGGTCTGTATGATTAATTTTTAGTTTTTCCCGATGAAGTCTTTCAATGAAAAGACGAAATATTAAATAAATAAAAATTAATCATACAGACCTCGAGCTCGTTTTTATCAACAATTATCAATTGAAATAAAATTTTCAAAAATTTTCTGTTTTTAAATTTTTTACCAAATTTTCTATTTCATTTATTTAATGTTTACATGCACAACAAGACAAGGTCTTCTAATTAAAGTGCAGGATTCTCATAACATACAATTTTCCAAAAATAAAATTTTGACCAAATTTTCGATAGAAATAAAATTTTGAAAAAATAAAATTTTGACAACATTTTTAACAGAAATAAAATTTTGCAAACATTTTCTATAGAAATAAAATTTTGCAAAAAATTTCTATGGGAATAAAAATTTTAGCAATTGTTTGCCAAGATTTTCTATAGAAATAAAATTTTGTCGAAATTGTCTATAGAAATACAATTTTGACGAAATTTTCTATAGAAATAAAATGTTGACGAAATTTTCTATAAAAATAAAATTTTGACCAAATTTTTTATAGAAATAAAATTTTGCACAAATTTTTGACAAAATTTTCTTAGAAAATAAAGTTTTGCACAAATATTCTATAGAAAAAATGCAAAAATTTTCTATAGAAATACAATTTTGACGAAATTTTCAATAGAAATAAAATTTTGACGAAATTTTCTATAGAAATAAAATATTGACAAAATGTTGTATAGAAATAAAATTTTGCACAAATTTTCTATAGTAACAAATTTCTGACAAAATTTCCTAAGGAAATAAAGTTTTGCAAAAATTTTCTATAGAAATAAAATTTTGACAAAATTTGCTATAGAAAAAATGTGTGACCAAATTTACTATAGAAATAAAATGTTGACAAAATTTTCTATAGATATAGAGTTTTGCAAAAATTTTCTATAGAAATAATATTTTGCAAAAATTTTCCATAGAAATAAAATTTTGCAAAAATTTTCTATAGAAATGAAATTTTGACAAAATTTTCTAAAGAAATGAAATTTTGACAAAATTTTCTATAGAATAAAATTTTCAAAAAATTTTCTGTAGAAATAAAATGTTGACAACATTTTCTATAGAAATAAAATGTTGGCAAATTTACATAGAAATAAAATTGCACACAAATTTTCTATAGAAATAAATTTCCTTTAGAAATTAAGTTTTACAAAAATTATCTATAGAAATCAAATATTGACAAATTTTCTGTAGAAATGAAATTTTGCAAATATTTTCTATAAAAATAAAAATTGCAAAAAGCTTCTATAGAAATGAAAGTGTCTCAGGGTTTTATAAGTCAGTGCCCAAGTCATTCCGATCTCATCTTTATTCCACATGTTGTGGTATTCGGAACCTCAAATATTTAGTAAACTTTTCGAAAATAACGTAGCCTTAAACCATAGAAATTTAAAAATAGCTCTCTTTAATGAGAATTTAAATTTGAAAATGGTTTCTAATTTATTTATTTCGTTATGAGATAAAATAATTTTTCGTTTGTGTTTCTCGGCTTGCGTTACAGAGAAATGAGTTCTATATGAATATTGAACTTTATAGTTTTATTATTGTGAGATTTGAAGATTTTGAATTTATGATTTGGATTCTAGTTGAACACTGACTCCCTAAAATTGAAAAATAATTCACAGAAATCATAACAAATCCCATACTTCGTAATTGTGTACACTTTTTTCGATACTTGATCCAAATTTCAATGTTTTGCTTTTTGGTCAATAGTAGGTCACTGTTATAGTCCTTTCACCAGTTATGTCAGCAGACGTGCTTTACAAAATGTCTTGTTATCGATGTAGCCTTAACCAACGCTGGCAATACAACAATGAAGGAGAAGAAACACAGCATAGCAGCATAGAGTATATTGGAAGGATCGTTCAGGCGAGGTCCTACTTACAGTCAATGCCATGTCATGACTATGTTTGGCAGCATCATCAGAGGTGTTCTATTTTGCATTTTTAAGTTCCCTAAGAATTGAATCTCTCTCTCCTTGATTCACTTCATACTCATACTGACTGCTTGAGATTCATTCATGTGTCCGTTTTTTTTCTGCCAGATGATAATGAATAAACGTTTTAGCCACGTAAAAGACAACGTGATTTGTATGTTGGCATTGCTTAAAGAATAGAGGTTTAACGATGGTAGTTAGGAGAATTATTTTGAGAAGGGCCTTTTCAGAAAAAAAAATAAATATCTGACAGGTTTCAAAGCGTCGATCAAGACGCTGCTTTGCGATGAGGATTTTGTCAAAATTTTATTTCTATAGAAGATTTTTGAAAAATTTTATTTCTATAGCAAATTTTTGAAACTTGTTTGACACATTCTTTTATAGAATTTTTTTTTTCAAAATTTTATTTCTATAGAAAATTTTGTCAAAATTTTATTTCTATAAAAAATTTCGTCAAGATTTAATTTCTAAAGAAAATTTTATTTCTATAGAAAATTTGGTCAAAGTTTTATACATTTCATTTTTTTTATTTTTTTCAAAAGTTTTTTTCTTTAAAAATTTTTTTCAACATTTTATTTCTATAGAAAAATCTACAATATTTTATTTCTATAGAACATTTTGTCAAAATTATACTGTTATATAAAATTTTATCAAATTTGTTTTTATACAAAAGTTTGTCAAATTTTATTTCTATAGTAAATTTTGTCAAAATTTTATTTCTATAGAAAATTTTGACAATATTTTATTTCTATAGAAAATTTTGTCAAAATTTTATTTCTATAGAAAATTTTGTTAAAATTTTATTTCTATAGAAAATGTTGTCAACATTTTATTTCTATAGAAATTGTAGCCAAAATTTTATTTCTATAAAAAATGTTGCCAAATTTTATTTCCATAATTTTGTTTTTCAAAATTGTATTTCTATAGAATATTTTGTCAAAATTTTATTTCAATAGAAAATTTTGTCAAAATTGTATTTCTGTAAAAAATTTAGTCAAAATTTAATTTCTATAGAAAATTTTGTCAACAATTTATTTCTATAGAAAATTTTGTCAACAATTTATTTCTATAGAAAATTGTGCCAAATTTTTATTTCTATAGGAAATTTTGTCAACAATTTATTTCTATAGAAAATTTTGTTAAAACTTTATTTCTATAGAATTTTTTTGTCAAAATTTTATTTCTATAGTAAATTTTGTCAAAATTTTATTTCTATAGAACACTTTGTCAAAATTTTATTGCTATGGAAAATTTAGTCAAAATTTTGTTTCTTTAGAAAATTTTGTCAAAAGTTTATTTCTATAGAAAATTTAGGTTTGGTTAGGTTAGGTGGCAGCCCGATGTATCGGCTCACTTAGACTATTCAGTCCATTGTGATACCACATTGGTGAACTTCTCTCTTATCACTGAGTGCTGCCCGATTCCATGTGAAGCTCAACGACAAGGGACCTCCTTTTTATAGCCGATTCCTAACGGCGTTCCACATTATAGTGAAACCACTTAGAGAAGCTTTGAAACCCTCAGAAATGTCACCAGCATTACTGAGGTGGGATAATTCACCGCTGAAAAACTTTTTGGTGTTCGGTCGAAGCAGGAATCGAACCCACGACCTTGTGTATGCAAGGCGGACACACTAACCATTGCACCATGGCGGCTCCCATAGAAAATTTTGTCAAAGTTTCATTTCTATAGAAAAAGGTTTCAGTATTTTAAATCTATAGAAAATGATGTCAATTTTTTTTATACAAAATTTTGTCAAATTTTATTTGTATAGTAAATTTGGTAAAAATTTAATTTTTATAGAAAATTTTGTCAAAATTTTATTTTTATAGAAAATTTTGTCAAAATTGTATTTCTATAGAAAATTTTGTCAATATTTTATTTCTATAGAAAATTTTGTCAAAATTTTATTTGTATAGAAAAATTTGCCAAAATTGTAGTTTTATAGAACATTTTGTCAAAATTTTATTTGTATAGAAAAGTTTGTCAAAATTTTATTTCTATAGAAAATTTTTTTCAAAATTTTATTTCTAAAGAAAATTTTGTCAAAATTTTATTTCTATAGAAAATATTGTCAACATTTTATTTCTTAGAAAATTTTGTCAAAATTTTATTTCTATGGTGAGTTTTGTCAAAATTTTATTTCTATAGAAAATTTTGCCAAAATTTTATTTCTTAGAAAATTTTGTCAAAATTTTATTTCTATAGAAAATTTTGTCAAAATTTTATTTCTATAGAAAATTTTGTCAAAATTTTATTTCTATAGACAATTTTGTCAAAATTTTATTTCTATAGAAAATTTTGTCAAAATTTTATTTGTATAGAAAATTTTGTCAAAATTTTATTTGTATAGAAAATTTTGTCAAAATTTTATTTCTATAGAAAATTTTGTCAAAATTTTACTTCTATGGAAAATTTTGTCAAAATTGTAATTCTATGGAAAATTTTGTCAAAATTTTATTTCTATGGAAAATTTTATCAATATCGTATTTCTATGGAAAATTTTGTCAAAATTTTATTTTTTTAGAAAATTTTGTCAAAATTTTATTTTTTTAGAAAATTTTGTCAAAATTTTATTTCTATAGCAAATTTGTTCATTTTTTATTTCTATAGAAAATATTGTCATAATTTTATTTCTATAGAAAATTTTGTCAAAATTTTATTTCTATAGAAAATTTTGCCAAAATTTTATTTCTATAGAAAATCTTGTCAAAGTTGTAATTCTATGGAAAGTTTTGTCAAAATTTTATTTCTATGGAAAGTTTTGTCAAAATTGTATTTCTATGGAAAATTTTGTCAAAATTGTATTTCTATGGAAAATTTTGTCAAAATTGTATGTCTATGGAAAATTTTGGCAATATTTTATTTCTATAGAAATTTTTGTCAAAATTTTATTTCTTTAGAAAATTTTGTCAAAATTTGATTTCTATAGAAAATTTTGTCAAAACTTCATTTCTATAGAAAATTTTGTCAAAATTGTATTTCTATGGAAAGTTTTGTCAAAATTGTATTTCTATGGAAAGATTTTTCAATATTTTATTTGTATAGAAAATTTGTTCAGTATTTTATTTCTATAGAAAATGTTGTCGAAATTTTATTTCTTTAGAAAATGTTGTCAAAATTATATTGTTATATAAAATTTTTATCAATTTTTTTTTTATACAAAATTTTGTCAAAATGTTATTTCTATAGTAAATGTGGTCAAAATTTTTTTCTATAGTAAATTTTGTCAGAATTTTATTTCTATAGAAAATTTTGTCAAAATTTTATTTCTATAGAAAATTTTGTCAAAATTTTATTTCTATAGAAAATTTTGTCAAAATAGTATTATTCCCACATTTTGTTACTAACATTGTGTTCAACCTCAGGCCTTAGATTTTAAGTGTATAGATTTTGTACAAGTCTAACAAATGTCCAAATAATTTTATGACTTAAGATGGTATGGAAAATATTGATCTACAAATTGGTGCAGGGCATATTATAGTCGGCCCAGCTCAACATCCTTTACTTTTTTGATTTTAATAATTTTTTGAAATCAAAATAAATTATAAAGATAAATACTTATAATATATTAACAATTTCGATTTAATGTAAGCTCATATAAAATTAAACTAATTGACGTATATATAATTGTTGGAATATGTGTTTGTTTTTTATTATATTTTTCCTTTTTTACTTATGACCCCATCTGCATTGATATCAAGCTATTATGAATTTTATAACTTAAATTTTGATTTTAATTTCATCTAAATATAAGGCCCCATTAACGGTAAGCCCTCGAAAAAAATCTACCCCAACTACAAATTACATTATCCACATTCTGCAAACTAAGGTGCCTAGTACTACTAATACTACCTCGAGATAAGCATAAGGTCAACGGGTGGCTAAGGGGAGCTTCTATGGTTTTTCTTTATGACTTGCATCTATTACCAACAATTGCAACATCGAACCCAACCCTCACACCCATGCATTCACACACACACACACGCACACTTTTTGCATACTTTTACACACATTCCATGCAATCATGAAATGTTTAGAGAAAAAATGTGATTTTTTTTCTTGAACTATATGGCTGGTGTTGCTTCTCGAAAAAAAGAAATGTTTGCATGAATTGCATACAGAACGAGATTTGTTTCTTTTGGCCAACAACTTCAACGAAGAGGAGGACGAAAACAACAACGATAACGACAAAGTCAAGATGAGGAAAGACAAACATTACGGTGGCTTATGGTCATACACTCTAGTATTCACACTCTAATATACCATCAAATTACACGGAGAGAAGTGTTTTTTTATACCCTCCACCATAGGATGGGGGGTATATTAAGTTTGTCATTCCGTTTGTAACACATCGAAATATTGCTCTAAGACCCCATAAAGTATATATATTCTGGGTCGTGGCGAAATTCTGAGTTGATCTAAGCATGTCCGTCCGTCTGTTGAAATCACGCTAACTTCCGAACGAAACAAGCTATCGACTTGAAACTTGGCACAAGTAGTTGTTATTGATGTAGGTCGAATGGTATTGCAAATGGACCATATCGGTCCACTTTTACGTATAGCCCCCATATAAACCAATCCCCCGATTTGGCTTTCGGAGCCTCTAAGAGAAGCAAATTTCATCCGATTCGGCTGAAACTTGGTACATGGTGTTAGTATATGGTCTCTCACAACCATGCAAAAGTTGGTCCACATCGGTCCATAATTATATATAGCTCCCATATAAGTCGATCCCCTCATTTGGCTTTCGGAGCCTCTAAGAGAAGCAAATTTCATACGATCCGGCTGAAATTTGGTACATGGTGTTAGTATATGGTCTCTAACAACCATGCAAAAATTGGTCCACATCGGTCCATAATTATATATAACCCCCATATAAACCGATCCGCAGATTTGGATTGCGGAGCCTCTACGAGAAGCAAATTTCATTCGATCCGGCTGAAATTTGGAACATGGTGTTAGTATATGGTCTCTAACAACCATGCAAAAATTGGTCCACATCGGTCCATAATTATATATAACCCCCATTTAAACCCGAGATTTGACCTCCGGAGCTGTTGGAGGAGCACAATTCATCCGATTCGGTTGAAATTTGTACGTGGTGTTAATATATGGTCTCTAACAACCATACAGGAATTGGTCCATATCGGTCCACAATTATATGTAGCCCCTATATAAACCGATCCCCAGAGTTGAATTCCGGAGCCCCTTGGAAGAACAAAATTGACCCGATCCGGTTGAAATTTGGTACGTGGTGTTAGTATATGGTCTCTAACAACCATGCAAAAATTGGTCCATGCCGGTCTTAATTATATATAACTCCCATTTAAACCGATCCCCAGATTTGACCTCCGGAGTTCTTGGAGGGGCAAAATTCATCCGATCCGGTTGAATTTTGGTACGTGGTGAAATTTGGTAGATTGCGTTAGTATATGGCCGCTAACAACCATGCCAAAATTGGTCCATATCGGTCTATAGTTATATAAAGGCGATCACCAAAAATAATCTACCAAAATTTTATTTCTATAGAAAATGTTGTCAACATTTTATTACTATACAAAATTTTATCAGGGTTGTATTTTTATAGAAAATTTTGTCAAAATTTAATTTCTATCGAAAATTTTGTCAAAATTTTATTGCTATAGAAAATTGTGTCAAAATTTTATTTCTAAAGAAAATTTTGTCAAAATTTTATTACTATACAAAATTTTATCAAAATTTTATTTCTATAGAAAATTTTGTCAAAATTGTATTTCTATAGAAAATTTTGTCAAAATTTTATTTATATAGAAAATTTTGTCAAAATTTAATTTCTATCGAAAATTTTGTCAAAATTTTATTGCTATAGAAAATTGTGTCAAAATTTTATTTCTAAAGAAAATTTTGTCAAAATTTTATTACTATACAAAATTTTATCAAGATTTTATTTCTATAGAAAATTTTGTCAAAATTTTATTGCTATAGAAAATTGTGTCAAAATTTTATTTCTATAGAAAATTTTGTCAAACTGAATTATATACTTATTTAATCGGATGTTTTTTTTTTTTAATATATACCCCGTATGGAGTAACTTACAATTGAGAAGTCGGTGTTAAGAAGTTTGAAGATACGTTGCCATCGGCAATTGTTACGGCAACTCAAGTAATTCAATTGTGAATGACAGTCTTAAGTACAAGTTTCTATGTAATCCATGATGGAGGGTACATAAGCTTCGGCCTGGCCGAACTTACGGCCGTATATACTTGTTTATTTCTATTCATATTTTTCATCGTGTAAAACAAATTTGCTTTAGTTGCCCTCTAAAACCTTCACGTTTTCCATTTATCCATTGGCTTCTTATAGGGGGCAAGATGTGAGGAAAAAAATCCATTGAATATTTGTTCCACCTTTGTTTTTGTGAAATTTCCTTGATTTTCTTCTTTTTATTTTTTTGGTTTTGACTAACAATCAGGGGGTGTTGCCCTCATTTATGGGGCTGTTTTGGAGGACATAAGAAGTGGAAACTGAATGCGATAGCTGGAACTAAAGATAGATAGATATGTACGTGTAGAAAATACAACAACATATACCGGTATTTCATTGCACTATGTTTGGTTTGGTTATTTTGCTTAACTGGTTTTATATCTAGTTTTCCACTTACCTTCGGAAAAAAGTCCGCAAAAAAAAACTCCTCACAGCTCCCATAGATTGGTAATGCACGTAGTATGTAAGTGATGGTGGGATACTAAGATCCGATTCAAATGCTTTTGCATTAGTTCGCTTACACTCTGATAGTAGCACAGCTCAATCATGAGTTTTAACAAAACTGGTGAAATTCAGACATGAACTTGAAAATACCATGCGAATAAGTGAGAAAAACTCGCATACGAAAAACGCGTACACTTTGGTGTTTTTGTTTTTTTTATGTTATTTTGGCGTTTGTTGCCACGATTATCGTTTGAATTATTTGGGAGGATGAAAGTTTGTTTTTTTTTTGAGTACAAATAAATTCATGCAATTTGGTTGGAAGGCAAAATTTGCTTATTTTCGTTTAAAGGTTTAATGCAAACTAAATTTATGAGGTGAGTTTTATTACAACAGAACACATATCTTTGTGTGATAGTCACAAAGGAAATTTAATAAAAAAAAAAAAACAAATGTATACAGAGAAATTTCGGCGGGGCTAATCCCACCGCCATGGATTGCATACACAATTCTACTAACAGGGGTTACTACATCTAATTTTAGATCCGCATCGATGACTAACGATGTTATTCGAAATATTTGATAATAAATTTAATATTTAATCAAAAATCGTAAAAACGAATTTTTATCAAAAGGACTTCAAGCCGAAATAATAGTAAAATGGCACCGTAACCGAACGCCTAGCACACTCACATAAAAATGCCATTGATCACGGAATGTCGAACCGTCGCCAAGGCATGACATTCTTACTACTTCACGAGATGTGCTTGAAAACAATAAAAACCACAGGTTTAAATCTGACCAGCTGCAATTTTTATTTTTATTATATTTTTTTGCGACATTTAATTGTCCAAAATTTAAATGCTTGACTCTAAATATTGTATTGTCTAAGACTGGTCCAAAAGAACTTCACGGGAAGTGGAAAAAACTGATGGTGGATCCCGGTATGATCTGGGCTTTGGTCCCAATGGGCGCTATACTTTAATCAATCATTTGTAAATGTAAAGTAAATGTCTCTACAAGCTCGATTGAAGAGGAGGACTTCAATGACTAGATCGACTCAGAACCATGAGCAAGAATATATGGGGTAGTCGAAAAAAAATTTTGTAGTATTTTATCAAAGTCATTGGAGTCGTCTATCTTCAATGCCGCCAATCACATTGTGTCATAACATATGGTACTGGAAAGTTTATATTTTAAGCTCCACTTAATCCAAAAAAAATATATATGAAAGTAATACTAATAAAGAAATTTGCATTTTTTTAAGGGAAGAATGCTACAATTTCTTCCAATATTAACAAAAAATAAAATGAAATAAAATAAAATAATTTTTTTTCATTTAAAAAATGTAAAATTTAGCATCAATTTAATGCTGGACTTTTTTCTGTGTATAAGGCCCTTTTTCTATAATTAGCGATCTGAAGAAAACAAATAAGTCTTTGTGCCAAATTGCAAGCAGATGTCTTTGCACGCTCGAAAGTTTGTGTGATTTCAACAGACGGACAGATGGACGGACATTGCTACATCGGCTCAGAATTTCACCGCGAATAAGAATATACTGGATAGTCGAAAAATTATTTTCGTACTTTATCATTGGAATTTTCTAACTCCATGATGTTGAAAAGATGATAGTTTAGGCTAAACAAGTATATACGGCCGTAAGTTCGGCCAGGCCGAATCTTATGTACCCTCCACCATGGATTGCGTAGAAACTTCTACTGAAGACTGTCATCCACATTCGAATTTCTTGGGTTGCGGTATCACTTGCCGATGGCAAGGTATTTTAAAACTTCCTAACACCGTCTTCTAAATTGCAAGGTAGTCCATATGTGGAATATATTAAACTGAAAAAAGCCGATTAAATACGTATATAATTAAGTTTGACAACATTTTCTATAGAAATAAAATTTTAACAAAATTTTCTATAGAAATAAAATTTTAACAAAATTTTCTATAGAAATAAAATTTTGACAAATTTTTCTATAGAAATAAAATTTTGACATTTTTTATAGAAATATAATTTTGCCACAATTTTCTATAGGAATAAAATTTTGACAAAATTTTCAATAGAATTAAAATTTTGACAACATTCTCTATAGAATTAAAATTTTGACAACATTCTCTATAGAATTAAAATTTTGCCAAAATTTTCTATAGGAATAAAATTTTGACAAAATTTTCCATAAAACTAAAATTTTGACAAAATTTTCTATAGAAATAAAATTTTGGTAGATTATTTTTGGCTCGAGTGGCAACCATGATTATGATCCGCTATGGGCCAATATTTGTGTGATTGGGAATAGCCGATCCTATAAGCCGATAACTATAGACCTATATGGACCAATTTTGGCATGGTTATTAGCGGCCATATACTAACACCACGTTGCAAATTTCAACCGGATCGGATGAATTTTGCTTCTCCAAGAGGCTCCGAAAATTATATCTGGGAAACGGTTTATATGTGAGCTATATATAATTATGGACCGATATGGACCAATTTTTGCATGGTTGTTAGAGACCATATAACACCACGTACCAAATTTCAACCGAATCGGATGAATTTTGCTCCTCCAAGAGGTTCAAATCTGGGGATTGATTTATATGGGGGCTATATATAATTATGAACCGATATGGACCAATTCGTGCATGGTTGTTAGAGACCATATAGTAACACCACGTACCAAATTTCAACCGGATCGGCTAAATTTTGCTCCTGCAAGAGTCTCCGGAGGTCAAATCTGGGGATCGGTTTATATGGGGGCTATATATAATTATGGACCGATATAGACCAATTCGAGCATGGTTGTTAGAGACCATATAGTAACACCACGTACCAAATTTCAACCGGATCGGCTAAATTTTGCTCCTGCAAGAGTCTCCGGAGGTCAAATCTGGGGATCGGTTTATATGGGGGCTATATATAATTATGGACCGTTATGGACCAATTTTTGCATGGTTGTTAGAGACCATATAGTAACACCACGTACCAAATTTCAACCGGATCGGATGAATGTTGCTCCTCCAAGAGGCTCCGGAGGACAAATCTGGGGATCGGTTTATATGGGGGCTATACGTAAAAGTGGACCGATATGGCCCATTGGCAATACCATCCGACCTACATCAATAACAACTACTTGTACGAAGTTTCAAGTCCATAGCTTGTTTCGTTCGGAAGTTAGCGTGATTTCAACAGACGGACGGACGGACATGCTCAGATCGACTCAGAATTTCACCATGACCCAGAATATATATACTTTATGGGGTCTTCGAGCAATATTTCGATGTGTTACAAACGGAATGACAAAGTTAATATACCCCTATCCTTTGGTGGAGGCTATAATAACAGACTTGGTTTGATCGACTATAACGAGGAAAAATATATGGAGTTTTCGTAAAAAGCACAAAAGAACTCTTTGTGCAAAGTTTCTAGCAGATTTCTCCACACGCTCGACTCAGAAATTCCCCATGAGCAAGGATATATTGGGCAATCGAAAAAAGTATTTTCGTATTTTGTCTATAGAAGTCGACGGTTTTGGAAAGGTGATATTTTAGGCTCCAAAACAAAAAGCCATTTGTTGATCGTCTCAGAATTTAAAGAGTAACAATGTGCATGATAGTCGCAAATGTTATACAAAGCTCCTAACCTAAGCTACTTCTGTTGCAAAATGAGTGCAAATGATAAAAAACATTTTTGTTGAAATTTCTTTATAAAAATAAGGGAAGGAGCCACATTGCCAAGGAAGCTAGGGAAATATCGTAGACTTTGATCGAAGTCGTATGTTTGCAGACTCTAGAAGATTCTTGGCTTTGTAATATATATATATTTGATGACTAGAAAATAGTAAAACAACTACCATGGGTTATTTGAACCCATTTGAAACTGAATTAAAAAACACGTTCATCCGCTTGGAACATCGGTAGGTCAAGGACATCAAATTAAAAGCAGATTACTTTGGAAAGTAAATAGAAATGTAGTGTGTCTATAGGTTACAGAAGTTGATTATTGATTATATCAACAATTGTTGATATAAATCGAACACGCGTTAAACTCCCAATTTCTCGTTCATAAATAGATCAAAAAAAAATTTTTTTTCTGTATAGATAAAAAAAAATCATTTTGTCTTCAACCAAGAAAATAATCACATAAAGTATAGAATCAATTATCGTTAAAAAAATTAATTGATACACCCTCAAAAAAAATCGCTTCTTTAACATATGTTCCAAACATATTTTGCAGGAAGCACATATATTATTGCATACTGCCGAAACATTAATATGTTTGTTTTATGTGAACATATTATATGTTTGGAAGCATTTTGAGCCAAAAATATTATATGCTTGGAAGAATTTTTCCCAAACACGATTGTGCTCATTCCCTAACATACTCGTAATTTTCACTTCCACGAAATTTTTTAGTTATTGGAACCTTTCTCTGTAATACAAATAATGTTGAAGAAATTATTCACTTTTATAAATTTTTTAAATTTTACCTTTCGCCTGCACGGAGAATCGAACCGAGGACCATACAGTATGTAAGCCAACACACTATCCACTGGGCTACGTAGCTGTTATAGTCACCAGTAGATAATTATCGTTTTAAGTTACATTTATATAGCATAGTTTGCAGCGCCCACGAGCCCATGCAAACATAACATTATTTAAAAGAAACATACATTTGTTTGCCACGTGGATCAGTGGTTAGCATGTCTGCCTTGCATGCAAAGGGTCGTGGGTTCAATCCCTGCTCCGACCGAACATTTTTTTTTGTTTTTTTTTTTTTAATTTACACATTTATATTTATACTATATTAAATTTTTTTAAATGAAACTTCGAAATGTGCGTTATTAAAGATTTATAGTCAGTAACAGTGCTTGATATAAACGAAATTGACTGATTTTTGGATAAAATATTATTTTTTATTGCAAAAATAACAATCTTGTAATAAAAAACTGTTTTTGTACAAAACTTTAAAATTTGGAAGGAATTCAAAAACTAACAAAAGAAGAACGTGGAGTCGAGTATAAACATACATACATAATTTTATAATATAAACATAAAGCATTTAACACCATCGCTCTAAAATTCCTTTTATTTTTCTTTAATAATTCATTTTAAAGAAAATAAACTTTTTAAATTGTTTAGCTGTAAAACTCGAACTTAATGCCCGCTTTTATATTTGATGGTGTCCGTCAACTCCTCGTGGACTACTTTTTAATAAAGAAGAACTAAAGTTTGTTTTTTTACATTTTACTGTGTAATTTTTCACTATTTCCTCCTTATTTCATTTTACTGTCCCAACTCTAAAAAGAGTATAGTGCCCTTTCGTTATTTTTATGAAGACCCCTGATTTCTTTTAACGAACCAAGAAAAAAATTGTGCCCATAATGCTAAAATGATAAACAAAACACATGTCCACACATACATAAAATGCTGCTCTCAAGGCGAAAACATAAGCTGTTTGTTTTTCAAATGTCTATTCTCTTGGTTCAGAATGTATATTCTCTTTATTCAAATTAAATAATATTTAGACTTAAACATATCAAATTTTTGGCCTTATCATAAAACAGTTTTCCGAAACAACATACAAGTGGTTTCACAGAAATTGTTCTCTTTTGACTCTTTTGCTGTGTTATATTGATATCTTTCGTCAACTCTCCCGGTTTCCATCTCTATTTCTCTCTATACTCTCTCTGTCGCTTTGAATAAAATATCACAACATATGTATGTTTAGTCGAAATTTGTAAATTTATATATGTTTGTATTCACACATATGGTTTTTATGAAACATTGATGCCCCAAACATAATATATTCTAACATATTAACATAGATGTCCCAAACATTTAGTGTTAGTTTAGGAACATTACATGTTCGCACTTAAATATATTGTGGTTTAAAATCGTGCCCGAAACACATTTTGTTTATATCGGAACATATGAAAAACATATTTTTCTAACAGTGTATAATTGCTTTTTTTATTGATTTTTGTTTTAATTGAAAATTTAATTCAATCATTTGATATGTAAATTAAATATTTTTTAAAATTCTATTAAAATTTTAATTGAAACATTTTTGGTAATAGTTTGTTTCTGTGAACCCTGCGTACATCCAAAGAAAAACTGCTTTCCTCCGCCACAAAATTTTCGGACAAACCAAATTCTCATTTGTTACAGAAGTATATTCTTTAAAAGCAAATAAATTCGAATTTCTGGGAAGCATTGTAATGATTTCTTCAATCTTTTTCTTTGCTTTTAAAGA
Organism: Haematobia irritans; assembly: GCF_050003625.1. Classification (NCBI taxonomy): domain Eukaryota; kingdom Metazoa; phylum Arthropoda; class Insecta; order Diptera; family Muscidae; genus Haematobia; species Haematobia irritans. The sequence goes on from NC_134399.1 coordinate 157,676,995, forward strand.
AAAAAAATTTAAGTCAAAATTCATTCCCCAGCAATAGAAACTCTTTTTTTTTTAGTGTAGACTAATTATCCTTGTTTTATGTCTTGAGCATTTCAAAAGCGAAGTTTTATTCCTACCTCTTTTGGACAAAGTCTTTGTAATTACACTGTTAATCTATTTTAAAATCCTACACATATTTCGTGTCACCACAAAAATTATATTCATGGAATTTTTCAGAAATTTTTCATTACATCCATTGGTCACATTGTTCACAGAATTATAGGTTATATCACAAAGACACTTGTTATTATTAACTGTAAGAGTAGAATTTTTTTCTTTTCGTTTTTCTTGATTCTAATTATAGGTTATGAGACAAAACCAAAAAAAAAAAACTTAAAACTTCAATGGAACAGGTTTGTATTAAAAAAAATTATTTTGCTTCTGGGTATGAGGGTTTGTCTTCATGAGAAAAAACCTCAAATACCCGAAATACTAAAAAGAAGATGATGAAATAAAAATATTCCAAAAAAAATATATATGTACAATATGTGGTTTTTAATTATAGATTTGCTTCGGCAATTTTGTTAATTATGTATATATATTTTTTTAAACTTTAAAGATTCTATTCAATATTTTTATTATATTGAAGAAATTTTATTTATTGATAACTATTATTTATTGTTTAAGTATTTTCTGTTGTTTTTTTTTTTTGTAATATCATTTTATATAATCCTTTCGTACCTATATAGATTGTTCTCGATTTAATTTTTAATTATCCACCAAATATAAAATAAATATATCCAACTAGATTTTCTTGCATCACCATCACTTGTTTGATTCCGACACACTTCACTTTTATTTTTATATGGATTTTTTGTTTGTTTTATCTTTCATCTCCATCATAAAACCATAACAATTTCCTTTAAGGTTTCCATTGAATTCCACGAAATTCTTTTCATTTTTCTTCAAATTTCTTTTTAAACTTTCATTAAATTTCTTACTTTTTTTCTGTTTAATTGGCACTTTTTCGTCTTTCCAAAGAAAGAACAAAATTCTCTTAAGAGTAGATGAAATGTATTCCACAAGAATCTATGGGTAATAAACCTCTATTGGGAGGTTTTTTTCCACTCAACCTTTTTTTTCTGGCTTTCGCTTCCGTTCGATTTTTCTTGTAATTTTTTTGTTTTCTTCTTCTAGTTTAGTTTTGTGTGGTTAAATATCGTCGACGTCGAATTGAGAGTAGTCAAAACGCGCTTTAACTGTGAAACGTTTGCATGTTTCAACCACGTCTTTACACAAACTGATTTAAACCAACGAAAACGTAGTTGGCTTAACTCTGGCCTATCTAGATATACATGCTCACACAGACACACACACACGAGCGCATATATACACCTTCCCTGGTACTCTCTGACTCACTCATACCCAGCCATAAATAAATTCAATATTTTAACTTGACATGGTATTAGAGAAGGCGAATAACTGAAAACATTCAGCCATGGACAGCAAGCAATACTAAGGGTACCCACATGCACAAATAACGGTTGAAGAGAAATACAAATCCCATATATGATAGTTGTTGACTCTCTGATATTTACCATGCATGCATACCCACACACTCAGGCATATTCACCCCCACTCTTAGAATGCCAATAGTCATTATCATCTTCGAAATGATCGTTAGCAGATAATCATGATCTTTAGTCTGATGAGTAAAGTTAATGTGATAGTCTTAATTGAATTTATCTGTGTCTCTTATTCTCTTATTATAGCTGGGTAATCATGACTTTGGGATATCTTTTGTAGATAAATAAGAACAAAGCAAGAAATGAGATAAATTGCAAGTGAGACTTAATTTTGAGATTTATAGACTTCCTTAAACTTAAAAAATCATTTTTTTTTGTTTTATAAAATAATAACGGAAACGATTTAATTAAATATTGTGATTAAAGACTATGCAACATATGATGGTAGACACTATCTACCAGCATGGACAACTCTCTCGAAGTTTTTTTGTTTTTGTTATTATGTCTTCCTCTCTCTCTCTTTATTTATTTTTTATTCAACAGGTTATTTGAAAAGATTGAAACCATTATTGAGAGTTAAGTGAGGAGATTAAAAAAGTGGGTTTATGGATGTAGAAACATGTTCTTAGAAAGCTTATAACCACTAGGGGACAGATGATATTTCAAAGTATTTATGAAGTCCATTCAAAATGATTTTCACCACAACGATTAGTAGTGAATGAATATTGAATAGTGTTATTAGCAAGAATATTTGTGTTACAGAACCAGAACTAAGAGAGATGTAGGGATGTCATAGGCAGATAAACAGAAAATACCCATGCGACTATGGAATTAAAGATAGAGTAAAAATCTTAATTAGAAAATCCACATTGAAAACTTTTTTCTCTCTATACCGCCGTAAACTCAGCAGAGATAATTATCTTCTATGCCCTCAAGGAGTTAAATCGGGAGATCGATGTATATGAGGGATATTTAATGGCGTTTTCGATTGGGAAAAAAGGTGCAACATTCTCGTAATTGATTGTCACATACGAAGGACACTGTCATAAATTTTGGATCATGAATCCCTGAAAATGTTATGAATTACAAATTACCTTGACGCTATCATTTGGACGAAAATACAATGAGGGAAAAAGTAGTGTAACACCAAGGCAATATATTTTTTGCGAAACGAAAACGCCCTAACACTTACCGATATAAACTAAGACTATATAAATAAAATACCTCTAGATTTCCAAATTTCAAGTAAATCGGATAAAAATTTCAATGTAGATGCCCAAGAACTCAAATCGAAAAATCTGTTTATATGAGGGCTTTATCGAAACATGGATTGATCCACACCATATTCGGCGCATTTATTTGTGGAGCTAAAGAACCTCTAGATTTCCAATTTAAGGCAAATCGCGATATCTACATAACCAAAAATTCAAATCGGGAGTTCAGTCTATATGGGGACTATACCAAAACATTGGCTGATACACATATTTTTATACCTTCCACCATAGGAGGGGGGTATATTAACTTTGTCATTCCGTTTGTAACACATCGAAATATTGCTCGAATACCCCATAAAGTATATATATTCTGGGTCGTGGTGGAATTCTGAGTCGATCTGAGCATGTCCGTCCGTCCGTCCGTCTGTTGAAATCACGCTAACTTCCGAACGAAACAAGCTATCGACTTGAAACTTGGCACAAGTAGTTGTTATTGATGTAGATCGGATGGTATTGCAAATGGGCCATATCGGTCCACTTTTACGTATAGCCCCCATATAAACGGACCCCCCCAAATTTGGCTTGCCGATCCTCTAAGAGAAGCAAATTTCATCCGATCCGGCTGAAATTTGGTACGTGGTGTTAGTATATGGTCTCTAACAACCATGCAAAAATAGGTCCACATCGGTCTATAATTATATATAGCCCCCATATAAACCGATCCCACGATTTGGCTTGCCGAGCCTCTAAGAGAAGCAAATTTCATCCGATCCGACTGAAATTTGGTACATGATATTGGTATATGGTCTCTAACAACCATACAAAAATTGGTCCACATCGGTCCATAATTATATATAGCCCCCATATAAACCGATCCCCCGATTTGGCTTGCCGAGCCTCTAAGAGAAGCAAATTTCATCCGATCCGGCTGAAATTTGGTACACGGTGTTGGTATATGGTCTCTAACAACCATGCAAAAATTGGTCCAAATCGGTTCATAATTATATATAGCCCCCATATAAACCGATCCCCCGATTTGGCTTGCCCAGCCTCTAAGAGAAGCAAATTTCATCCGATCCGGCTAAAATTTGGTACACGGTGTTGGTATATGGTCTCTAACAACCATGCAAAAATTGGTCCAAATCGGTTCATAATTATATATAGCCCCCATATAAACCGATCACCAGATTTGACCTCCGGACCCTCTTGGAAGGCCAAAATTCATCTGATTGAGTTAAAATTTGGTACGTGGTTTTAATATATGGCCTCAAACACCCATGCAAAAATTGATCGAAATCGGTCCATAATTATATATAGGCCCCATATAAACCGATCCCCAGTTTTGACCTCCGGAGCACCTTGGAAGAGCAAAATTCTTCCCATTCGGTTGGGAAGAATATATATAGCTCCCATATAAGTATATATAGCTCCCATATAAACCGATCCCCAGATTTGACCTCCGGTACCTTTTGGAGAAGCAAAATTCATCCGATCTGGTTGAAATTTCGTACGTGGTGGTAGTATATGATATTTAACAACCATGCCAAAAGTGATCCATATCAGTCCATAATCATATATAGCCCCCATATAAACCGATCCCCAGATTTGGTTTTGGAGCCTCTTGGAGGAGCAAATTTCATCCGAGTCAGTTGAAATTTGGCACATTGGTCGTTAACAACCATGTCTAAATAGGTCCATATCGGTCTATAGTTATATATAACCCTCAGATTAATCGATCCCCAATCACACAAAAATTGGTCCATATCAAGTTCATAATTGTATATAGCCCCCATATAAACGACCCCCTTTTTCTATTCTGGATTCCATATCGATTCGTAATTATTTGTAGACTTAACTATACATAACTTTTTTGTCTAATATATACCACGTATGGACTAACTCACAATTTAGAAAACAATGTTGAGAAGTTTTAAGATACCAACCCAATTAATTTGTTTGTGGATGACAGTCTTTCGTAGAAGTTTCTATGCAATCCATGGTGGAGGGTACATAAGATTCGGCCTGGCCGAACTTACGGCCGTATATACTTGTTGTGCTTGAAATACTTCTCAATTTCCAAGTTCAGGTCAATCCGATAAAAATTGTGGTGTCTTGAAGCTCAAGAAGTAAAATCGAGAAAAACACTGAATGAAGACTTTTCTTTTCTGAGGAACGAATTTTTTGAGAATTTTTTTAGACAAACAAAAGTTTCTTTAAAAGCAAGATTACAAGCAATAGCTGCAACGTTTGTCATAAATTCTGGTTTATTTGCTCACGATTCTCAGTGACAATTACATCGATTCGATTGAATCATCACAGAGATCCCGCAACAATCTTCAGCTGACGTTTCCTTAATTTCGAGACTTGAGGAGCTACATATATCCATGTTTTGTAACCTTCATAGCCTGCGCAAATAGAATACGAACCCTAAATGAATATAAAACCCGCATGTTGCCCTAATTCATCCACCACATCCAACCGACCAACTTTCCAGTCAAAGGTACCAAAGTCTCGGTTGCATTTCCTTAGTCCTACCAATGTACTTTTACATGAAATGGCAAAATCTCACATAAACGTTTTATCCTTCACTAAAAATTCCAAATTCTGGCTCGATATCAGGTATAAATTAGAAAGAAGACTGCAATAATCAACATTTTGAATAATGATTTTGGTATTGATTCCGAGCGAAAAAAGCGGAAAATTGAAGTAAGGATAGTTTTAAGACACGATCCTCTTTTAAATTTGAGTTTTGTATACTTGATACTAGGAAACAAATTTGAATTCATTGGTTTTTACTACTTTTTTCTTCATGTGTTATCAAAGTCTTTTAAAAGCGTATTAACGACAACTTAAATTTTCAAATTCAGACTTGACATCAAGTAGAAATTATGTTAGGTTTCAAGTAAAAATTCTTTAAAATAAACGCTTGTTTTCATGATGGAAACAGACAACAAACTTAAAGACAATTTCATTAATTTTGCGGAAATTTTCAGAATTATTAAGGCCAAGTTGACCTAAGTCAAACAAAATTTTCTTTCATGTTAAGATACCCACTTTTAAGTCGAATCACTTAATTATAAAGGCAAAAGTTTTTCAACTTTTTGGAAAAGGGAAAAACTCTATACCAGAGAAATGCGTCTACTATGCTAAGCAAAAAATTTGGCCTCATGAAAAGTTTTTTTAAGTGTATTTTACACAACTATAGGAAGAACTTTATAAGATCACATACCAGCACAACCCAAACAAAATTATTGCCCTTATGCACTTTATCATCTTTGGGTAGGGAAACCCTAGAAACAAGTGTCTGCAATGATCATAAAATCTTGAACAATATGATCATTCTGTGCAACGACGAAGATTAAAAGAAGCCATGCTACTTTTTCCGCAACCTGTACCTGTCTAATATTTCTAACTCGAATCTATGGATGTGATTGCCTCTGCCTGTCTCTCTAGTTTCTAACAAACTAATGATCATTAAAACTATGGTTATGGAGAAAATGTTAATGAGCATTGCACACATAAGAAACCTGTAAAGACAATACAAATAGCTAGATGCTAATAGACAATTCTCTTCTTTAGTTATTCTTAAATCTCATTTAACATAGAGACAGGTTAGTTCTAAGAGTCTGTCCATTTAACATAGAGACAGGTTAGTTCTATAAACCTCTGATTTTTTTCACATTTAGGGAGAGATAGAGAGGGTTCTGAGATGTTGCTCTCGCTTACCTTACCGGCTTAAGTAAGGTAAGTGTTAAGGCCTTCCATGTTAAAACCACAATCATTATGACTTTTCTCAGGGAAAAGAGAATTGATTTTTTTCGTTGGCGTAGAAACGATCCCATGTTATTATTATCAGAGACACATACCGAGAGAGAGAGAGAGAGCTAAGTTCAATACCACATGTTAAACAATAGTGTGCGTGTGTGTTATTTTTTATTTTTATTACCTTAAGGCTTAAGCGCTTGCGTTTTGGCTCTTTCCACTCATAATGACGTTATTTGAATGGATTTCGTTGTATGTTCTTTGTAGTTCTTTTTTTCTTTATGTTTTCGGTCTAAATGTGTTGCCTGTATTTTCTACCTGTTTCCAGCTACAAATATACCTCATCGTGATCTTTGTTGCTGTTACTTGTGTTGGTTTTATCCCGTGTATTCTACAATTCTCTTTACTCTCTCCCTCCCTCAAGTAATTTTGAATTTTATAGTTTAATATTTATACATTTCATTATATCATAAGAATTCATATAAGCAAAAACAACAAAAAACAAGTAAATATATCAGAATATTCGGTCGGTATAACTCTTTTGTACCCCTTTACATAAAACGATGAAATTTTGAAAGGAATTCAATTTTATTGTCATAGAAAATCAACCAAAAAAAATTCTCACAAAATATCCAGATCTAATTGTTAATATTTCGCATTCGATTTTAACAATTTTACATTGAAAATATTGTAAAATTGGAACATATGCTAAGATGATACAGTCTCTAAAGCTTTTTAAAGCCCATATCATTCAAGATACGATTGAAAATATAGTACAACAATCGAAAGGAAAATAATTGAGGTCTTGAAAGAACAGACAGCCTATTCTCAGTTGACTTAGCCGATGTTTATGAAAAAACATCGTTTCACACAATGATAGTAATTTCAATTTACGTAAATATTTCATTAAGTTACAAACTTAATGAGTAATTTAACATAACCCCATCCCATGGTGAAGGGTAAAAAAGGAATGGTTCTTTCTTTTATTCGTGGCTTTCCGTTTTTATGAAAGGGCCAAAACAACATAAAGTCTATTACGAAGGCTAATAACCATATATGTGCGACTACAACAATGGGTCAAATTGCTGGTATAACAAACCCATTGAGAAGGAGGAGGAAGGGAGAACGAGAGAGAGCGAAGTTGTTAGTAAACGTAAGACAAATTGAAAAATTCTATTTAAAATGCCTAGCACATATTCATTATTTGACATTGCTTTTCAGAGATTTATATTTGACTGAAAAGTGACTGTTTTACACTTGAGACGTTTTCTTCTTCGTTTTGTCGATTGTGATGGCATATTGAAGACCCCTTGTAGGTAATCTTTGCCTTTTTAATGTCATATGGATAATGGGAATGTGTTTGCTGGGATATATTGTCCAATCACCTCAAAGCTACATAAGGGGGGAAACAGAAATTATTGTGGGGTATTTAAGGAGGCCTTTTTACAAATATATTTAAGGAGGCCTTTTTACAAATTTTGACAAAATTTTCTATAGAAATAAAATTTTCATCAAATTTTCTATATAAATAATATTTTGACAAATTTCTCTATAGAAATAAAATTTTGACAAAATTTTCTACAGAAATAAAATTTTGACAAATTTTTCTATAGAAATAAAATTTCGACAAAAATTTGTATAGAAATAAAATTTTGAAAAAATTTTCTATAGAAATAATATTTTGACAAAATTTTCTACAGATATAAAATTTTGAAAAAATTTGACAAAAATTTCTATAGAAATAAAATTTTGACAAAATTTTCGATAGAAATAAAGTTTTGACAAAATTTTCTATAGAAATAAAATTTTGACAAATTTCTCTATAGAAATAAAATTTTGACAAAATATCCTATAGAAATAAAATTTTGACATAATTTTCCATAGAACTAAAATTTTGACAAAATTTTCTATAGAAATAAAATTTTTGACAAAATTTTATATTGAAATAAAATTTGGACAAAATTTTCTATAGATATAAAATTTTGAAGAAGTTTCCATAGAAATTGAATTTTGACAAAATTTACTATAGAAATAAAATTGTGATTAAATTTCCTATAGAAATAAAATTTTGACAAAATTATAGAATTATAGAATTTTTCTATAGAAATAAAATTCTAACAAAATTTTCTATAGAAATAATATTTTGACAAAATTTGCTATAGAAATAAAGTAGATATTATTACTATATTTATTGGAGCTTATTGGACAGAAAGATTAATTTTCTATAGAAATTGACAAATTTCTCTAGAGAAATAAAATTTTGACAAAATTTTCTATAGATATAAAATGTTGACATAATTTTCCATAGAACTAAAATTTTGACAAAATTCTCTGTAGAAATAAAATGTTTGACAAAATTTTCTGCAGAACTAAAATTTTGAAACATTTTCTATAGAAATAAAATGTTGACAAAATTTTCTATAGAAATAAAATTTTCATCAAATTTTCCATATAAATAATATTTTGACAAATTTCTCTATAGAAATAAAATTTTGACAAAATTTTCTACAGAAATAAAATTTTGACAAAATTTTTTATAGAAATAAAATTTCGACAAAAATTTGTATAGAAATAAAATTTTGAAAAAATTTTCTATAGAAATAATATTTTGACAAAATTTTCTACAGATATAAAATTTTGAAAAAATTTGACAAAATTTTCTATAGAAATAAAATTTTGACAAAATTTTCGATAGAAATAAAGTTTTGACAAAATTTTCTATAGAAATAAAATTTTCATCAAATTTCTCTATAGAAATAAAATTTTGACAAAATTTTCCATAGAACTAAAATTTTGAAAAAAAATTTCTATAGAAATAAAATTTTTGACAAAATTTTCAATAGAAATAAAATTTTGACAAATTTCTCTATAGAAATAAAATTTTGACAAAATATCCTATAGAAATAAAATTTTGACATAATTTTCCATAGAACTAAAATTTTGACAAAATTTTCTATAGAAATAAAATTTTGACAAAATTTTATATTGAAATAAAATTTGGACAAAATTTTATATTGAAATAAAATTTGGACAAAATTTTCTATAGATATAAAATTTTGAAGAAATTTCCATAGAAATTGAATTTTGACAAAATTTACTATAGAAATAAAATTGTGATAAAATTTCCTATAGAAATAAAATTGTGATAAAATTTCCTATAGAAATAAAATTTAGACAAAATTATAGAATTGTAGAATTTGTCTATAGAAATAAAATTCTAACAAAATTTTCTATAGAAATAATATTTGACAAAATTTTCTATAGAAATAAAGTAGATATTATTACTATATTTATTGGAGCTTATTGGACAGAAAGATTAATTTTCTATAGAAATTGACAAATTTCTCTATAGAAATAAAATTGTGACAAAATTTTCTATAGAAATAAAATGTTGACAAAATTTTCTATAGAAATACAATTTTGATAAAATTTTCTTTAGAAATAAATTTTTGACAAAATTTTTTTTAGAAATAAAATTTTGACAAAGTTTTCTATAGGAAAAAATTTTTCACAAATTTTCTTTAGAAATAAAATTTTGACAAAATTGTCTATAGGAAAAAATTTTGACAAATTTTCTTTAGAAATAAAATGTTCACCAATATTGGCATAGTAATAAAATTTTCACCAATTTTTTTACAGAAATAAAATTTTGACAAAATTATCTACAGTAATAAAATTTTGACAATTCTCACGTTGACATTTTCAGTTGTATCAAAATTTTCTATAGAAATTGATTTTTTTTTTTATAGAAATAAAATTTTGACGAAATTTTGAGAAAATTTTCTATAGAAATAAAATTTTGAGAAAATTTTTTTTTTTCTATAGAAATAAAAAATTTATATTGAAATAACATTTTGACAAAATTTTCTACAGAAATAAAATTTTAAAAAATTTGCTATAGAAATAAAATGTTGACAAAAAATTTTCTATAGAAATAAAATTTTGACAAAAAAAAATTCTTTAGAAATAAAATTTTGACAAAATTTTCTTTGGAAAATTTTCTATAGAAATAAAATATTGACAAAATTTTCTATATAAATTAAATTGCAACAAAATTTTTAAAAGAAATAAAATTTTACAAATAAAAATTTCTATAGAAATAAAATTTTGACAAATTTTTCTGTAAAATAAAATTAAAAAATTCTATACAAATAATATTTAAAAAAAATCTATAGAAATAAAATTTTTTGAAAATATTTTTATAGAAATAAAACTATAGAAATAAAATCTTAGTAAACGTTTGCAAATTATGATTTTTTTGTTTGGTAAAATTTTGATAGATTATTTTTGATTCGAGTGGTAATCGTTCTAGCTACCCAGCAAAAACTTGGAAGTACTTTTAAATTACACTCAAAAGTACTCCTACAGAGATGGTCTTAATTTTCACTTCACGACAATTCTTTGTTTTTTAAATGGTTACGAAAAATTTTATTTTTTTTTAGTTTTTCCTAATTTAGTTATTTAATGAAATCCGAAAAGTTGAAATAGCATCACTTTATACGAACAAATGCTGAATCAATGCAGCGGATTCTTAAAAAGTTACCTACCATCTTATGACAATCCCATGCAAAGTTCATTGCTTCTGAGCCAATTTTGGAATGAAATTAAGTGTCACTGTAATAAATCTTTCAGCTGTCAGACTAGTGGTTTAAAAATTATAACAACCTGAATTTGGTTACAATACACATCAGCCACTCTGTATATGGTAAGAAATCGTTATTGCGTTGTTTTACAAATAGAATGACAAACTTATTATATTTCCATCACCACTCTATGGTGGTGGATATAAAAAGGCCTCCAAAATTACAAAGCCTCCTCCTCATCAAGTCAATGATACCATATCAGTCTAGCGATAAAAAACAAAAAAAGAATTGATGACCAAAATAAATCGAACAATGTCACTGAACCTTTTGACATTTGGTATGGTTTTCGAAACTCTTGGTCGTTGCATTCCTTAGTGACCTTCAGTTTTCAATTGGACTATCATGTAGTTTTTGTTTTTTTTGGTTTGGTCATAGTAGTAGTCATCACCATCATCGGCTTTTGTAACATAGTTTTACATGAGACCTTTGAGATCTTGGTCGCGGTGTGTGTGGTAAAATGCACCACAAAATGTTTAAATGGATTGCGCCATAAAGAACAACAGTTAAAACCATGAATACGAGAAAAAAACAGCAACTATGCCAACGATTGATTTCATCATTAATACAGAGGCCATCTGTGGCTATTTCAACGTGCAAACGAATGACACAAGTGAGAATTGTAATGACCATAAATTGTAATTGGTCGATTTAATTCTAGTCTAGATTGCACAAACAATCATTGCTGTGTTGGAAGAGTTGAAGTCAAAATTCCTACGCGAGATAAACTTTGATCTATCGAAAGTTATATTCCATAATTAATTGGTTTAGAGACAAGTAGCCATGTCATAGGGACATTACACTAATTTTTGTTAAATAAATAAGGAAAGTCTCAACTCTGGTGGCTATAGCATACCTTGCGCCAGTATCCAGCAAAAAAGCGTCGCCAAAAAAGCAGTGAAAATGTTCTTTTTGGATGCGGAAGTGGTGCAAAATTGACGCAGAAGCGATGTATTTAACATGGACTTGTCATAGGACGGATGTCCACCATTTCAACAGCCGTTGCACTGAATTTGCATCACTTCTTAAGATGTGAAGCGAATCCAATGTTATGGATGTGAATTAAGAAATTTTGTGATATATTGACGAATAAATAATTTTTAACGTTTGATATCAAATATTTTCAAACAATAGCAATTTTTCCATAAAGGTTTTAAAATTTTTTCGTCAAAATTCATAAAATTTGCACTATTTTATTAATTCTTAATCCGTTTTTAACCTTTTTGAAAAAATAAAATTTTAAATTTCCCTTTAAAAATATGAAAAAAGAGTTATAAAAAAATTGACTTAAGTAAACTTCCAGTGCAGTTAAAATAAAGAACATCTTAGGGAGGACATTTTTGGAAGTGCTTTTAAAGTTGTGCCTTTAGAATAACTTCCAAATTTTTTGCTGGGTATCTAAATTTTCGATACTAAAATTTAAAATTTTTCACCCATCATGATCCAATAAAATTATGGAAAAATTTTCTATAGAAATAAACTGCTGACAAAATTTTTTTATAGAAATCAAATGTTGACAACAATTTCTATAGAAATAAAATTGTGACAAAATTTTCTATAGAAATAAAATATTGACAAAATTTACTATAGAAATAAGATTTTGCAAAAATTTTCTATAAAAATCAAATTTTGACAAAATTTTCTATAGAAATAAAATTTTGGCGAAATTTTGTATAGAAATAAAATTTTGGCGAAATTTTGTATAGAAAAAAATTGGACAAAATTTTCTATAGAAATAAAATTTTTACAAATTTTTCTATAGAAATAAAATTTTGTAAAAATTTTCTATGGAAATAAAACAATGTGCATATGTATAGAAAACAAATTTTGGCGAAATTTTCTATAGAAAAAAAATTTGGATAAAATTTAAAATAAAATTTTAACAACATTTTCTATAGAAATACAATTTTGACAAGATTTTCTATAGAAATAAATTTTTGACAATATTTTCTATAGAAATAAAATTTTGATACAATTTTCTACAGAAAAAAAAAATTTGACAAAATTTTCTATTGAAATAAAATTTTGACAAAATTTTCTATAGAAATAACATTTTGACAAAATTTTCTATAGAAATACAATTTTGACAAAATTTTGTATAGAAATAACATTTTCGAAAATTTTCTATAGAAATAAAATTTTGACAAAATTCTCTATAGAAATTAATTTTTTCTAATTATACAACTTCCTATAATATAACATTTTGCTTAAATTTTCAATAGGAATAAAAATTTGACAAAAGTTTGTATAGAAATAAAATTTTGACAAAATTTTCTATAGAAAAAAAATATTTGACAACATTTTCTATAGAAATTAATTGCTGATAAAATTTTCTCTAGTAATAAAATTTTTTAAAAAAAATTTCTAGACAAATAAAATTTTGACAAAATTTCTATAGAAATAAAATGTTGACAACATTTTCTATAGAAAAAAATTTGGACAAAATTTTCTATAGAAATAAAATTTTGACAAAACTTTCAACAGAAATAAAATTTTCAATAAATATTCTATAAATAAATATGTCCTATAGTAATAAAATTTTGACAATTCTCACTTAGACATTTTCAATTTTGTCAACATTTTTTATAGAAATAAAATTTTGTGGTTTTTTGATTTCAGCTTAAAACCATGCATTGACTAAACTACAAGTGTAGCTTAACCAACAGAGGAAAAGAATGTTTGCCAAATTTATTTGGGCAAAGCCCTATAGACTGAAAGATGGTTGGATGGACGCACGTTTCGGAATTACCACATTCCTCATCAGCATCCTCTACTTGCAGCAAAACTATCAATTATCAGAATAAATTCAGGCAGTTCATTAAACCCAACAATGAACCACACTTGAACCTTCCGAAAAAAGGTTTTACATTATAGCTGGCTTATGCCGAAAGAAATAGAATTTTGAAAAACTTTCTAAAGAAATAAAATTTTCCTTTTGTTTGTTATTGTTGGTTTCTCTTCAATCATTATTGTTGTTTTTGATCTCAGCTTAAAACCATGCATTGAATAATCTACAATTGTAGCTTAACCAACTGAGGAAAAGTATGCTTGTCAAATTTATTTGGGCAAAGCCCTATAGACTGCAAGATGGTTGGATGGACGCACGTTTCGGAATTACCACATTACTCATCAGCATCAAAACTATCAACCAATTATCAGAATAAATTCAGGCAGTTCACTAAACCCATGGTGAACCACACTTGAACCTTCCGAAAAAAGGTTTATTTATGGTAGCCGGCTTATGTCGAAATAAATTCATACAAACATTTCTCTTTTCCTTTGCCACCATCAAATCATCTATTTGAGTGCAGTTGGCAGGGTTTATTTTGTCAAAATTAGTTGCTGATAAAATTTTCTCCAGTAATAAAATTTTGACAAAATTTTCTATAGAAAAAAAAAATTGACAAAATTTTCTATAGAAATTAATTGCTGATAAAATTTTCTCTAGTAATAAAATTTTGAAAAAAAAAAATTCTAGAGAAATAAAATTTTAACAAAACTTTCTATAGAAATAAAATTTTCGCAAAATTTTCTATAGAAAATAATTTTGACAAAATTTTCTATAGAAATAAAATTTTCCACAAATGTTCTACAGAAATAAAATTTTGACAAAATTATCTATAGAAATAAATTTTTTACAAAATTTTCCATAGAAATAAAATATTGATAAAATTTTCTATAGAAATAAAATGTAAACAACATTTTCTATAGAAATAAAATTTTGACAAAATTTTCTATAAAAAAAATTTTTTGACAAAATTTCCATAGAAATATAATTTTGACAAAACTTTCTATAGAAATAAAATTTTAACAAAATTTTCTATAGAAATAAAATTTTCTATAAAAATAAAATTTTGACAAAATTTTCTATAGAAATAAAATTTTGATACAATTTTCTATAGAAATAAAATTTTCTATAAAAATAAAATTTTGACAACATTTTTTATAGAAATAAAATTTTGACAAAATTTTCTATAAAAATAAAATTTTTACAAAATTTCCTATAGAAATAAAATTTTGACAAAATTTTCTATAGAAATAACATTTTGAAAAAATTTTCTATAGAAATAACATTTTGAAAAAATTTTCCAAAAATGTTCTACAGAAATAAAATTTTGACAAAATTATCTATAGAAATAATTTTTTTACAAAACTTTCTATACAAATAAAATTTTGACAACATTTTCTATAGAAATAAAATTGAAGAAATACAATTTTGACAACATTTTCGATTGAAATAAAATTTTGGCTATACCTAGCTAATCTCCACTGATTTCAACCAAATTTTGCACACATAGTAATAATTGCTTCTTTTAAATTCTATATTTGTATAAAAAAAATCAGACAAAAATCCCATAATTTGGAATTTTTATTGTGATTAATTGTTAATAGTCAACTATGAACAAACATCTTAGAATCAACAAAAAAAGTGCTAAATGGATTCTGTGGGTAAACCCAAAATGTTCTCAACTTTCTGCAAAAAAAAAAAAAAACATAAATAAATAACAATTCTTTGTTTAACTTTTATTTTAAAAATCTGCTTTGATAAAACCAGCTAATTTACTTTAAAGCTATGACAAATAGATTATTCCCAAGAATTTTGTTTACTCAACAAACAGAAAAAATAACAAAAGAACAAAGCCACAAAATGTGTGCATCTTATCTAGATTAAATTGTATGCTTTCATTCCACAAGCTATGATAATAAAGGAGAAGAATTATTATTTGAGATTTAATTTGCATTTAGTTAGAAAACCGAAAACAAAATTCTATGCAATTCGAAATGTTTTCATATTTTCCGTAACAAATACAAAAATATTAATTTCCCTGTGGAAATCAATATTTTTTTGTTCTGTTACCTCAAAAACGAAAAAGAAAATAGAATTTCGAAGAATACAAGCAAAAAATGCTTAAACTTGTTAGAAACTTTCTGAGGACCAACTCTTCAGCACTCACTCATCATAAATTATGTCCTTCTGTAAGCGGTTTTCAAGTGACCCAAAACTTCAACAATCATCACACAAAAAACAGCTGATGGCAAAAAGAAGACGAGATGAATGAATGGTGAGAGTGATTATACAAAAAAGAAAAAAAACTGAAAATACTTTGTAGTCATATTCCGCACAGCAAATAAAAAAAAAATAAAAAAAGACATACTCAAAATACGGATGGAAAGCCCATCTCCATAGACATGGAGATATCTATGTGTAACAAAACAGCCAATCCAACTATGGTCCAAATATATGGACTAATATTTAGAGGTATGAGCTAGAGATATAAATAAAGAACGGATTTTCTAAAGCCATTTCTTTTATTTCATAAACAAATTTTTCATAAATTCATTTCCATAGAAATATTTTGCAACATTTTATTTCTACATAAATTTTTTTAAAAATCTTTTGGTATTTTTATTTCTGAAAATCTTGTTCTCATAGAAAATTTTCTGAAAATTTTATTTTTAGAGAAAACATTTCGAAAAATTTTTTTCTACAGAAAATTTTCAGAAAATTTTACTTCTATAAAAATCTTTCAGAAAAATTTCTTTGTATAGAAAATTTTATTTCTATACAAAATTTTTTGAAAATTTTATTTCCATAGACAACGCAGCAAAAAAATTTGGAAGTTCTTCTAAAGGCACAACTTTAAAATCACTTCCAAAAATGTCCTCCCAAAGAAGTTCTTTATTTTAGCCGCACAGCAAGTTCATTTGAGTCAATTTTTTTATTAATCGCTTTTTTCATACTTTTAATGGAAAATTTAAAATTATTTGTTTCGAATAGGTTAAAAGTAGATTAAGAATTATTAGAATGATAAAAATTCTTCAAATTTTGCCGAACAAAATGCCAAATCCATTTTAGAAAAATTGCGAATTTTTGAAAATATTTGATGTCAAACGTTCACACATGCGTGGGAATGCATTACAACTCATAAAAAATTATTTATTTGTCAAAATATAACAAAATTTCTTAATTCACATCCAAAACACTGAATTCGCATCGCACCTTAAGAAGTGTTGCAAATTCAGTGCAACGGCCGTTAAAATGGTGGATATACGTCCTATGACAAGCCCATGTTAAATTCATCACTTTTACGTCAACTTGGCACCACTACCGGATCCAAAAAGAACATTTTTATTACTTTTTTGCGACGCTTTTTTTGCTGGCAACTTTCTGAAAATTTTAACTCTATAGAAAATTTTCCAAAAAGTTTATTTCTATAGAACAGTTTATTTCTATAGAAGTTTTTTTTTGTATAGAATTTTTTTAATTTTTATTTTTATAGAAAATGTTATTTCTATCAATACGCAATATTCTTAAAAATTTTCTGAAAATTGTATTTCTGTAGAAAATTATCTGAAAATTTTAATACTGTAGAAAATTATCTGAAAATTTTAATTTTATAGAAAATTTTCCGAAATGATTATTTCTATAGAACATTTTTTGAAGATTTTATTTCTATAGAAGATTTTCTGAAAATTTTATTTCTGTATAAAATTTTCTGAAAGTTTTATTTCTATAGAAAAATTTACGAAAATTTTTAGAAAATGTTATATTTTTCTAAAACATTTTCTAAAAATTTTATTTTCATAGAAAAATTTCTAAAAATTTTATTTTTACAAAAAATGTTCTGAAAATGGTATTTCTAGCATTTCTTGTATTTCTATAGAAAATTTTCTGAAAATATTATTTCTATAGAAAATTTTCTGAAAATTTTATTTCTATAGAAAATTTTCGGAAATTTTTTTCTTTCTATAAAAATTTTTTTTTGGTAAATTTTATTTCTATAGAAAAATTTCTTAAAATTTTATTTCTACAAATATTTTCTGTAAATAAAATTGTATAGCAAATTTTCTGAAAATATTATTTCTATATTTATTTTTACAGAAAATTTTCTGAACATTTTACTTCTATAGAAAATTTTCCATACATTTTATTTCTATAGAAAATATTTGTCCAAGTTTTATTTCTAAAGACAATTTTTGCCAAATTTTTATTCTATAGAAAATTTTGTGTTGCAATTTTATTTCTATAGAAAATTTTCAGAAAATATTATTTCTATAGAAAATTTTCTAAAAATTTTTATTTCTATAGAAAATTTTCCAAAAATTTTTATTTCTATAGAAAATTTTCCAAAAATTTTTATTTCTATAGAAAATTTTCGGAAAATTTTTTTTTGTTTCTTTAAAATAATCTCGTAAATTTTATTTCTATAGAAAAATTTCTAAAAATTTTATTTCTACACTCAAAAAAAAGTGAACTCTCTATTTCACTAAAGCCAATTTAACTTTATTTTAGTTCATGGAATTATCATGTTTGGAGAAAGTTTCCTTTACTCTAATAATTATACCCTGCTCTACACTGTGGAACAGGTTATTATAAGTTAGTGCATATGTTTGCAACACCTAGAAGGAGACGAAATAGACACATGGTGTCTTTGGCAAAAATGCTCAGGGTGGGCTCGTGAGTCGATATAGCGATGTCCGTCTGTCCGTGAACACATTTTTGTACTCAAAGTCTAGGTCACAGTTTTAGTCCAATCGACTTCAAATTTGGCACAAGTATGTGTTTTGGCTCAGAATAGATCCCTATTGATTTTGGAAGAAATCGGTTCAGATTTAGATATAGCTCCCATATATATATTTCGCCCGATATGGACTTATATGGCCCCAGAAGCCAGAGTTTTACCCCAATTTGGTTGAAATTTTGCACAGGGAGTAGAATTAGCATTGTAGCTATGCGAGTCAAATTTGGTTGAAATCGGTTCAGATTTAGATATAGCTCCCATATATAGCTTTCGCCCGATTTACACTCATATGACCACAGAGGCTAATTTGTTGCTCCGATTTAGTTGAAATTTTGCACAGGGAGTAGAATTAACATTGTAGCTATGCGTGCAAAGTTTGGTTGAAATCGGTTCAGATTTAGATATAGCTCCAATATATAGCTTTCGGCCGATTTACACTCATATGACCACAGAGGCCAATTTTTTGGTCCGATTTAGTTAAAATTTTGCACAGGGAGTAGAATTAGCATTATAGCTATGCGTGCCAAATTTGGTTGAAATCGGTTCAGATTTAGATATATCTCCCATATATAGCTTTCGCCCGATTTACACTCATATGACCACAGAGGCCAATTTTTAACTCTGATTTAGTTGAAATTTTGCACAGGGAGTAGAATAAGCATTGTTGCTATGCGTGCCAAATTTGGTTGAAATCGGTTCAGATTTAGATATATCTCCGATATATAGCTTTCGCCCGATTTACTCTCATATGACCACAGAGGCCAATTTTTAACTTCGATTTAGTTGAAAATTTGCACAGAGAGTAGAATTAGCATTGTAGCAATGCGTGCCAAAGTTGGTTGAAATCGGTTTAGATTTAGATATAGCTCCCATATATATGTTTTTCTGATTTCGACAAAAATGGTCGAAATACCAACATTTTCCTTGTAAAATCGCCACTGCTTAGTCGAAAAGTTGTAAAAATTACTCTAATTTTCCTAAACTTCTAATACATGTATATCGAGCGATAAATCATAAATAAACTTTTTCGAAGTTTCCTTAAAATAGCTTCAGATTTAAACGTTTCCCATATTTTTTTACTAAAATTGTGTTCCACCCTAGTGCATTAGCCGACTTAAATTTTGAGTCTATAGATTTTGTAGAAGTCTATCAAATTCTGTCCAGATCGAGTGATATTTAAATGTATGTATTTGGGACAAACCTTTATATATAGCCCCCAACATATTTGACGGATGTGATATGGTATCGAAAATTTAGATCTACAAAGTGGTGCAGGGTATAATATAGTCGGCCCCGCCCGACTTTAGAATTTACTTACTTGTTTTTGTTTACGTTAGTTTAGTTAATTAAACTAAAAACGGAGGAAAAAAATATACTCAAATGAAGCATAAAGATTAACTAAATTCTTGTCTTCCACAAAATAGTTCAGAATTTCTTTAAATTTGTAAATTTTACCAAAAATGCGTCCATCATGAACTTCGTATGTCACTAAAGACATTCTTGCAATTTTGAACTCCAATTTTTTCCTTCAAACTACAAAATTTTCTTTAACAAATGAAAAAATTTAGTAATGTCTAATAAATTTTCTTGAATTTGTCGAAAAATATTTACTTATTTTAATGACATCGGCGTGATGCCAACGCTTGTAATACTGTTTAGTTAAAATTATCTACAAGTATTCAAAATTTTCTAAAATTAAGAGAAAGTTTTCTTCCTGGTGGGTTCACTGTTTTTTTCAGTGTACACAAATTTTTTGTAAATTATATTTCTATAGAAAATTTTCTGAAAATCTTATTTCTATATTTATTTTTACATAAAATTTTCTGAACATTTTATTTCTATAGAAAATTTTCTATACATTTTATTTCTATAAGAAATTTTTGTCCAAGTTTTATTTCTAAAGACAATCTTTGCCAAATTTTTATTCTATAGAAAAGTTTGTGTTGCAATTTTATTTCTATAGACAATTTTCAGAAAATTTTATTTCTATAAGAAATTTTATTTCTATAAGAAATTTTGTTTCTATAAGAAATTTTATTTCTATAAGAAATTTTATTTCTATAAGGAATTTTATTTCTATAAACAATTTTTGCAAGATTTTATTTCTTTAAAAAGTTTTTTTGTAAAATTTTATTTTTATTGAAATTTTTCGCAAAATTGTATTTCTATAGAATATTTTCTAAAAATATTATTTCTACAGAAGTTTTTTACAAAATTAATTTTTTTCAAATTTTATCAAAAATTTCATTTTGTCAGCAATTTTATTGCAATTGAGAATTTTGTTAAAATTTTATTTCTTTAGAAAGTTTTTCAAAATTCTATTTCTTAAAAAATTTTTGCAAAAAAATTGTCCTTCTATGGAAATTTTGTGCAAATTTTTATTTGTATAAAAAATTGTGTCCCAATTTTTTTTTCTATAGAAAATTTTGCATTGCATTGAAAAGAAATCGAAGAAAATAATAATAAGTGTCCTATTCGACTATTGACATCTCTACGAAAATTACTCCATTCTGATGCAGCCACAGTAACAGTAGCAAAGTGAAATTAAGGTTTGTATTCAATATCCTACAAACTTTCAAGCTGAAAAATATAAAATATTCGTACGAAACTAGGACTAGCATTAATTTAGGTTGGTAGAGGGGGCGAAACGTGTGGAGCTTTACTCTACTAGTTGGTTCATTTACATTTTTTTGAGGTCAACCTAGAAATATATCGACAAACGTAGTACTGGAAGCGATACATTGAGTAAAATAAGAAATGTGGCAATGGCAATCTCAACAAATAACAAACGTTCAATGGCCATAGATAAGGCACAAAATTGTCGAGACTTATACTAGCAATGACCACGGCAACATCTGTAGAAGTATAGCAACAGTTAGACAGACCGTAAAAGGCAAGTGTTGTGTAGTTTCGGATGACACTTAGGCAATGATATTGCAGACATATTTATGACCAGCATCTACTTTTATGTGAGACCGTATTTTATGGTGCTAACGATTTTTCTACAGCATAATGGGTTAGAGGTGTGCGCGTGACACGAAATTTTCGTGACACGCGTGATTCACGCGTGAGCCACGTGATTCGTGAATGAAATTTTGACCAAATCACGTGAATGTGCGTGAATGGGACTGAACAAAAATGTGTCGTGCGTGATCGTGCGTGAACATCAAATTCTGTTCGTGAATGTGCGTGAGTAAATTTTTTTCAAAATCACGCTCACGACAAAATTCACGTTCACGATAAAATTCACATACGCGAACAATTCACGCTCACGACAAAATTCACGCTCACGAAGAAATTCACGCTCACGAAGAAATTCACGTTCACGAAGAAATTCACATTCACGAAAACTTCACACTCACGATGACATTCACGTTCACGAAAAAATTCACGTTCACGAAAAATTCACGCTCACGAGAAAATTCACGCTCACGAAGAAACTCACATTCACGAAAAATTCACGTTCACGATGAAATTTACGTTCTTCTTGTGCAAAATGTTAAGCAAAGTGGGGTAAAACTCTGGCTTCTGGGGCCATATAAGTTCATATCGGGCGAAAGCTATATATGGGATCTATATCTAAATCTGAACCGATTTCAACCAAATTTGGCACGCATAGTTACAATGCTAATTCTACTCCCTATGCAAAATTTCAACTAAATCGGAGCAAAAAATTGGCCTCTGTGGGAAAATAAGTGTAAATCGGACGAAAGCTATATATGGGAGCTATATCTAAATCTGAACCGATTTGGCTGATATTTGGCAAGTTTTTCGAGACTCATAAAATATTCGGATGTACGTTATTTGAGGAAGATCGGTTGATATACACGCCAATTATGACCAGATCGGTGAAAAATATATATGGCAGCTATATCTAAATCTGAACCGATTTTTTCCAAAATCAATAGGGATCGTCTTTGAGCCGAAACAGGACCCTATACCAAATTTTAGGACAATCGGACTAAAACTGCGAGCTGTACTTTGCATACAAAAATACACCAACAGACAGACAGACGGACAGACAGACAGACAGACAGACAGACGGACATCGCTAAATCGACTCAGAATTTAATTCTAAGACGATCGGTATACTAAACGATGGGTCTCAGACTTTTCCTTCTTGGCGTTACATACAAATGCACAAACTTATTATACCCTGTACCACAGTAGTGGTGAAGGGTATAATAATGATTGAACATTTTTACATTTTTAAATTGAAAACATACTTCCAAATAAAAAATTAATAATTTTCGGAAATAATTGGTTTCATTGGTTCATTAAATTTTGGCTTAGATGTAAAAAAAATAATTCCATATAGTATAATTATAATATATGTAATTATAATATAATAAAAAATAAAATAAGTAAACAATAACACTATAAATCATTGATTGCCTCAATTAAAAATTAATTAAGTTTTTCGGCCAAAATCAATCCAAATTTTAATTGAATTTATATTTTGATTTGATTAAAATGTTAATTGTATCTGTTAATTTTTTAATAGAGTACGTTTTCAACTTCAGATTTTTAATTAGAAATATTTTGGCGAATTTGTGTGGGTAGCTCATTTGTATCACGAGCGAGAGTGAGTAAGTTTTTAAGTTCGTACTCATTCGTGAATTACATTTTTTCGTTTGTTTTGTAAGTATAATAGTCGTGAACGTGCGTGAGTTGCATTTTACATCGTGAGCGTGCGTGAATAGTTTTTTTATGAATCGTGAGTGTGTGGAAGTACGTTTCATTGTTCGTGAACGTGCGTGAGTAGTTTTTTTTCGAATCGTGAGTGTGCGTGAATAAGTTTGTTGTTCGTGAACGTGCGTGAGTTGATATATCCCGTCGTGAGCGTGCGGTAGTCACTATTCTGCAATCGTGAGTGTTTATCTTTGCAGGATTTTGGTTCGTGAACGTGAGTGAGCGTGAATCAATAAAAACCTTCGTGCGTGAATGTTACGAATTCATTCGTGAGCGTGTGTGAGTGTGAGCAATTCCAAAACGGGCGTGCGTGATCGTGCGTGAATGTTACGAATTCATTCGTGAGCGTGCGTGAGTGTGAGCAATTCAAAAACGGGCGTGCGTGATCGTGCGTGAATGTTACGAATTCATTCGTGAGCGTGCGTGAGTGTGAGCAATTCAAAAACGGGCGTGCGTGATCGTGCGTGAATGTTACGAATTCATTCGTGAGCGTGCGTGAGTGTGAGCAATTCTAAAACAGGCGTGCTTAATTGTGCGTGAATGACATTTTGAATTTGTGAGCGTGCGTGAAAACTCCCTCACGCGCACACCTCTATAATGGGTACAGCGTCTCTTACACGGTAAGAAAAAAAAAACCAAAATTTATACGGACGGATAATGCGTCTATAGGAGCTACATCAAAACATGGACTGATACACATCATATTCGCCACACCTATTTGCGGACCTAAAATATGTCTAGATTTTTTAGTTAAATCGGGATATTGGGGGGTTATACCAAAATATGGACCGATAATCGCAAATCCATATTTGTGTGTGTCTACCATACGGAATGACCAAATGAGTATCTCCCTTCATCAGCTCGCTTAACTAATCGAAACTAAGCATTTTAAGATTTCAATATAATTTTTAGGTTATGGGAACAAACACATAAATTTGGGTAAAAGTGTTCACAAAAAGTTATTCTGTATCCATAAGCAATTCAACACATACACCCAAATATGCCAATATTTGTATGTGCGAATAGATGACGAAAAAGGTTCTGTTTACAAAAACAATTAGCATAAGAGCCAGAACAAATTTTAATATTCTATTTGACTCATTGTTACCAATGTTTTTTTGTTGTTGGCTCTCCTGATGACGATTAATGGCATAGGAAATAATGACAAAACAAGATTTGGTTTTTATTTCTTTTTAAAACGGCGATTCGGTCAATTATAGATTTCTAAAGGCACACACACACACATACCCTCATACCCATAAACATGAAAGCCCCCCATAGTGTGGTGGCATACATTTACATGAATTCTCTAAATTTTCATAGACAAACATTCTCACTCTTGCAAATTGTAAACCCCTACAATAATAACAAATATGTCAAAGTAGTAGCAATATGTATAGCAACAACAACAACAACACAAATATCGAAATAGACCATCATCTCTCTTCTTCAGCAATGTAGTATGTTAGTATATAGTCCCCATCGATTGTTTGGCATTAACCAAAAAGGTTTACAGTATATTCGTGGTTGATTCTTCGTTGGTTTGTCGGTCGGTCGGTTGATCGGCCGTTTGGTCTCATTGGTTTATCTCTTCTCTTGAATGGCAAAGTACCAACAAGCAAAATCATCCAAACACCAACAACAACAACAACAATCTAAGCTTGATGGCTTCATATAACAACAACAAAATAGTTGATGGTACACTCTATGTTTCTTGACTTTATGCCGTTGCCTTTTTAGCTAGCTTTGGCATTTTGCTGATGGTGTAGAGCAAAAACACAAGAAAAAAACCTAAAGAGAATGAGTCGTGCAAAAGAAGAAAAGACGAAAACTTTCACCAAACTTCATAGCAGTGGCGGCGACGGCATCGGCATTCTCTGGATAGCTGGCTGAATGACTGACTGAATTGTTAGCTAGTGCTTCCATCAGACTATAGTGTTGGGAATGTGTTTGACTTTTGCAAAATGGGTTTGAGACGTTTGCTAAATATATTTTCCCACACTATTGCATACACTAAGGCGCATAGAAATAGCAAAATGAGTACCATTCCTTTTTCGCAGAAACGAACTAAGCAAATAGAACAAAAGAATTTTAAGCTAAGTTTAGAATTTGCAAAAAATAAATTAAGTTTTCTGATTTTTTTGGAAACTTTCAGGAATTATAAAAGTTCACAGCAAAAAAAGTTTACAAAAAATATATTAACCTACGTTGCATTGAATTTTAGTGTTTTGGGTCTTAATTTGGATAAATAAGAATAAATTTAAAATAACACATTTTTTTTACACTTTTTGAGTCATGTGAGAATGTCCATGGTCTGAGGCAGCATGGTTTATCAGTCAAAGCTTCAATACCGTCTTCAGGATATTTTTCCGTTAATATTAAACATTGAATTTGACTACACGATCGATCTTCGCTTGTCGGATCATTTCCGGTGTTGTTACCTTCTTTCCACCACGGTAACAAGCAATGGTAAGAGAAACAAAAGATTTACTCACATTTAAATGCTAGAGTTCTCTAACGAAACCACTTGTGGTTTTCCATCCAAAATATAAAGCAATCGCACTATCACTAGAGTGATCAAAAACCGATCGGACCAAAATTGATCGAAAAAATTATTAAATCTTAAATTTAGTCCGATGGTCGGACCAAATGGAATTTGGTTGATTTTGGTCCATTTTCGTCAAATCAGCAAACATTTTTATAGAAATAAAATTTTATGAAAATTTTCTATAGAAATAAAATTTTTCCAAAATTTTCTATAGAAATAAAATTTTTTCAAAATTTTCTACAGAAATAAAATTTTGACAAAATTTTCTACAGAAACAAAATTTTGTATAGACGCAACATTATGCAAGAATTTTGTAAAAATTTTAAAAATAAGTAAATGTTTGCGATAACTTTCTATAGAAATAAACTTTTGGCTAAATGTTCTATAGAAATAAAATATGGCCAATATTTTCTATAGAAATAAAATTTGGAAATTTTTTTCTATAGAAATAAAATTTGGAAAATTTTTTCTATAGAAATAAAATTTTGACAAATCTTTCTAGAGAAATAAAATTTGAACAAAATTTTCTATAGAAATAAATTTTGAACAAAATTTTTTATAGAAATAAAATTTGGACAAATTTTTTTCTAGAAATAAAATTTGGACAAACTTTTTTATAGAAATAAAATTTGGACAAAAATTTCTATAGAAATAAAATTTGGACAAAATTTTTTCTAGAAATAAAATTTGGACAAATTTTTCTATAGAAATAACATTTTGACAAAACTTGCTATTGAAATGAAATTTTGACAAAAATTTTTATAGAAATAAAATTTGGACACAATTTTCTATAGAAATAAAATGTTGACAAAATTTTCTATAGAAATAAAATTTGGACAAAAGTTTCTATAGAAATAAAATTTGTACAAAATTTTCTCTAGAAATAAAATTTGGACAAATTTTTCTATAGAAATAAAATTTGGACAAAATATTCTCTAGAAATAAAATTTTGACAAATTTTTCTATAGAAATGAAATTTTGACAAAATTTTTTAGAAATAAAATGTTGACAAATTTTTCTATAGAAATAAAATTTGGACAAAATTTTCTATAGAAATAAAATTTGGACAAAAGTTTCCATAAAAATAAAATTTGTACAAAATTTTCTCTAGAAATAAAATTTGCACAAAATTTTCTATAGAAATAAAATTTTGACAAAATTTTCTATAGAAATAAACAAAATTTTCTGTAGAAATAAAATTTTGACAAAAATGTCTGTAGAAATGAAATTTTGAAAAAAATTTCTATAGTAATGAAATTTTGACAAAATTTTCTATAGAAATAAAATTTTAACAAAATTTTCCCAAGAAATAAAATTTTGACAACATTTTCTATAGAAATAAAATTTTGACAAAATTTTCTTTAGAAATAAAATTTGGACAAAATCTTCTATAGAAATAAAATTTTGACAAAATCTTCTATAGAAATAAAATTTGGACAAAATTTTCTATAGAAATAAAATTAGGACAAAATTTTCTATAGAAATTAAATTTTGACAAAATTTTCTAAAGAAATGAAATTTGGACAAAATTTTCTATAGAAATAAAATTAGGACAAAATTTTCTATAGAAATTAAATTTTGACAAAATTTTCTAAAGAAATGAAATTTGGACAAAATCTTCTATACAAATAAAATTTTGACAAAATTTTCTATAGAAATGAAGTTTTGACAAAATTTTCTATAGAAAAGAAATTTTGACAAAATTGTCTCTAGAAATAAAATTTAAACAAAGTTTTCTCTAGAAATAAAATTTTGACAAAATTTTCTCTAGAAATAAAATTTGAACAAAATTTTCTCTAGAAATAAAATTTTGACAAAATTGTCTGTAGAAATGAAATTTTGAAAAAAGTTTTTATAGAAATGAAACTTTGATAAAATTTTCCACAGAAATAAAATTTGGACAAAATTTTCTATAAAAATAAAATTTGGACTAAATTTTCTCTAGAAATACAATTTTGACAAAATTTTCTCCAGAAATAAAATTTTGACAAAATTTTCTCTAGAAATAAAATTTTGACAAAATTTTCGCTAGAAATGAAATTTTGACAAAATTTTCTATAGAAATGAAACTTTGACAAAATTTTCCACAGAAATAAAATTTGGACAAAATTTTCTATAGAAATAAAATTTGGACAAAATTTTCTATAGAAATAAAGTTTGGACAAAATTTTCTATACAAATAAAATTTCGACAAAATAATCTCTAGAAATAAACAAAATTTTCTGTAGAAATAAAATTTTGACAAAATTGTCTGTAGAAATGAAATTTTGAAAAAAATTTCTATAGAAATGAAATTTTGACAAAATTTTCTATAGAACTAAAATTTGGACAAAATTTTGACAAAATTTTCTCTAGAAATAAAATTTTGACAAAATTTTCTCTAGAAATAAAATTTTGACAAAATTTTCTATAGAAATAAAATGTTGACAAAATTTTCGCTAGAAATGACATTTTGACAAAATTTTCTATAGAAATAAAATTTTGACAACATTTTATATAGAAATAAAATTTGGACAACATTTTCTATAGAAATGAAATTTTGACAAAATTTTCTATAGAAATAAAGTTTGGACAAATTTTTCTATAGAAGTACAATTTGGACAAAATATTCTCTAGAAATGAAATTGTGACAAAATTTTCTATAGAAATAAAATTTTGACAAAATTTTCTATAAAAATGAAATTTGGACAAAATTTTCTATAGAAATAAACAAAATTTTCTGTAGAAATAAAATTTTGACAAAATTGTCTGTAGAAATGAAATTTTGAAAAAAAAATCTATAGAAATGAAATTTTTGACAAAATTTTCTATAGAAATGAAATTTTGACAAAATTTTCTATAGAACTAAAATTTGGACAAAATTTTCTATAGAAATAAAATTTTGACAAAATTTTCTCTAGAAATAAAATTTTGACAAAATTTTCTCTAGAAATAAAATTTTGACAAAATTTTCTCTAGAAATAAAATTTTGACAAAATTTTCTCTAGAAATAAAATTTTGACAAAATTTTCTATAGAAATAAAATGTTGACAAAATTTTCGCTAGAAATGAAATTTGGACATAATTTTCTATAGAAATAAAATTTCACAACATTTTATATAGAAATAAAATTTTGACAAAATCTTCTATAGAAATAAAATTTGGACAACATTTTCTATAGAAATGAAATTTTGACAAAATTTTTTATAGAAATAAAATTTGGACCCAATTTTCTATAGAAATAACATTTTGAAAAAGTTTCTATAGAAATAAAATTTTGACAAAATTTTCTATAGAAATAAAATTTGGACAGAATTTTCTATAGAAATAAAATTTTGACAAAATTTTCTATAGAATTAAAATTTTGACAAAATTTTCTATGGAAATAAAATTTTGACAAAATTTTCTATAGAAATAAAATTTTGACAAAATTTTCTATAGAAATAAAATTTTGACAAATTTTTCTATAGAAACAAAATTTGGACAAAATTTTCTCTAGAAATAAAATTTGGACAAAATTTTATATAGAAATAAAATTTGGTTCGCTGTTCCGAATTTTGGTCCAATTTTGGGAAATTGTTGACCAAAAAATAAAAATTCGTTGTGACAACGCTATATGTTGCTATATTAAAACATGAATAGGTGCCAAATTGTAGCACAATACATTTATAATTGAAATTGGAAAAAAAGATTATCGTGAAATTGTAACCGGTTCAACAGGCTTTCATAAGGCACGTAATTTTGAAAGGAAAAAATTATTTTATTATCACAAAAAAATCAACGAAAAAATAATTCGAGAATTTTTTAAAAGTCGTGCAAAATTTTTTAATTCAAATGTACGTTGTACCTATTTGGTAGTGTTTTCATTGTAGGCTTTTTGTAATACCCGGTTGAATGCGTTTGTAAACTTGTAAACAATAAAGTAAATTATCACTGGAATATATCTGTTAGCGGTCAGACGAGTGGTTTAGAAATAATAGCATCCTATAGTTGATTGCAATACATATAAATTACCCTGTATTACCTCAAGAAATTTAAGCCATGCATAGAAGAGGATTTTGTCCTTTCAAGTAAAGTCTTCCGAGGAACTTACAAATTTGTTGCTTGTATGTTTCCACGACAAAAATGCAGATATTTCGGCGCAAAATCCATTAAAAATTTTATTAGTCAAATTTTGGATAAAATATAAAATACCAATTTTTTATGTATACAAAAATGAACAAAGACCTATTTATACTTTTCGAAATAGCATCTATTATTTTTTGAATATCTAAATAATGGTTTATATTGAGGAAAAAAATATATTTTGTTTAACATTAAACACTTATAATAATTTTAAAAATGCTTACCTTTTCAATTATTTCTGCTCGTATACCACATGCCACGCCATTCCAAAGCTTTCTCTAATATTCAATGATTAATTATTCGGCTTCCATCATAATTAAAAACAAAAAAACAATTAGTTACAAAAAAATTAACTATTTTTTAAGATAATTATTCCCGTATTCATTCAAACTGGAATTAGCGATCAAATTTAATTTAGAAATTATAATCTCTAGTTGTAATTCTCTTTGCTACTTATTTCGTTTTGACAATCAATCATTGACACTTGTATTGCTATTTCTTGTCACACAACTGTGGCCAAACAACACACACACACGCATGCACATACACTCAATAGCTCAGACGTAGTGTTTGCTATTTTAGCTGTGTGGTCGGATGTTAACCTTATTTTTCGGAGAATTTTAAAGTTTTGGTTTTTAGGTGAGAGGGGGAGCGGGAGGGGGTGGCTGTTGAATCTCTTTCTTTCTTAGACTTGCCTACGTAGTTTTGTTTGCAATTTCCATTTGGTGTTTGTTTTGATTATTATGGCTTTGTTGTTGCGGCTACTGCTGCGATAGCAAACGCTTACAATTGCAGATGGCCAGTGTTGCCATAACGAAAACCAAATTAAATGAGTGAAAATAGTGTTAATATCGCGTTCAAGCAATTATTAAAGACAAGGAAATTTTCTGAAAACATAATGAACTAATTCCATGAACTAAAATAGGGTTAGAGGATTGATTTTTATTTTTCTTTTTGGGCGCATATTTTCTAATTGAAGACGAGTCTGGATTTGCAAATTTAAGTTTTTCTAAACACGTTGTGAAAGGAAAGGATTGATAGCACATGAATAAAAAAGCGGAAATCGAATACATTCGAATTTCTTTCCTTATTTTTATTGCAAACAAATTTTTGTTTGTAGTTATATGTTATTTTTTCGAAATTTTCCACAGCTCAAGGAAATTTTCATTTTTTGAAGTATGTCTCAAACATTTTATGAACTAAACATGGGTATAAATTTCGATGATCGTACGCATAAGTTCAATATGAACTAACGTAAAAGAATATTTTCGTACGATTCCCAAAAATAGTAAGAATGAACTTGAGTATGGTTAAAATGGTCATGATTTGTCGCCAATGACTTTTTATACCCTTCACCACTACTGTGGTACAGGGTATAATAAGTTTGTGCATTTGTATGTAACGCCAAGAAATAATTGTCATAGACCCATCTGTTAGTATACCGATTGGCTTAGAATTAAATTCTGAGTTGATTCTGAGCGATGTCCGTCTGTCTATCTGTCTGTCCGTCTGTCTGTTTATGTAATTTTGTGCACAAAGTACAGGTCGCAGTTTAAGTCCGATCGTCCTCAAATTTGACATAACGTCTTTCTTCGGGTCGAAGACAATCGCTATTGATTTTGGAAAAAATCGGTTCAGATTTAGATATAGCTCCTATATATAGTTATCACCGATTTGATCATAATTCACGTATTTATGAACCGACGTTCTTCAAATTTTGTACATCTGAACGTTTTGCCAGTCCCGTAAAAACTGCCAAATGTCAGCTAAATCGGTTCAGATTTATATATGTAGTTCCCATACATATCTTTCGTCCGACTTGGACTTATATGGCCCCAAAAGCGAGAGTTTTGCCCTGATTTGCTTCAAATTTTGCACAACGCGTACGTTTAATAGTATCGTTAATTGTGCCAAATTTAGTTGAAATCGGTTCAGATTTAGATATAGCTCCCCTATATATCATTCGCCCGATGTGGACTAATATGCCCACAGAGGCAAAAGTGCTACTCTGATTTACGTGAAATTTTGCAGAGGGAGAAGAATTGAACTTGAAACTTTGTACGATGAGTAGAATTAAGGTTCTGGGAGCCACCGTGGTGCAATGGTTAGCATGCCCGCCTTGCATACAAAAGGTCGTGGGTTCGATTCCTGCTACGACCGAACACCACAAAGTTTTTCAGCGGTGGATTATCCCACCTCAGTAATGCTGGTGAAATTTCTGAGGGTTTCAAAGCTTCTCTAAGTGGTTTCACTGGAATGTGGAACGCCGTTCGGACTCGGCTATAAAAAGGAGGTCCCTTGTCATTGAGCTTAACATGGAATTGGGCAGCACTCAGTGATAAGAGAGAAGTTCACCACTGTGGTATCACAATGGACTGAATATTCTAAATGAGCCTGATACATCGGGCTGCCACATAACCTAAGCTAACCTAAGGTTCTGCATATGCGTGTTTCTTTTGGTTGAAATCGGTTCTGATTTTGATATAGCTCCCATATATATCTTTCGCCCGATTGTCCGTCATATGACCACAGAGGAGAAAGTTGTAATGCGATTTACGTGAAATTTTGCACAGGAAGTAGATTCAACATAGTAACTATGCATGTGAAATTTGATAGCAATAGGTTCAGACACACACACACACACACACACACACACACACACACACATATATATATATATATATATATATATATATATATATATATATATATATATATATATATATATATATATATAAAAAGGTGATTCTTTTGAGGTTAGGATTTTCATGCATTAGTATTTGACAGATCACGTGGGATTTCAGACATGGTGTCAAAGAGAAAGATGGTCAGTATGCTTTGACATTTCATCCTGAATAGACTTACTAACGAGCCACAACGTCGAATTTTCAGTGAATGGGCCCTAGAAAAGTTGGCAGAAAATCCGCTTTTTTATCGACAAATTTTGTTCAGCGATGAGGCTCATTTCTGGTTGAATGGCTACGTAAATAAGCAAAATTGCCGCATTTGGAGTGAAGAGCAACCAGAAGCCGTTCAAGAACTGCCCATGCATCCCGAAAAATGCACTGTTTGGTGTTGTTTGTACGCTGGTGGAATCATTGGACCGTATTTTTTCAAAGATGCTGTTGGACGCAACGTTACGGTGAATGGCGATCGCTATCGTTCGATGCTAACAAACTTTTTGTTGCCAAAAATGGAAGAACTGAACTTGGTTGACATGTGGTTTCAACAAGATGGCGCTACATGCCACACAGCTCGCGATTCTATGGCCATTTTGAGGGAAAACTTCGGAGAACAATTCATCTCAAGAAATGGACCGGTAAGTTGGCCACCAAGATCATGCGATTTGACGCCTTTAGACTATTTTTTGTGGGGCTACGTCAAGTCTAAAGTCTACAGAAATAAGCCAGCAACTATTCCAGCTTTGGAAGACAACATTTCCGAAGAAATTCGGGCTATTCCGGCCGAAATGCTCGAAAAAGTTGCCCAAAATTGGACTTTCCGAATGGACCACCTAAGACGCAGCCGCGGTCAACATTTAAATGAAATTATCTTCAAAAAGTAAATGTCATGGACCAATCTAACGTTTCAAATAAAGAACCGATGAGATTTTGCAAATTTTATGCGTTTTTTTTAAAAAAAAAAGTTATCAAGCTCTTAACAAATCACCCTTTATATAAATAAATTTGCCTATTTTTACACTGAAAAACGTTCCCGGTTTCAAACACATTTTGTGTTCATCAATGATTTTGGTATTGATTCCGAGCCAAAGCAGTGGAAAATAGAAGTAAGGATACCTTTAGACATAATTCTCTCTTACATTTAAGTTTTGCATATTTGACACCACACTAAAAAAAAGTGAACCCTATATGGGACTAAATCCAATTTAATTCTGTTTTAGCTCATGAAATTATTATGTTTTGGGAACATTTCCTAGGCTAAAATATTTTGCAGAGGAAGTAGATTCAACATAGTAACTAAGCATGTGAATATATATATATATATATATATATATATATATATATATATATATATATATATATATATATATATATATATATATATATATATATATATATATATATATATATATATATATATATATATATATATATATATATATATATATATATATATATATATATATATATATATATATTCACATGCTTAGTTACTATGTTGAATCTACTTCCTCTGCAAAATATTTTAGCCTAGGAAATGTTCCCAAAACATAATAATTTCATGAGCTAAAACAGAATTAAATTGGATTTAGTCCCATATAGGGTTCACTTTTTTTAAGTGTGGTGTCAAATATGCAAAACTTAAATTTAAGAGAGAATTATGTCTAAAGGTATCCTTACTTCTATTTACCATTGCTTTGACTCGAAATCAATACCAAAATCATTGATGTACAGAAAAAGTGTTTGAAACCTTGAACGTTTTTTTCAGTGTAAAAATAGGCAAATTTATTGATATCCCGTTGAACCCTAATTATTTCACTAATGTCTGGAAAATTAAATTTAACTGCTGGTTAAATTTTATTATAAATCTTATTATTCTTCCTTTGCAATAAATCAAATTTACTCAAAATTTTTGCTATGGCAATGCTGCACCAAAAGATATTCCCTCTTTGTTTGGGAACGAGACAAATAAGACGAAAACATTAAAACTTTGTTTACAAATCATTTCCTTCCAGGCCGAAGCCTGTTGTTATCGTTATCGTTGTTGTTGGTTTTTGTTTTTGGATTTTTGAAATGGTGACAGCAGTGGATGGCGGCGGGTGTGGGATGCATTGTTGTTGTTATTGTTGGCTGACTGGATGGATGACAGTTTGTGGTTTTGATTGTCTCATAAGTAGGAGTTTTTGTTTAGCCACCCCTCCCCCTCCCTAGTTGAATGAAAAGGAGTACGCGGAGGAGCACATTTGGTATATATTTCATTGTTTTCGAGTGTATTTTATGAGTGCAGGAAGATATCTCTCATTATTATTATCCTTTAGATCCGTTTATCAAAGAAGTTGTTTTTGTTTTGTTTTATTGTGGTGAAAAACAAAAAAAAGGAATTTCTTGGTATTTGTTGTTGTTTTTTGTTTCATACGAACACACCGAAAAACCGCACAAAACTTTTGCGAGTTGTTTAGAAAACTTTTCTTGGGGGCATTTAATCACAATCACTAATTTTGTTTTTGTTTTTTTTTTTTTTTATTTTTTTCTCAAGAAACAAAAACTTTTGGTACATGATTATTAAGAATTAAGAGCGATTCTTTTGTTTGAGGACTCACACAAAGGAGAAAACAGTGCTCCCCCTCACATATATTTAGTCTGAGTAGAGTAGTGAGTGAAGGAGAGAGAGAGAGAGAGGAGACACAGATTAAGTTAACACTTGACTTGAGATTTAATTGTTATGGCATGGTGGTCTTGACACAACCACCAATTCACCATACACAAAAGCTCCCCTTAAGTACAATCAAATATCAAAAATGAAAAGGAAAAAATCATCAGCTCTTAATTCAATAGGACTTTTATTGTTGTTGTTTTTTCTTCTATTGATTTCATTCATGAGTGAAATTTCAATTATTTTCCCATGGGATATTTCCTTGTTGTTTTGCTTTCATATATATTTTTTTCTTTCGTTTATTAAATGTGAAATTCTTTTCAAATTTCCAATTGCCGTTGTTATACCCCATCCTTCGCCAATAGATTATCGGTATTCGTATGTCTTGTGTATTGGCCTTTGTGTTTGTAGCAGTTCAAAATATTAAAGTGGAACTAGGAGAAAAAAATTTGTGAAGGTCCACCAGTCAAAGTAAGATCCTTCGTTTAACAATTTTTTTTTTCAAAATGCACGACATAAGGAAGCATTATACTCAACAAGAAAAGTTCTAATAGGTTTCTATAAACGAATATTAACAAAGAAATCCATCATTATTGTCAAATATATTCGGAACACCTACACTGAAAAAAATATTGTCGTGAGGTCAAAGATTTCATGTCTTTAAAATACGAATACAAATTTTGCTTAGCATAGAAGACGCATTTCTCTAAAATAAAGTTATTTTCCTTTTCCAAAAGTCGATAAACTTTTCAATGAAGTCATACTGTCTTTATAATTAAGTGATTTGACTTAAAAATGAAAGAAAAAATTTATAGGCTAAGGTCAACTTGACTTTAATAATTCATAAAAATTCATAAAATTTAATGAAATTGTCTTTAAATTTGTTGTCTTTTTGCATCTTGACTACAAAGCAAAAAATCGTTCAAATATAGGACATGTTTTTCAAAACTTTATTGTAAAGAAGTTTTTTACTTCAAACATAGCATAATTTTTACTGGAAGTCGAGTCCTAGTTTGGAAAATACAGTTGCCGTTAATTCGTTTTTAAAGGACTTTGATAGAATATGAAGAAAAAAAGCTGAGAAAGCGAAAAATTAAAATTTGTTTCCTAGAAGCAAGTACACAAAACCTAAATTTAAAAGAGAATTATGTCTTAAAAGTATCCTTACTTGTGTTCTCCGCTTCTTTGGCTCGGAATCAATACCAAATTTTTTAAACTAAAGACAAAATCTTTGGAACCGAGTATGCTTTTTTTCAGTGTAATTATGGCCCTAAAAACTTCTAGATTTCAAATTTAAAGCAAATTGGATAAAAAAACTATGGTTTCTAGAAGCCCAAGAAGTAAAATCCGGAGATCGGTTCTATTTGCGGGCTATACCAAAACATGGATTGATAGACCTGTTATCGGCAAACCTATTTGTGGTCATAAAATACCACTAGATTTTAAATTTCAGTAAAATGGGAAGATATAGCAAAACATGGACCGATTAGTACGATTTCGGCACAACTTTGTGTGGTTCTAAAATACCTCTAGATTTCAAATTTCAGGCAAATCGGATTGAAAATACCGGTTGCCGACGCCCAAGAAGTAAAATCGGGATATCGGTCTATATGGAGGCTATACCAAAAGATGGACCGATACGTCCCATTTTCGCCACAACTATTTGTGGTTCTAAAATATCTCTAGATTTCAAATTTCAGGCAAATCGGATTGAAAAATACGGTTTGTAGAAGCCCAAGAAGTAAAATCGGGTGATCGGTCTAACAGGTTGGCTGATAAGTCCCCAGTCTGACATAGATGGCGTCGCTAGTATTAAATGCATATTATTTTTATATAGTACCAACCTTCAAATGATTCGTCTCAAAATTTGTAAGTCAATTAGTTTGTGAGATAGAGCGTCTTTTGTGAAGCAACTTTTGTTATTGTGAAAAAAATGGAAAAAAAGGAATTTCGTATTTTGATAAAATACTGTTTTCTGAAGGGAAAAAATACGATGGAAGCAAAAACTTGGCTTGATAATGAGTTTCCGGACTCTGCCCCAGGAAAAATTCAAGCGTGGTGAAATGAGCATGGAGGACGATGAACGCAGGGGACGCCCGAAAGAGGTGGTTACCGACGAAAACATCAAAAAAATCCACAAAATGATTTTGAATGACCGTAAAATTAAGTTGATCGAGATAGCAGAGGCCTTAAAGATATCAAAGGAACGTGTTGGTCATATCATTCATCAATATTTGGATATGCGGAAGCTCTGTGCAAAATGGGTGCCGCGCGAGCTCACATTTGACCAACAACAACAATGTGTTGATGATTCTGAGCGGTGTTTGCAGCTGTTAACTCGTAATACACCCGAGTTTTTCCATCGATATGTGACAATGGATGAAACATGGCTGCATCACTACACTCTTGAGTCCAATCGACAGTCGGCTGAGTGGACGGCGACCGGTGAACCGTCTCCGAAGCGTGGAAAGACTCAAAAGTTCGCTGGCAAAGTAATGGGCTTTGTTTTTTGGGATGCGCATGGAATAATTTTTATCGATTAACTACAGAGAGGAAAAACCATCAGTAGTGACTATTATATGGTGTTATTGGAGCGTTTGAAGGTCGAAATCGCGGCAAAACGGCCCCATATGAAGAAGAAAAAAGTGCTGTTCCACCAAGACAACGCACCGTGCCGCAAGTCATTGAGAACGATGGCAAAAATTCATGAATTGGGCTTCCCCACCCACCGTATTCTCCAGATCTGGCCCCCAGCGACTTTTTCTTGTTCTCAGACCTCAAAAGGATGCTCGCAGGGAAAAAAATTTGGCTGCAATGAAGAGGTGATCGCCGAAACTGAGGCCTATTTTGAGGCAAAACCGAAGGAGTACTACCAAAATGCTATCACAAAATTGGAAGGTCGTTATAATCGTTGTATCGCTCTTTGAACTTTGAACTTTGTTGAATAATAAAAACGAATTTTGACAAAAAAAACCTGTTTTTCTTTGTTAGACCGGGGAGTTATCAGCCAACCTGTTATATGGGTGATATACCAAAACATGGACCGATACGAATCATTTTCGGCACAACTATTTGTGGGCCTAAAATACCTCTAGAATTCCAATTTCAGACAAATCGAATAGAAAATACAATTTCTCGAAACTCCAGAAGTAACATCGGGAGATCGGTCTATATGGAGGCTATACCAAAAGATGGACGATACACCCCAATTTCGGCACACCTATTTGTGGCCATAAAATATTTCTAGATTTCAAATTTCAGGCAAATCGGATATTAAATACAGTTTCTAGGTTAGGTTAGTTGGCAGCCCGATGTATCAAGCTCACTTAGACTATTCAGTCCATTGTGATACCACATTGGTGAACTTCTCTCCTATCACTGAGTGCTGCCCGATTCCATGTTAAGCTCAATGACAAGGGACCTCCTTTTCATTTTTACAACTTTTCGACTAAGCAGTGGCGATTTTACAAGGAAAATGTTGGTATTTTGACCATTTTTGTCGAAATCAGAAAAACATATATATGGGAGCTATATCTAAATGTGAACCGATTTCAACCAAATTTGGCACGCATAGCTACAATGCTAACTCTACTCCCTGTGCAAAATCTTAACTTAATCGGAGCGAAAAATTGGCCTCTGTGGTCATATGAGTGTAAATCGGCCGAAAACTATATATAGAAACTAAATCTAAATCTGAACCGATTTCAACCAAATTTGGCACGCATAGCTACAATGCTAATTCTACTCCCTGTGCAAAATTTCAACTAAATCGGAGTTAAAAATTGGCCTCTGTGGTCATATGAGTGTAAATCGGGCGAAAGCTATATATGGGAGATATATCTAAATCTGAACCGATTTCATCCAAATTTGGCACGCATAGCTACAATTCTAATTATATTCCCTGTGCAAAATTTCAACTAAATCGGAGCAAAAACTTGGCCTCTGTGGTCATATGAGTGTCATCGGTCGAAAGCTATATATGGGAGCCATATCTAAATCTGAACCGATTTCAATAAAATTTGGCGCACTTGACTACACTACTAATTGTACTCCTAGTGCAAAATTTCAATCAAATTGGGGTAAAACTCTGGCTTCTGCGACCGTATTAGTCCATATCGGGCGAAAGATATATATGGGAGCTATATCTAAATCTGAACCGATTTGGATAATATTTTGCAAGTTTTTCGAGACTCATAAAATATTCGGATGTACGGAATTTGAAGAAGATTGGTTGATAAACACGTCAATTATAACCAGATCGGGGATAAATATATATGACAGCTATATCTAAATCTGAACCGATTTTTTCCAAAATCAATAGCGATCGTCTTTGTTCCCCAAAACGACCCTGTGCCAAATTTGAGGACGATCGGACTTAAACTGCGACCTGTACTTTGCGCACAAAAATACATGAACAGACAGACAGACGGACGGACAGACAGACAGACGGACATCGCTAAATCAACTCAGAAGTTAATTCTAAGACGATCGGTATACTAAACGATGGGTCTCAGACTTTTCCGTCTTGGCGTTACATACAAATGCACAATCTTATTATACCCTGTACCACAGTAGTGGTGAAGGGTATAAACATGCCGGTTTTGTTCGTATAGCCATTGGGTTCAATTATGATTTGCGGGATATTAGCACATTTTTTCATCACAGTAGTAGTTACCCAATTTCTCTAAAAGAAAATTCGCGGGAAATATAAATGACATATTTTTTTGTTTTGTTTTTGGGAATGTTTTTGTTACCACCACCCGCATATTGAATTGGGACCCCTATAAAATACAATTCCAAAAAAATAAATTCCATAGTCCATTAAAATTTAATTGCAAACCTAATTTGCCACAAACACAGTTTTCGCAGACCATCGCATTATCCTCAAAAAGGAAACAAAAGCAATCCGGAATCCGATACATTTGATGTTTTCGTTTTGGTGGAAGAGGGTATAACAATTTCGACATGGCCAAATTTTCCATTTTCTCGCTTACTTTTAATTGCATAAATGCTTGGGGCTGAACATTGAGGAGGACGTAAACGTTTTTGTTTTAGAAAACGCTTTCTTTTTTGCGAACAGAAAAATTCCAACAATTTTAAGAAACTCAATACACACCAATAGCTATACACACGGCTGATGACAGGCAAGCGGCGGAAAAGCGGCCTTTGTCCACACACCATACACTCTCAATGTTGTACTATGACGACAATTATTTTTGCTGCTAAGCTTCTCTGATATAAAAAGCAACAACGATTGGCGACTTTCTTTAAAACTTCCTTTTTTGTTATGGTTTGGAAATTTGCAGCTGGTTTTACTTGTCGCAATTATTTCGTTTGATTTTGTTGTTGTGGTTGTTTTTTTTTCTCTCACTTGATTTTATTGCCTTTGGCTTGGGTTTCCATGAGACTTCTTGTTTTTGCAAACACACACACACACCAACACACATACAATTAACACAAGTTGATTTGGAAATTTTGTGACAATTTTCATATACGTTTGCAAATTTGCGAAATGCTATTCAAAAATATTCTCACTTTTTTGCTGTTTCTCAACAGGCGAAGGTGACGAAAACGACGTTTCACTTCTTCAAAATATTCTTAACTTTGTGAATTTTTAGCTATTCTGTTTACCAAAGAAAAAAATTCAATAAACTTTTGGGGGGAAATTTTTTGCGAATTTCTAACAAAAATATCCGTTAACCCGTTTTCATAAAACCGTACACGTTCACGCTCGGAGAGCGACTAAAGATGTTGATGACTTTAAGTTTGGGAAATTGTTCCATGTTGCTGGGAAACTAATTGTCAACTGTTTGTGAGCCCCCTCCCAACAGAAGCATGGTGTGTGTGCGTGTGTGTGTTCGCTCATACAGAGAGTCTCTATTGGAGCTAATGACATACCCAACCTTCCCCACTAGTTGGAGTTTTTGTATATTAACCAATAAACAATGTTGCTGCAACATAAGCATCATGTTGCCCGTGAGAGTGATTTCGAGCCAAGTTTCGTTTTATCTGTGGGGATGCTAGTGCATGCAATCGAATGCATGTATATTTACAACTTGTTTGATGTTGTATTATGGTCTGAAACATTACTTACCAGTTGATTGCCTTGAAAGCAGTATGAGTTGAATGGGACAAGTATTGTTTTCTTCCCTCAACTTGTTGATGTTATTCGAATTGTTGGATATTCATGGACCCCGTATGGCTTCATTATACCCACCACCATAGAATGGTGACGGGGGTATAATAAGTTTGTCATTCCGTTTGTAACATATCGAAATATCGATTTCCGACTATATAAAGCATATATATTCTTGATCAGCGAGAAAATCTAAGACGATATAACCATGTCCGTCTGTGCGTCTGTCTGTCTGCCTGGCTGTCTGTCTGTCTGTTGTTATCACGCTACAGTCATCAATAATGAGGCAATCGTGCTTCATTATTGTCTGCAGGCAGGTGAAGTTCGAAGATGGACTATAACCGTCTAGGTTTTGATATAGTCCCCATATAAACCGACATCCCGATTTGGGGTCTTGGGCTTATAAAAACCTTAGTCACCTGAAAGTGGAAATCTAGGGGTATTTTTGAACCATAAAGAGGTGTGCCAAACATGGTGAGTATCGGTCCATGTTTTTGGTATAGCCACCATATAGACCGATCTCCTAGATTACTTCTTGGGCTTCTAGAATCAGTAGGTTTTATCCAATTAGCCTGAAATTGGAAATCTAGAGGTATTCTAGAACCATAAAGAGGTATGTCAAAAATGGTGAGTAACGGTCCATGTTTTGGTATAGCCCCCATTAAAACCGATCTCCTAGATTACTTCTTGGGCTTATAGAATCAGTAGGTTTTATCCAATTAGCCTGAAATTGAAAATCAAGAGGTATTTTAGGACCATAAAGAGGTGTGCCAAAAATGGTGAGTACGGTCCATGTTTTGGTATAGCCCCCATATAAACCGATCGCCTGAGATTACTTCTTGGGCTGATAGAATCCGTAGTTTTTATCTAATTTGCCTTAAATTGGAAATCTAGAGGTATTTTCGGACCACAAAGAGGTGTGCCTAAACTGGTGAGTATCGGTCCATGTTTTGGCATAGCCCCCATATAGTCCGATCTCCCGATTTTACTTCTTGGGCTTATAGAAACCGTAGTTTTTATCCAATATGCCTCAAATTGAAAATCTAGAGGTATTTTGGGACCACAAAAAAGGTGTG
This sequence comes from Haematobia irritans, assembly GCF_050003625.1. NCBI lineage: Eukaryota > Metazoa > Arthropoda > Insecta > Diptera > Muscidae > Haematobia > Haematobia irritans. The sequence continues at coordinate 157,719,529 of NC_134399.1, forward strand.
CCAAAAATGGTGAATATCGGTCCATGTTTTGGTATAGCCCCCATATAAACCGATCTCATGAGATTACTTCTTGGGCTTATAGAATCCGTAGTTTTTATCTAATTTGCCTTAAATTGGAAACCTAGAGGTATTTTAGGACCACAAAGAGGTGTGCCAAAAATGGTGAGTATCGGTCCATGTTTTGATATAGCCCATATAGACCGAACTCCAGATTTTACTTCTTGGGCTTGTAGAAGCCGTAATTTTTATCCGATTTGCATAAAATTAGAAATCTAAAATTATTTTAGGACCATAAAGAGGTGCGCCTAAAATTGGAAATCTAGAGATATTGTAGGACCACAAACACATATACCGAAAATGGTGAGTATCGGTCAATGTTTTAGTATAGAACCCATATAGACCGATCTCCTGATGTGACTCCTAGAAACCGTAGTTTTTATCCGATTTGCCTGAAATTGTAAATATACTGGAATTTTAGACTCACAAAAGCGCGTATCGGATTTAGTTTTTATCGGTCCATTTGGTAAGGCCTACATATAGACCGATTTCACTTCTTGAGGGTATAGAAGGTGCACTGTTCATGAAAATAGCTTGAAACTGAATGTAAAATTTCCACATTTTACTTCTCGTAATCATTTAAATAAATAATGGGGGTGAAAATCTACAGATTCTAGATTTCAAATCACGGCGATGTTTCATCATTTTCTTTCACACTTACAAGAGATGTTAACGATTCCTCTAAAACTCAAACAAAAATGTTTTTTTATAAATCTAGAATCTGATATAGTCGTAATAGGTAAAATCTTTAAATTTATCTTCGAGAAGTGTACTAGTTAAACTGCTCTGTTTGGGAGAATATCTGTCATCAAATCCCTCTGACATATCAAAGGAAACTATAATATTTGATTGATCATGGTGGTGGGTATTTAAGATTCGGCCCGGTCGAACTTAATGATGTATATACTTTTTTTAATCAGTGTTGGAAAGCGTCCGTTATATTTTAGTATATTAAGCTGAGGGTGTAGAAGTAAATTGAATGTTGTTTTGAAGGCTGACATTGATTGGAACAGTTTGGAAAATGTTAATTAATGTAGAGCACATTCATTTTAAATTCTCAATTTCAAACAAAAAATCCATCTATTTTTCATCAATCAATTGAGTAATTTGGGGTGTATTCGATTAATCAAAAACTAAGTTGAATGGATGAAATCTTGAATTCCAGTGCTGGAGATTTATTTTATGTCTAATAGTAGGTTAAAGGGTGATACGGTCAAAATTTGGTTCAATCTAAACTTGACGTATTTCTTTCAATTTTCCATTTAAAAAACCTGAACACCCCTCATTTTGAAGGTGTGTGTGTGTAGAGTGTTGCTCCTATTTTGATTTTGGAATTCACTCTTCAGTTGTCAAAATGCCGTCCAAGCAAGAAGAGCAGCGTATCAAAATTTTGCTCGCGCATCGCGAAAATCCGAGCTACTCGCACGCAAAGCTGGCAAAATCGCTAAAAGTTGTCAAATCAACCGTTACAAATGTAATTAAAGTGTTTGGGGAACGTTTGTCGTCAGCCAGGAAGTCTGGATCGGGGGGAAATCGAAAACCGGAAGCCGCTGAGACGACAAAGAGAGTTGCCGGTAGTTTCAAGCGAAACCCTAACCTCTCTCTCCGAGATGCCGCAAATAAACTGGGTGTATCGTTTACAACCGTGCATCGAGCCAAAAAACGAGCCGGACTATCGACTTACAAGAAGGTAGTGACTCCAAATCGCGATGATAAACAAAATACGAGGGCCAAAGCGCCATCCCGGATGCTGACGAAGTTTGACTGCGTGGTAATGGACGACGAAACCTACGTCAAAGCCGACTACAAACAGCTTCCAGGACAGGAGTTTTATACGGCAAAAGGAAGGGGAAAGGTAGCAGATATTTTCAAGCACATAAAACTGTCAAAGTTCGCAAAGAAATATCTGGTTTGGCAAGCCATCTGTACCTGTGGCTTTAAAAGCAGCATTTCCATAGCTTCCGGGACTGTCAACCAAGAAATTTACGTGAAAGAGTGTTTGAATAAACGTCTGCTGCCTTTCCTGAAGAAACACGGTTGTTCCGTACTGTTTTGGCCGGATTTGGCATCTTGCCATTACGGTAAGAAGGCCATGGAGGGGTACGCCGCCAACAACGTGCAGGTGGTTCCCAAGGACAAGAACCCTCCCAGCACGCCAGAGCTCCGCCCAATTGAGAAATATTGGGCTATTGTCAAGCGGAACCTAAAGAAGACCAAAAAAAAAAAAACTGCTAAGGACGAGCAGCAGTTCAAGGCAAACTGGCTTTCTGCGGCGAAGAAGGTGGACAAGGTGGCCGGTTTATATGGGAGCTATATATAATTATGGACCAATGTGGACAATTTTTTGCATGGTCATTAGAGACCATATACACCACCATGTACCAAATTTCAGCCGGATCGGACGAAATTTGCTTCTCTTAGAGGCTCCGCAAGCCAAATCGGGGGATCCGTTTATATGGGGGCTATATATAATTATTGACCGATGTGGACCAATTTTTGCATGGTTGTTAGAGACCATATACTTACACCATGTACCAAATTTCAACCGTATCGGATGAAATTTGCTTCTCTTAGAGTTCCCGCAAGCCAAATTTGGGAGTCCGTTTATATGGGGGCTATACGTAAAAGTGGACCGATATGGCCCAGTTGCAATACATCCCACCTACGTCAATAACAACTAACAGGTTGGCTGATGAGCCCCCGGTCTAACAAAGAAAAACACATTTTTTGGCAAAATTCGTTTTTGTTATTCAACATTCCCTTCAAGAGCGATACAACGATTATAACGACCTTCCAATTTTTTGATACCATTTTGGTAGCACTCCTTCGGTTTTTGCCTCAAAATAGGCCTTAGTTTCGGCGATAACCTCTTCATTGCAGCCAAAAGTTTTCCCTGCGAGCATCCTTTTGAGGTCTGAGAACAAGAAAAAGTCGCTGGGGGCCAGATCTGGAGAATACGGTGGGTGGGGAAGCAATTCGAAGCCCAATTCATGAATTTTTGCCATTATTCTCAATGACTTGTGGCACGGTGCGTTGTCTTGGTGGAACAACACTGTTTTCTTCTTCATATAGGGCCATTTTGCCGCGATTTCGACCTTCAAACGCTCCAATAACGCCATATAATAGTCACTGTTGATGGTTTTTCCCTTCTGAAGATAATCGATAAAAATTATTCCATGCGCATCCCAAAAAACAGAGGTCATTACTTTGCCAGCGGACTTTTGAGTCTTTCTACGTTTCGGAGACGACGCACCGGTCGCTGTCCACTCAGCCGACTGTCGATTGGACTCAGGAGTGTAGTGATGGAGCCATGTTTCATCTATTGTCACATATCGACGGAAAAACTCGGATGTATTACGAGTTAACAGCTGCAAACACCGCTCAGAATCATCAACACTTTGTTGTTTTTGGTCAAATGTGAGCTCGTGCGGCACCCATTTTGCACAGAGCTTCCGCATATCCAAATATTGATGAATGATATGACCAACACGTTCCTTGGATATCTTTAAGGCCTCTGCTATCTTGATCAACTTCATTTTACGGTCATTCAAAATCAGTTTTTTGATGTTTTCGACGGTAACCACCTCTTTCGGGCGTCCACTGCGTTCACCGTCCTCCGTGCTCATTTCACCACGCTTGAATTTTGCATAACAATCAATTATTGTTGATTTCCATGGGGCAGAGTCCGGAAACTCATTATCAAGACAAGTTTTTGCTTCCACCGTATTTTTTCCCTTCAGAAAACAGTATTTTATCAAAACACGAAATTCCTTCTTTTTCATTTTTTTAACAATAACAAAAGTTGCTTCACAAAAGACGCTCTATCTAACAAACTAATTGACTTACAGACGTCAAATTTTGACACGAATCATTTGAAGGTTGGTACTATATAAAAATAATATGCATTTAATACTAGCGAAGCCATCTATGTGTCAGACCGGGGACTTATCAGCCAACCTGTTACATAAAGGGTGATACGGTCAATTTGGTCAAGGGAAAACGCGTGTAAATCTGTGAAATCGTTTATTTAAAAAATCAAATTAAATTTCTTTTTAAAGTTCAATTAGTATAAAATTCAGGAAAAATATTCAGTTAGGCTTTCGCTTTTCCAAATCCGAATTGCCGGGCCTCACGCTTGACACCTGGCATCAGATTTTGTACAGCTACCTTAGCAGATTTTTTGGTCTTCTTTAGGTTCCGCTTGACAATAGCCCAGGATTTCTCAATTGGGCGGAGCTCTGGCGTGTTGGGAGGGTTCTTGTCCTTGGGAACCACCTGCACGTTGTTGGCGGCGTACCACTCCATGGCCTTTTTACCGTAATGTCAAGATGCCAAATCCGGCCAAAACAGTACGGAACAACAGTGTTTCTTCAGGAAAGGCAGCAGACGTTTATTCAAACTCTCTTTCACGTAAATTTCTTGGTTGACAGTCCCGGAAGCTATGAAAATGCTGCTTTTCAAGCCACAGGTACAGATGGCTTGCCAAACCAGATATTTCTTTGCGAACTTTGACAGTTTTATGTGCTTGCAAATATCTGCTACTTTTCCCCTTCCTTTTGCCGTATAAAACTCCTGTCCCGGAAGCTGTTTGTAGTCGGCTTTGACGTAAGTTTCGTCGTCCATTACCACGCAGTCAAACTTCGTCAGCATCGTCGTGTATAGCCTCCGGGATCGCGCTTTGGCCGTCGTATTTTGTTTATCATCGCGATTTGGAGTCACTACCTTCTTGTAAGTTGATAGTCCGGCTCGTTTTTTTGGCTCGATGCACGGTTGTAGACGATACACCCAGCTTATTTGCGGCATCTCGGAGAGAGAGGTTAGGGTTTCGCTTGAAACTACCGGCAACTCTCTTTGTAGTCTCAGCGGCTTCCGGTTTTCGATTTCCCCCCGATCCAGACTTCCTGGCTGTCGACAAACGTTCCCCAAACACTTAAATTACATTTGTAACGCTTGATTTGGCAACTTTTAGCGATTTTGCCAGCTTTGCGTGCGAGTAGCTCGGATTTTCGCGATGCGCGAGCAAAATTTTGATACGCTGCTCTTCTTGCTTGGACGGCATTTTGACAACTGAAGAGTGAATTCTCAAATCAAAATAGGAGCAAAATTCTACACACATACTCCTTCTAAATGAGGGGTGTTCAGGTTTTTTAAATGCAAAATTGAAAGAAATACGTCAAGTTTATATTGACCAAATTTTGACCGTATCACCCTTTATATACTTGTTTGATATTTGGACGGTGATGGGGTCTCTCCTTTACTAAGCCTCCGATTTGCTTAAAATTTATAATTTCACAATCAAGATTTCTCACACTGGCTGTATACTCATGAAAATGGAGTAAATTCATTCTTTGATCATGAGTCCAAATTCTAAATCTGTTTCCTTCTAATGTGTATGTTGTCAAACCCTTCATTATATTTTCGTATGAAAATTTCGTATGAAAATTCTTATAAATTACAAATTGCCGCTGAATATTTAAAATTGTACCAAATAATTCGATGTTGTACAGTTGTACTTTTGGCGAGTGGAATGTAGCAAATTTGGTACAATTGTACCAACTTTTACATCCCTGTTTGGTGGCGCTCTTAAGCCTCGGATAGGTAGGGAGCATAGGTTTCTCGCTTTCAGTCAAACACAAAATTCTTATAAATTACAAATTGCCGCTGAATATTTAAAATTGTACCAAATAGTTCATTGTTGTAAAGTTATACTTTTGGCGAGTGGAATGTACCAAATTTGGTACAATTGTACCAACTTTTACATCCCTGTTTGGTGGCGCTCTTAAGCCTCGGATAGGTAGGGAGCATAGGTTTCTCGCTTTCAGTCAAACACAAAATTCTTATAAATTACAAATTGCCGCTGAATATTTAAAATTGTACCAAATAGTTCATTGTTGTAAAGTTATACTTTTGGCGAGTGGAATGTACCAAATTTGGTACAATTGTACCAACTTTTACATCCCTGTTTGGTGGCGCTCTTAAGCCTCGGATAGGTAGGGAGCATAGGTTTCTCGCTTTCAGTCAAACACAAAATTCTTATAAATTACAAATTGCCGCTGAATATTTAAAATTGTACCAAATAGTTCATTGTTGTAAAGTTATACTTTTGGCGAGTGGAATGTACAAAATTTGGTACAATTGTACCAACTTTTACATCCCTGCCTGGTGGCGCTCTTAAGCCTCGGATAGGTAGGGAGCATAGGTTTCTCGCTTTCCCTTTGAATTAGAAAATCAACATACAGCAACCTGCCACCGATCTTTACAATGGGGTCTGAGACCAATATTTCTATGTGTTACACGGATTGACAAAGTTAGTATGCCCCCCCCTTCCCATGGTGGAGGGCACAAAAAATTGCAGTTAATAAAAATGGTGTCGTTTAAATTGGTACGTTTGCAAAGCAGTATAATGAAATGTAGCAAACCGAATGAGAAACTCAAATTTTCCCCCATAACCTATGGCCGAAGGTACACAGATGATAAAGTATCTATATTTGTTAAAAAAAAACCAATTCTAGGCAGATGAACATGTGAGCGAAAATTTCAAAACTTCTAATTAAAATTTCGATAGGCTATCAATTATTATTGTTGACATTAACATGCCAAATGAATTAACACTTTTTGTAAACAACTACAAGCATAACAGCAAAAAACTAAAAAAAACACTAATTTTATATAATTCCTAGAACAAAGAACATTTGAAACTTCGTACCAGGCACAAAAATTCACTTCATTACGTTTTCGATTGAAAATTGTCAAGTAATTAATCAATTCGAGAGAATAGGCGTTTAAAGCAAATGTGAATATCATTATAGTACAAAATTCGATGCCGGTATATCGAATGTTTTTAAAAGTTTGCGGGGGGTTGGTGTTTTTTGGTTTTTTGTTACTTCATCATATTTGTTTTAGTTTTATACAAACTGGAAGTTAGAGTGGGAGAATATCATTAACAATTAAATGATCTTTGTTTTAAATTGTGAATAAGTTTTTTTAATAGTGTGCAAAAATAAAAAATCTGACTATCGTTGTCTCCAACCATGAATAGCTCCACAAAATGTTGCTTTGTTCTTTTCAAACATGTTTGATACCATGTTGAGTAAGGTTGTGACTTCATGCCCCCCAAAAAAGATTCTAACAAAGATTGTGAGAGTGAGAAATAACAACTGGTTTGGTGAGCAAATTGTGAGAGTCCAACAATTTATCTAGATACATTTCTGTATTTTGTTTATATTTCAGCCAAAAATGCCGGTTATTTGTTTGTGAGTTATCTTTGACAGTGTTGCCATTTCAAGGTGTTTTTCATAAATGGTCACTGTATTTGGCCTTTTGATAAAGGATTTACAAATAGGTATCCAGCAAAAAATAGCGTCGCCAAAAAAGTAGTGAAAATATTCTTTTCCGGATCCGGAAGTGGTGTACCATGGGCTTGTCATAGGACGGATGTTCAACATTTCAAGAGCCGTTGCATTGAATTTGCATCACTTTTCAAGTCTTTTGGAAGTGTGTTAAATATTTTTGTGATATTTTGCCAAATAAAGAAATTTTATTATTTTTTATGATTATATTTTATATTATTTAATTTAATGCATTCCAACGCTTGGCTGAAATGTTTGACCTCAAATATTTTCAAAAATTCGCAATTTTTTCAGAATGGATTTCCTACTCCGTTTTTAACCTAATTGAAACAAAAAAGTTAAAATTACCCATTAAAAATATCAAAAAGCAAGTTTAAAAAATTAAAAAAAAAACATCTGTGTAGTTAAAATAAAAATATCTTTGAGAGGACATTTTTTGAAGTGCTTAAATAGTTGTGTCTTCAGAATAACGTCCACATTTTTTTGCGGGGTTGTTTTTTTTTTGTATTTTAAGAAAATTTGATTTTTTACGTAAATAATTAGAATGATTGGATTCATTAGCCAAACGGCCGCCATGACAAAGCTTACGGGACCATATCATTTTCATGAAATTTCGCATAATTAAAGCACAAAAAGCCTCCCATGTTTGTAACACCCAGAAGGAGACGAGATAGACACATGGTGTCTTTGGCAATAATGCTCAGGGTGGGTCCCTGAGTCGATATATGTCCGTCTGTCCGTCTGTCTGTGAACACATTTTTGTGATCTAAGTCTAGGTCGCAATTTAAGTCCAATCGCCGTAAAATTTGGGACATGTTCCTAATTTGGGTCAGAATAAAACCCTATTGATTTTGCAAGAAATCGGTACAGATTTAGATATAGCTCCCATATATATCTTCCCCGATATGCACTAATATGGACCCAGCAGCCAGAGTTTTATATCGATTTGCTTGAAATTTTGTAGAAACATAACGGTTAGTATATATATATATATATATATATATATATATATATATATATATATATATATATATATATATATATATATATATATATATATATATATATATATATATATATATATATATATATATATATATATATATGGTGTGCGGACAAAGAAACCTTGTTAACTACATATACGACAATTGGCCGGTCAGTGGTAAACTATGCAGCGTCAGTGTGGACACCTCAAACGAGCGATACGCAGTGGAATAACATACAGACCTGTCAGAACGCTGCCGACAACAAATTACCCCAAGATTCTCGGGGTCTCATTCGACAGCCTTTATAAGTCGTCCGCCCATGCCACTGCAATTTGTGATAAGCTCCGCGGTAGAAACAAGGTCCTCAGTCGCTTGCCGGCAGCACTTGGTGTGCGGACAAAGAAACCTTGTTAACTACATATAAGACAATTGACCGGTCAGTGGTAAACTATGCAGCGCCAGTGTGGACACCTCAAACGAGCGATACGCAGTGGAATAACATACAGACCTGTCAGAACGCTGCCCTTAGAACCGCAACAGGATGTCTCCGCAGTACACCCCTGGATCACCTTTATGCGGAGACCAAAATCATCCCAGTGCGTCGACACAACTACATGTTGTCAAAGCAGTACCTCTTGGGTTGCCATCGAAGTTGTCATCCGAATCACCATCTTGTGGATAGACAACCTCCACCCAGGAATGTAAGGGTTGATCTTCACCTTCTAGAGCCAGAGATCCAGCGTTACAAAAGAGAGCCTCTAGATCAGGCAGCATACCAGACAGGTCTGAACAGGATTCATCAGGATACTGTAGCTGAAGCGGTGAGAAGCTACAAGGTTAATCCTGTTCTCGGAGTCCGACCGCCGCCCATTGCACCGGAGGAGAGAGACCTCCCACGGCAGACAAGGGTAGTTTTGGCCCAACTAAGATCAGGCAAGTGCAGCCGCCTCAATTCATACTTATCAGTGATTGATAGCAGCGTAGCTGACGTGTGTCCCATATGTAATCAAGGGCCACATGACACTCGTCACCTTTTTGCTTGCCCAGCTAAGCCTACCCGTCTCACTACCAGATCATTCTGCACACACCCCATCCTTGTCGCAGAGTTCCTTGATCTGGCTACCAGCTGCACTACACAAGCATAGAACAAAATGGATGAAACTACATTAAAAACTGTTACAACAACAACAAAATATCAACATTTTCCTTGTTAAATCGCCACTGCGTAGTCGAAAAATTGTAAAAATGACTCTAATTTTCCTAAACTTCTAATACATATATATCGAGCGATAAATCATAAATAAACTTTTGCGAAGTTTCCTTAAAATTTCTTCAGATTTAAATGTTTCCCATATTTTTACTAAAATTGAGTTCCACCCTTAATTGATTGAAATCGGTTCAGATTTATATATAGCTCCCATATGTAGCTTTCGTCCGATTTACACTCATATGACCACAGAGGCCAATTTTTTACTCCGATTTGTAAGGAACACATATTTTTTACTAACACTGTGTTCCACCCTAGTGCATTAGCCCACTCAAATTTTGAGTCTAAAGATTTTGTAAAAGTCCCTTAAATAATTTTGTAACTATGTTAGATATTATATATTTTTAAACAAATATACTGGTATAGTTAACAATGATTTATATTGCTTCTGTAAGGAACTATGTGTTTCCATTGACTTAAATAGATAAATAAATAAAATTTTGAAAGAATTTCCAATCGAAACTAAATATAGACATAATTTCCTATAGAAAAGAAATTTCGATAGAATTTCCTATAGTAAAGAAATTTTGACAAAAAAAAATCCACAAAATTTCCTATAATTAAGAAATTTAGATAAAATTTTCTATAGTAAAGAAATTTTGACAAACTTTCCTACACTGGTAGAAAAAGTTTCGTTAATACGATGAATTTCTACGTTGTATTAACGAAATTCTTCATTAAAAGTCAGCCAACGTAGCATTTCGTTAGAACAACGTAATTTTACGTTATATTTACGAAACCATTTATGGAATACATTTCGTAGTATTAACGAATAATTACGTTGCTATTACGTAGCCTTTTCGTTGTATTAACGAATATTATTCGTTGTATGAATGAAATGTATTCATTGTATGGATGCAGCTTATACGTTGTATGAACGAAAATAATTCATTGTATGAACCCAGTTTCTTCATTGTATGAATGAAAGGCGAACGTTGTATAAATGAACACAAACGTTATATTAATGAAACCCAACCAATTATTGCATATGAATGTAGTCATTGGTAGTGTATTATTTTTTGTTAAGATCTTTGAAATATGATTTATATACACTAGGAAATAATATTTATTGATAAATTAAGTAATTTAATAATCATATATTGTGACTTTCACTTAAGAAAAAAAACCCTTTATGTATTTCATAGACCAAATGATAATCGTATCGCCGTGTCCATTCATCCAATTTTTTTGCAATTGTTCCGCCATCTTCATCTGAAAGTTCACTTCCCCCGGGGCATTTTCACTAAAGATTAAAAATTTATACTAAATTTCTTTCGGATATACAAAAAACACCAATTTAACTCACCCACCATCTATGTTTATTATTCACAACGAAACTGTAATGAGCTTGTGCACTCTTCAGCGAAAAGAACGTAAATGTTGTTAAGGTTTGCCCATCAGACAAGTTTTCTGTTGAACTTTTTACCGTTTGTTTTTCAAGACGCACACGCAAACATGTGCTTATTGCCATGCTTACATGTGTATGTACAAATTACATAGACGCTACAGACGTATTAGAGAGAGAGAGAGAGTATGGAGAGACGTTTTAGATAGAGAGGCAGAAATACTCAAACTCCCATTCGTATTATTAATGAACATATTTCATTAATATGACGAAATATGACAATTTAAAATTTATTTTTTAACGATCCATATCATTATATTAACGATCGCTTTCGTTTTACAAATGAAATTTTCAATTCCAATTTCGGAGTATATAAAACGACTATTTTAAAGGCTAAAAGTTTCCAAAAGTTACTCTCTATGTGCAAATGATTATAATAATTCCATCTTGGAAAAATGTTTATTCTAATTCTTGAAAAAATTACAAAGTTAATATTCGTAATATTAACGAAACGTGTTTCATTAATATAACGAAAAACCAAAACACAAAATTGTCTTTTAACGATTGATTTCGTGGTATTAACGATCACTTTCGTTCTTATAACGAAACATTTCGTAATATTAACGAAAAATAATCAACGACGCCCGTTCGTTAATAGTACGAAACGTTTTTCTACCAGTGTACGATAAAAAAGTTTGACAAAATTTCCGATAGTAAAGAAATTATGACAAAAAATTCGACAAAATTTCCTATTGGAAAATTTCCAATCGTAATGGAATATTGATAAAATGTCCTAAAGTAAAGGAATTTTGAAAAAAATTTTACAATAAAGAAATTTTGAAACACATTCATATTAAATATATTGAAATTTTGGAAACATTTCCTATATTAAGAAATTTTGTTAAAATTTCCTATAGTAAAGAAATTTTGGAAAAATTCCTGTAGTAATTGCATTTTCTATTGCAATGAAATTTTGGCAAAATTTCAAATCGTAATGAAATGTTGACAAAATTTCCTAAAGTAAAAAAATTTTGACAAAATTTAAAATCGTAATGAAATTTTGACAAAATTTCATAAAGTAAAGAATTTCTGACAAAATTTGCTATAACCGAATAGTGTGAAATTTGCTCCCGGTCAAGTCAAAGTCTGGGAATCGTTTTATATGGGTTTTATATCTAAATACCGATATGGTATTGACCAAGAATATATACATATATGGGGTCCGAGACCAATATTTCTATGCTTCACAAACGGAATGACAAAGTTAGTGTACCCTATAACTATGGTGGAGGATATATATACAAATAACAATACATTTTTAATTAATTTGGTTGGTAAGAATAGGTATTTAAAATATTACTGAGATTAGAATTGACTTCTATGTCTATGCCGATTAGCAAAGTGGTCAACACAGTGATACTAGTCAGGAAGTAAGTGTTAATGGTCAGTAAACACATACCATGCAAACAGACGATAGAAAACGTAGAGTATCATTAAAGCTTTCGATGTTCCATGATACCCAATATCCTGAAACAAGGCAAAAATCTTTATTTCCACCACTATTGTATCAGTGTCAGTAGCTACAAACAATGGCATCGATGTTTATCAAACACTTCATCAGGGTCAGAGAATGTACCATATCTGCATCCAAAGAAGGCTATTGCATAGTGAAATACGTTGGACGTTGTACTTACTTTCTCTTCTCTACTATTTGCTCATTCGGTTCTAGGGTTAAGCTAGCACTACATAATCATGGATTTCATCGGAGTGAATTACGCTTAGAAAAAATTGTTATAGCACACATTTATATACACTGTATTTTATCTTGGGCCTATATTTACAATATCCAAAAGAGAGAGAGAGAGAGATTCATATATACTGCGATAAACCTTTTTAGGACCCAAGTATAGCGTAATATTTTTAATTTTATTGTTTGAAAGCAAAAAAAAATTCTAGAATTAGTTTTTAGATGTGTTCGAATTGGCTACACTGTTCCAAAGAATTTGTTTTTACACTAACGATTTTGGTATTGATGCCGAGCCAATAAAGCGGAGAATTTACATAAGGATACTTAAGGACACAATTCTCTTTTAAATTTGGAATTTGTGTACTTGAAATGTTTTGGGTTGCAAAATTGTTACTAATAAAACATTTTTGCTTCGAGTGTATTCGTAGTAATGGACAGTTGTTGTCATATGTAAAAGGAACAAACAAAATTTCCTACAGCAAAAAAAAAACAACAATATAAGAACGAGTAGCTGGAAAAACAACAGAAAGAAAACGGAATAGGATACAACTAAAACGGAAGGCTACTAACACATCACATCCATTAAATACTCATGATGTACCATGGCTTGGTTTGCCAGAACGTGTCAAAATATTGCTAAAATGTATGTGTTTGGATTGTGCCGATGTTATTTACTCTTTGTCTCTATCTCTCTCTATTCCATTGCAGTTGTAGTCATGTTGTTTTGAGAAGAAGTAAACAAAGTTTACGTAGTATGGTCTAAAATAGTGTGGATGTCCTGCAATGATGGTGGATATCCTGTAAAACAAGTTGATGCAAACAAACGTATGTTAAATTTGTAAACACTGTAAAGAATACTTGAAATATTGAAGGATAGTGTTCGTATTAAAACAAATCAAGTTTTGGGGTAAGTGAACTTTGCCAGAATTATTTGGGATACGATTGATGGTTTTTTGATATTATAGACGAGGTAAGTGATTATGATATTCATTTTATTTCTATAGAAAAATTTGTCACAATTTTATTTCAATAGAAAATTTTGTCAAAATTTTATTTTTATAGAAAAATTTGTCAAAATTTTATCTCTATAGATAATTTTGTCAAAATTTTATTTTTATAGAAAATTTTGTCAAACATTTATTTCTACAGAATATTTTTTTCAAAATTTTATTTGTACAGAAAATTTTTAAAACTCTTATTTCTATAGAATTTTATCAAAATTTTATTTCTACAGAAAATGTTGTCAAAATTTTATTTCTACAGCAAATTTTTAAAAATTTTATCAAAATATAATTTCTACAGAAAATTTTGTCAATCTTGTATTTCTATAAGAAAATTTTGTCAACATTTTATTTCTGTAGAAAATTTTGTCAAAATTTTATTTATATAGAAAATTTTCTCAAAATTTTATATCTACCGAAAATTTTCTCAAATTTTATTTCTATAGAAAATTTTGTCAATTTTTTTCTTCTATAGACAATTTTATTTCTACAGAACATTTTGTCAAAATATTATTTTTATAGAAAATTTTGTCAAAATTTAATTTCTAGAGAACATTTTGTCAAAATATTCTTTTTATAGAAAATTTTGTCAAAATTTAATTTCTACAGAATTTTTGTCAAACTTTTATTTCTATATCAAATTTTTACAAATTTTATTTCTACATAACAATTTGTCAAAATTTAATTTCTACAGAAAATTTTGTCAAAATTTTATTTCTATAACAAATTTTGACAAAATTTTATTTCTATAGAAAATTTTGTCAAAATTTTATCTCTATAGAAAATTTTGTCAAATTTTATTTCTATAGAAATTTTGTCAAAATTTTATTTCTACAGAAAATTTTTAAAAATTTTATTTCTACAGAAAATTTTTAAAAATTTTATTTCAGAGAGAATATGTTATCAAAATATTCTTTTTATAGAAAATTTTGTAAAAATTTTATTCCTATAGAAAATTTTGTCAAAATTTTATTTCTATATAAAATTTTGTCAAAATATTATTTCTATAGAAAATTTTGTCAAAATTTTATTTCTGCAGAAAATTTTGTCAAAATATTATTTCCATAGAAAATTTTGTCAACATCTTATGTCTTTAGAAAATGGTCTCAAAATTTTATTTCTATTCAAATTTTTTTTCAAAATTTAATTTCTACAGAAAATTTTGTCAAACTTTTATTTCTATAGAAAATTTTGTCAAAATTTTATTTCTAAAGAAAATTTTGTCAAAATTTAATTTCTATAGAAAATTTTAATACTATAGAAATTTTTTCAAAATTTTATTTCTATAGAAAATTTTGTCAAAATTTTATTTCTATAGAAAATTTTGTCAAAATTTTATTTCTATAGAAAATTTTGTCAAAATTTTATTTCTATAGAAAATTTTGTCAAAATTTTATTTCTATAGAAAATTTTGTCAAAATTTTATTTCTATAGAAAATTTTGTCAAAATTTTATTTCTATAGAAAGTTGTGTCAAAATTTATTTCTACATCAAATTTTTACAAATTTTATTTCTACATAACAATTTGTCAAAATTTAATTTCTACAGAGAATTTTGTCAAACTTTTATTCCTAGAGAAAATTTTGTCAAAATTTTATTTCTATAGAAAATGTTGTCAAAATTTTATTTCTACATAACATTTTTTCAAACTATAATTTCTACAGAAAATGTTGTCAATCTTTTATTTCTATATAGAAAATTTTGTCAAAATTTTATTTCTATAGAAAATTTTTTTTAATTTTATTTCTATAGAAAATTTTGTCAAAATTTTATTCCTAGAGAACATTTTTTTTAAAATTTTATTTATATAGAAAAATTTCTTGAAATTTTATTTATATCGTAAATTTTCTCAAAATTTTATTTCTATAGAAAATTTTCTCAAAATTTTATTTCTATAGAAAATTTTGTCAAACTTTTATTTTTATAGAAAATTTTCTCAAAATTTTATTTCTATAGAAAATTTTGTCAAAATTTTGTTATTAAAGAACATTTTCTCAAAATTTTATTTATATAGAAAAATTTCTCAAACTTTTATATCTATAGAAAATTTTGTCAAAATATTATTTCTATAGAAAATTTTGTCAAAATTTTATTTCTATAGAAAATTTTGTCAAAATTTTATTTCTACAGCAATTTTTTACAAGTTTTATTTCTACATAACAATTTGTCAAAATTTAATTTCTACAGAAAATTTTGTCAAAATTTAATTTCTACAGGGAATTTTGTCAAACTTTTATTCCTAGAGAAAATTTTGTCAAAAATTTATTCCTAGAAAAAATTTTGTCAAAATTTTATTCCTAGAGAAAATTTTTTTCAAAATTTTATTTCTATAGAAAATTTTGTCAAAATTTTATTTCTATAGAAAATTTTATTTCTACAGAAAATTTTTTTCAAAATTTTATTTCTACAGAAAATTTTTAAAAATTTTATTTCTACAGAAAATTTTTAAAAATTTTATTTCTAGAGAACAGTTTGTCAAAATATTCTTTTTATAGAAAACTAGCGTAACCCGGTCCGCTTCGCTGCGCCTTCCGAAGCGTATTTGTAGAAACATTTTGCGTTAACTTAGTCAACCATATCCTTAGTGCTGAAAACAAATTCGAAAAGTTCAAGGAACTCGGTAAAGTTTAATTGTTTCTCTGTATGTACTTAAGAGAAGCGGATGTCTCCCTATGCCCTTTTATTTTTATTAAAAAAAATAAGGAACCTGATATAAATTTCATAACTTCATCCATTTTTTCCGTAAAATTTCAGTCGTGGAAGTTTAGTTTTGTTTTCACTGTACTGTTCACGTAAAAATTTCAGTCGGGGAAGTTTAGTTTTGTTTTCACTGTACTTAAAAAAAATCGGGCAAAGGGGTGGTCCCCCTCTCCGACCAAATATCGAAAAATAATGTAGCGGATTTTTGTCTAGATGCCAACCGCAACATTCAATGAAAATTTCAAGCAAATCGCATAATTTTGTTCCACGTTTCAAAACGAAGGGCAAGGGGAGGTCTGCCTCCCCGTCTACGTATGAAATCATCAGGTACCCCATATTAATTCCATAACCTCACCGCATGTTCTCTGTAAATCTCAGATAATTTAGAGAATTTTAGTTTTTTCACTGTATTTAAAAAAAAAGTCGAACAAAGGGTAGGTCCCCCTCCGCCACCCCAACCTTTGATGAAAATTGCAAGCAAATCGGTCAATTTTGGTATAATTTTCAAAAAGGCCGACAAAGGGGAGGTCAAAAAATGAGGTACCCTATTTTCACCACATGAACGCCCCATACGATCTCTGAAAGTTTCAAGTAAATCGGTTCAGCCGTTTCGGAGCCAACTCGGAACATACAAACAAATAAACAAACAAATAAACAAACATAAATTGATTTTGTCAAAATTTAATTTCTACAGAAAATTTTGTCAAACTTTTATTCCTACAGAAAATTTTGTGAAACTCATATTTCTACAGAAAATTTTTTTAAACATTTTATTTCTACAGAAAATTTTTAAAAATTTTATTTCTAGAGAACATTTTGTCAAAATATTCTTTTTATAGAATATTTTGTCAAAATTTAATTTCTACATAAAATTTTGTCAAAATTTAATTTCTACAGAAAATTTTGTCAAACTTTTATTTCTATAGATAATTTTGTCAAGATTTTATTTCTATAGAAAATTTTGTCAAAATTTTATTCCTAGAGAAAATTTTTTTTTAAATTTTTTTTATATAGAATATTTTCTCAAAATTTTATTTCTATAGAAAATTTTGTCAAAATTTAATTTCTATAGAAAATGTTGTCAAAATTTTAGTTCTATAGAAAATTTTATCAAAATTTTAGTTCTATAGAAAATGTTGTCAAAATTTTATATCTATAGAAAATTAATTTATTTAAGCATAGTATTTTTCCACTGTGGTCAGGAAAATATGAGTGGCTCGAGTGGAGTTTTAACTTGCTTAACCCCCATTTTCAGGAAGCTCCGTTAGTGCTACGTTAGCTAACGAACTTTTAAACCGTACTATGGACATGTCTGTCATCTTGTCTATATATTCCATATGCCAGTTAGAAACTTAACTGCTAAAAATTTTTCAGTTAAAGTTAACCGGAGAGAAGATATTTCGATTTTACTTTCTGCTAACTGGGAGTTAAAGTCTAACGGAGATACATGAAAATGACCGTAATAGATTTATGTTTATCACTTGTGATCTTGTGTTCTTTCTTTCATTGTCCAATACAGTTTTCCTAAAAGCCATATATAGTCCCTTTCACTTTGTTTATTTATTCTTCGGAAAATGGAACATTGTCAAAAATAAAGTAAATACTTGGTCTCTCAAAAAACGAAAAAAAAACTATGGCAATAATATTATAGCACCCGCTAACATTTAGTTTAAAAAGCGAAACTGTAAATGTCAACTTTTTCCGAAAATAATTAAAAATTTCAAAAGTTAATAAAAACAGAAAACCATGCATATACAACTGGCATTAACGGAGTTACCAAAGAAAAAAACCATAGGTTAAGCTTCCGAATTCGAAAAGAAAAACTATAGGTTTTTGGATGGATTTCTGTTGCCATATGACTCTGATCAATAAATCTAGGTCAAAAAAACGTAATATGTTTTGATGATCAGGCATTTATGATAGCATTTAAGTAATTCAAAGAATTTTCGAACAAAAAACGCTCATGTTTTAACAGCTACATTGTTAAGGTGCTAGTCATTGCCGTATCTAGACATTTTTAACCAGGGGGCTATAGCCCCCTATCAATACTACAGTAACAATATATAATGGAAAATCATATATAGGTTTTCACATTCTAGGGGGGCTAATTTTTTTCTGGAGGGGCTAAGCACTCCCCCCAGAGGCCTTACTACGGTTATGGTGCTAGTAATGAATTTTAATAGTGAAAAATAAAATTCGTTTGCTAAGTTTTTGTATCCAACTGCCATATTGACGACCATAAGTTAAAGAGACAAAAACAAGTACACCCTCAAAAAAATCGCTTCTCTAACATATGTTCCAAACATATTTTGCAGGAAACAAATATATTCGTGGATATTGCCGAAACATTATTATGTTGTTTTATGTGAACATATTATATGTTTGGAAGCAAAAATATTATATGCTTGAAATAATTTTCTCCCAAAGAAGATTGTGCTCAAAAAACTTATTTCTGCCAACACACTGTCCACTGGGCTACGTAGCTGTTATAGTCATGCACTAACTTATAATACCCTGTTCCACAGTGTGGCGCTGGGTATAATTATAAAAATTATACCCTGAAATCATGGTAACTTCCGAACGAAACAAGCTACCGACTTGAAACTTGGCACAAGTAGTTGTTATTGATGTAGGTCAGATGGTATTGCAAATGGGCGATATCGGTTCACTATGACGTATAGCCCCCATATAAATGGACCTCCAGATTTGGCTTGCGGAGCCTCTAAGAGAACTATATTTCAACCGATCTGATATTTGGTACGTGGTGTTAACATATTGCCTCTAACAACCATGCAAAAAGTGGTCCACATCGGTTCATAATTAAATATAGCCCCCATATAAACCGATTACCATATTTGGCTTGCGGAGCCTCTAGGTTAGGTTAGGTTAGGTTAGGTGGCAGCCCGATATTTCAGGCTAACTTAGACTGTTCAGTCCATTGTGATACCACATTGGTGAACTTTTCTCTTATCACTGAGTGCTGCCCGATTCCATGTTAAGCTCTGTGCAAGGGACCTCCTTTTTATAGCCAAGTCTGAACGGCATTCCACATTGCAGTGAAACCACTTTGAAACCCTCAGAAATGTCACCAGCATTACTGAGGTAGGATAATCCACCGCTGAAAAACTTTTTGGTGTTCGGTCGAAGCAGGAATCGAACCCACGACCTTGTGTATGCAAGGCGGACATGCTAACCATTGCACCACGGTGGCTCCCTAAGAGAACCAAAATTTCATCCGATCCGGTTGGTACGTGGTGTTAGTATATGGTCTCTAACAACCATGCAAAAACTGGTCCATATCGGTCCATAATTATATATAGCCCTTATATAAACCGATCCCCAGATTTGATCTTCGGAGCCTCTTGAAGGAGCAAAATTCATCCGATCCTGTTGAAATTTGGTACATTTCGCTAGTATATGGCAGATAACAACCATGCCAAAATTGGCCCATATCGATCTATATTATATATAGCCCCCAAATAAACCGATCTCCAATCACAGAAAAATCACGATTGCCACTCGAGCCAAAAATAATCTACCAAAATATTATTGCCGTAGAAAATTTTGTCAAAATTTTATATTTCTATAGAAAATTTTATCAACATTTTATTTCTATAGAAAATTTCGTCAACATTTTATTTCTTTAGGAAATTTTGTCAAAATATAATTTTTAAACAAAATTTTGTCAAAAATTTATTTCTATACAAAATTTTGTTAAAATTTTATTTCTATATAAAATTTTGTCAGAATTTTATTTCTGTAGAAAATTTTGTCAAAATGTTATTTCTATAGAAAATTTGTGAAGCATTTCATAGTTGGAGAGGAATATTTTGTAAAATCTTCCAAAACATCAAGAATTCTACCAATCTACCAAACAGTAAAAAATCTGTCATTTTTGGTAGACTCGTGTTAATAATTGTATATAGCCCATTCGGCCTGGCCGAATCTTATGTACCCTCTATATACGAGTACTTGTTTATTTTTAAAAAATTCTTTAATTTTACAAATGGCAACGATTGTTAAGCTGATCTCTATTCCAAAAAGTCTCAAATGTCAAAAGAAAGTTAAATCACACATTTCCCCCCATCCATTTAAAGTACACCATTATTAATCATAAATGTCATTGTGAATTTTCCTTAGAGCATATCCTTCCTTGTGAGTTAGCACACATCAAATGTATTTAAATTCATGAGAAAGAAGAGTACCATCAGAATGTCTTTTAATTTTCGATATTTTGTTTACAATGATTTGTGGTGAATTCTAGTAGAAAGTGTCATAATAGAAATATAAATTAACGCGATATGCTGATGTCTATGCCACAATGGAAAATGGAAGAAAAAATGCTATTGTCTAAAACTAACCACAGACATCAGCGGCAAAGACCAATGGCATATCGGAAGTGACACACACGTTTCCAAGAGGCGGATATGACATTGCATTTGCATGCAAGGGCAAGACATGATGTGGGTGTTTTAATTACTAATCACCCAGGGGGAGAGTTTAAACTCATAGTTGCTCCTGAAAACCCCTACTGTTGCATACCCAACCATGTCTTGTTACTACGTTTGCCATTCACTCTCTAATAACCACATTGACTTTTCACTCTCAAGAGGGTGTTAATGTCAATGACATATAAAATAGCTTCTCATTAGGGATGGGAAGCAAATCTGTAATTGAATGCCCATAAAATATCATGAAGTGTCCCTAATGTGAATGCGGGCATTCATAAAATAAATTTTTGCTGCAAATTGAATGAAATTTATGAGTGAGAATAAACAATTATTTAATGGTCCTCTATTAGCTTTGATTTAAATCTCATCCAAAAAAATTGTATTAACACATGATCTATTGACTCTAGGACAAACAATTTACAAAATATTAAGGAAAAATTTCTTTAAACATTGAAAACTTTAATTCATAAAAAAATCACAAATTTATTTTAAAAACTATTTAATTAAATTCTTTAAATAATTAAAATTTGCATAAGGCAAATCTGGAGATTGGCTTATATGCACCCAGGGGCTCTAATGCCAACTGAACTTTATTTTAGTTCATGAAGATTAGTTGATTTTAGTTAAATTTTGCACAATATGAGTAAATGTTGGTTGTATTGGATGAAATTTGATCTTCCACAATGTTCCGTTGGTCAAATCTGGGGATCGGTTTGTATGGGGGCTATATATATTTATGGACCGATATGAATCTATTTTTGAATGAAATTTGCTCTTCCAAGGGGTCCCGGTGGTCAAATCTGGGGATCGGTTTGTATGGGGGCTACATATAATTATGAGCCGATATGAACCTATTTTTGCATGCTTGTTAGAGGGTATATACTAATATCCAGTACCGAATTTCATCAGGATCGTATAAAATTTCGTTGAAATTTGATTTTTATAGAAAACTAGCGTAACCCGGCCTGCTTCGCTGCGCCTTCCGAAGCATATTTTCCTTAACTTAGTCAACCATATACTTCGAAAAGATTTAAACTATTTCAATTAGACCCAATATTGATTTTAAAACATAATTTTTATACCCTGCGCCACACTGTGGAGCAGGGTATTATAAGTTAGTGCATGTGTTTGTAACACCCAGAAGGAGACGAGATAGACACATGGTGTCTTTGGCAATAATGCTCAGGGTGGGTCCCTGAGTCGATATAACTATGTCCGTCTGTCCGTCCGTCCGTCTGTCTGTGAACACATTTTTGTGATCAAAGTCTAGGTCGTACTTTAAGTCCAATCGCCTTCAAATTTGGCACATGTTCCTAAGTTGGGTCAGAATAGAACCCTATTGATTTTGGAAGAAATCGGTTCAGATTTAGATATAGCTCCCATATATATCTCTCGCCCGATATGGACTTATATGGCCCCAGAAGCCAGATTTTTGGCCGAATTTGATTGAAATTTTGCACTAGGAGTACAATTAGTAGTATAGTTATGTGTAAAAAATTTGATTGAAATCGATTCAGATTTAGATATAGCTCCCATATATATCTTTCGCCCGATATGCACTTATATGGACCCAGAAGACAGAGTTTTATCCCGATTAGCTTGAAATTTTGCACAAGGAGTACAATTGGTAGTTTATTCATGTGTGCCGAATTTGATTGAAATCGGTTCAGATTTAGATATAGCTTCCATATATATTTTTCGCCCGATATGGACTTATATGGCCCCAGAAGCCAGAGTTTTGGCCCAATTTGGTTGAAATGTTGCACTAGTAGTACAATTAGTAATATAGTCATGTGTGCCGAATTTGATTGAAATCGGTTGAGATTTAGATATAGCTCCCATATATATGTTTTTCTGATTGCGACAAAAATGGTCAAAATACCAACATTTTCCTTGTTAAATCGCCACTACTTAGTCGAATTTTCCTAAACTTCTAATACATATATATCGTGCGATAAGTCATAAATAAACTTTTGCGAAGTTTCCTTAAAATTGCTTCAGATTTAAATGTTTCCCATATTTTTTTTACCAAAATTGTGTTCCACCCTAGTGCATTAGCCAACTTAAATTTTGAGTCTATAGATTTTGTAAAAGTCGATCAAATTCTATCCAAATCGAGTGATATTTAAATGTATGTATTTGGGACAAACATTTATATATAGCACCGAACACATTTGACGGATGTGATATGGTATCGAAAATTTAGATCTACAAGGTGGTACATGGTATAATATAGTCGGCCCTGCCCGACTTTAGACTTTCCTTACTTGTTTTTTACTAAAATTGTGTTCCACCCTAGTGCATTAGCCAACTTAAACTTTGAGTCTATAGATTTTGTAAAAGTCTATCAAATTCTGTCCAAATCGAGTGATATTTAAATGTACAGTATGTCAAGAAAGTGTTTTGACAATAGGATAAAACTTATGTTTTGTTCCAAAATTAAATATAATTTAATTTTAAAAAATATTTTATTATGTATTTTGCAAAGTATACATATTTTATTTTTCTCAAAACGAATTAACAACTCGATTTTTACTTCAATTATTTCTGGAATTTGAAATATTTGGCAATGTCAAAAGACTTTCTTGACATACTGTATGTATTTGGGACAAACCTTTATATATAGCACCCAACACATTTGACGGATGTGATATGGTATCGAAAATTTAGATCTACAAAGTGGTGCAGGGTATAATATAGTCGATCCCGCCCGACTTTAGACTTTCCTTACTTGTTATTCCTGTAGTTATTTGATATTTTTTTGAAACTTTTATTTATCCATTACAGGGACGAAATGCATGTTTTAAGAAAATAATAATAAAAATAAAATATTTCCATAATCCTCTATAATAATCCGCACGTGGAATGGGCACTTATCCAAGGAGTGCACAAGGGTTAAAAAGTAGGGCCAGGGGAAGTCTGGCACAAAAACTGAAGTACTGATTAATCACTCCATGTTTTCCACACGAGTGTTTCGTACATTTAAAAAAATCGGACTTGTTTATATACAGAAAAAATAGGGAGATGTTAAACGGACCGGCTTAACAACCGTCGGGTAGGGGGTGTTCCCTTTCTGTGTTCAAATCGTTCGACAATCTTCTACATTTCCTGTGAATTTCAAAAGTGGTTTGTCAAGGGGAGGTATACTTTTCCTCAACATACCTTCCAATAAATAGGAAAAAGTAGAAGTACTTAAAAATTGACCATATTAACATTTGTAAAAGTGTTGGACACGGATAACATGTCCGTCTCAAACACATAATGTTGCCTGTCAACTTGAAAATTTGACAATTTAAGTTGTTTACTTAAAAAAGTCTACTTAAAAAAGTTTCCTAAAAAAATCATAAAATTGTGTACCGATTTTCCATTTATATATTTTCAAAAAATCGGGCAAAAGGGAACCCCCGTCCAAAGACCCAAAAATCAAATACACCATATTGATTTCATAACCTTCCCCTACGGCCTTTGTAAATTTCAAGTAAACTTGAGAATTCTAGTTTTTTTTCAGTTTTAGAGGAGGTCTCCCCCCCCCCCCCCCCTCCACGCAAACAAAAATTAATATAGCATATATTGTGTAGACGTCCCAGAGAATCTCAAGCAAACTATAAGCCCAATTTTTAAACATCAAGGCAAGGGGAGTCCCCTCTTCCCTTAAGAATATCACAAAATCAGGTATACATTATAATAATATAACCTACCCAACCTAAATTGGAAAAGTTTAATTGTTTCACGGTATGTGTTTGAGGATAAATGAGGTCTCCCTGTGCCCTTTTATTTTGCCCCGACCAAATGTTAAAAAATCATATAAACTCATATTAATTTCATAATCTACCCCAAGTTCTCCGTAAAATTTCAGTAAGTCAACAAGTTTTAGGTTTTTCAATGTACTTTAAAGAAAGTCGGACAAAGGGAAGGCCCGCCCTCCTCGATCAAATATCGAAAAATAAAGCAGCTGTTCTTTGCCCAGACGCCCCCTTCAACCTTCTCTGAAAACTTCAAGCAAATCGAATAATTTTGTTCCAATTTTCAAAAGGTCGCGCAAGGGGGAGGTCCCCTTCCTGACCAAATATTATAAAATCAGGTACCCCATAATAAATTCATAACTTCACTGCGTTTTTTCTGTAAATCTCAAGTAAATCAGTGATTTTTTGTTTTGTTGTTTTCTTACTGTACTTTAAACAAAAATCATATAAAGGGGTGGTCCACCTCCTAGACCAAATATCGAAAAATAAAGTATCGGGTCTTTGTCTAGACATCACCCCTAACCTTCATTGGAAATTTCATCCAAATCGGAGAACTTTGGCCCAATTTTGAAAGAGTCGGGTAAGGGGATCTCCCCCACCCCCACCAGATGTCAAAAAAAGAGGTACCCTATTTTCCTCACATGATTACCCTCTACGTTCTCCGAAAATTTTTCATGTGAAAAAATACTATTATTTGATAACAAAAGCAGCAGCGATGAATTCAAATTATAAATTGTTCTAATGTGCGCTGTATGAAAAAAAAAAGATTTTCCCGCTTTTCCGTTGAAACATTTCTTGAATTTTCTTTGCTATAAACCTCACAGAGCCCTTTCCAGCGCATGCAAAAACGTGGAAATCGGTTCGAGCGTTCTGGAGTTGCATCAGAGAAGGCGCTGTACCAGTATATAAAAAAAATTCCCGCTTTTCCGTTGAAACCTTTCATAAATTTTCTTTGCTATAAACCATACTTTGCTATATACGGAGCCAGAGACCTTTCCAACGAATTCAAAATCGTGGAAATCGGTTCGTGCGTTCTGGAGTTAAAGCGTAAGGAAGGAAAACCTGACTTCCACCATAGGATGGTTAGGTTCCGTTTGTAACACATCGAAATATTGCTCTCAGACCCCATAAAGTGTATATATTCTGGGTCGTGGTGAAATTGTGAGTCGAAGCATGTCCGTCCGTCCGTCTGTTTAAATCACGCAAACTTCCGAACGAAACGGGCTATCGACTTGAAACTTGGTACAAGTAGTTGTTATTAATGTAGGTCGGACGGTATTGCAAATGCGCCATATCGGATCACTTTTACGTATAGCCTCCCTATAAACGGACCCCCAGATTTGGCTTGCGGAGCCTCTAAGAGAAGTATATTTCATCCGATCTGGCTGAAATTTGGTACATGGTGTTGGTATATGGTCTCTAACAACCATGCAAAAATTGATCCACATCGGTCCATAATTATATATAGCCCCCATATAAACCGATCCCCAGATTTGGCTTGCGGAGCCTCTAAAAGCCAAAAGTAATCTACAAAAATTTGACTGCCATAGAAAATTTTGTCAAAATTTGATAGTTCTATAGAAAATCTTGTCAAAATTTTATTTCTATAGAAAATTTTGTCAACATTTTATGTCTAGGAAATTTTGTCAAAATATAATTTCTATACAAAATTTTGTCAAAAATGAATTTCTATAGAAAATTGGGTCAAAATTATATTTCTATAGAAAATTTTGTCAGAATTTTATTTCTGCTGAAACTTTATGAAGCGTTTCATAGTTGGAGAGGAATATTTTGCAAAATCTTCCAAAACATCTAGAATTCTACTTATCTACCTCACAGTAAAAAATCTGCCAATTTTGGTAGATTCGGTTCGTAATTATGTCTTCCCTATATATACCGGTCAAGAACTGAATATTTAATTTAATTGAACTTACTTTTGTCTACTATATATCCCGCATGGGCTAACTTACAATTTAGAAGATATAAGATGATAAGAAGTTTTAAGATGCCTTGCCATCGGCCGCAACCCAAGTAATTTAATTGTGAATAACCGTCATAGTACCCTCCATCATGGATTGCGTAGAAATGTCTTCTAAACACTGCCATCCAGAATCGAATTACTTAAGTTGCGGTAACGATTGCCGATGGCAAGGTATCTTAAAACCTCCTAACACCATCTTCTAAATTGTATGTAAGTCCATACGTGGTATATATTAAATCAAAAAAGATCGATCCAATACGTATATAATTCAGTTTGACATAAAATTTTGACAAAATTTTCTACAGAAAAAAATTTTAGCAAAATTTTCTATAGAAATAAAATTTTCACAAAATTTTCTATAGAAATAAAAATTTTGACAAAATTTTCTATAGAAAGAAAATTTTGACAAAAATTTCTACAGAAATAAAATTTTAGCAAAATTTTCTATAGAAATAAACTTTTGACAAAATGTTCTATAGAAATAAAATCTTGGTAGATTATTTTTGGCTCGAGTGGCAACCATGATTATGAACCGAATAAAATTTTAACAAAATTTTCTCTAGAAATAAAATTTTGACAAAATTTTCTATAGAAATAAAATTTTGACAATGATGAACATTTTATTATGAACCGAATAAAATTTTAACAAAATTTTCTCTAGAAATAAAATTTTCTATAGAAATAAAATTTTGGTTGATTAATTTTGGCTCTAGTGGCAACCATGATTATGAACCGATATGGACCAATTTTTGTGTGATTGGACCAATTTTGGTATAGTTGTTAGCGACCATATACTAACACCACGTTCCTAATTTGAACCGGATCGGATGAATTTTGCCCCTCCAAGAGGCTCCGGAGGTCAAATCTGGAGAACGTTTTATATGGGGGCTATATATAATTACGGACCGATATGGACCAATTCTGGCACGGTTGTTAAATATCATATACTAACACCATGTTCCAAATTACAACCGAATTGGATGAAATTTGCTTCTCTTGGAGACTTCGCAAGCCAAATCTGGGGATCGGTTTATATGGGGGCTATACATAATTATGAACCGGTGTGGACCAATTTTTGCATGGATGTTAGAGACCATATACCAATATCATGTACAAAATTTCAGCCGGATCGGATGAAATTTGCTTCTCTTTGAGGCTCCGCAAGCCAAATCTTGGGATCGGTTTATATGGGGGCTATATATAATTATGAACCGATGTGGACCAATTTTTGCATGATTGTTAGAGACCATATACCAACACCATGTACCAAATTTCAGCCGGATCGGATGAAATATGCTTCTCTTAGAGGCTCCGCAACCCAAATCTGGGGATCGGTTTATATGGGCGCTATATATAATTATGGACCGATGTGGACCAATTTTTGCATGGATGTTAGAGACCATATACCAACACCATGTACCAAGTTTCAGCCGGATCGGATGAAATTTGCTTCTCTTTTAGGCTCCGCAAGCCAAATCTGGGGATCGGTTTATATGGGGCTATATATAATTATGGACCGATGTGGACCAATTTTTGCATGGTTGTTAGAGACCATATACGAACACCATATACCAAATTTCAGCCGGATCGGGTGAAATATGCTGCTGTTAGAGGCTCCACAAGCCAAATCTGAGGGCCCCTTTATATGGGGGCTATGGCCCATATGGCCCATTTTCAATACCATCCGACCTACATCGATAACAACTACTTGTGCCAAGTTTCAAGTCGATAGCTTGTTTCGTTCGGAAGTTAGCGTGATTTCAACAGACGGACGGACGTACATGCTTAGATCGACTCAGAATTTCACCACGACCCACTATATATATACTTTATGGGGTCTTAGAGCAATATTTCGATGTGTTACAAACGAAATGACAATGTAATATACCCCCATCCTATGATGGAGGGTATAAAAAATCATTATTATTTTTGTATAAGTTAATTAATGGTTATATTGATTGTCCGTCTTTGCTTCGTGAAATTGGCTAGGAGTTTAAGATTTTTCCAATACTTTTATGTACCAATGCATAGGAATAATTTTGCTTGCAATGAGCCTATTACAAGAGCTTTGAGAGAATTTAATTCAATAAATTTAAATTGTAATCTTGATCTATCCGTTTCTTTAAAAGATTTTGATCAAATTTTGATTTTTACACAAATTTTGCAGAAATTTGATTTTTATAGAAAATTTCATCAAAATTTGATGTTTATAGAAAATGTCATTGAAATAAAATTTTTATAGAAAATGTCATTGAAATTAGATTTTTATAGAAAATTTCATCAAAATTTGATTTTTATAGAAAATTTCATCTAAATTTGATTTTTATAGAAAATTTCATCTAAATTTGATTTTTATATCAAATTTCATCAAAATTTGATTTTTTATAGAAAATTTCATCAAAATTTGATGTTTACACAAAATTTTGCAAAAATTAGATTTTTATAGAAAATGTCATTGAAATTAGATTTTTATTAAATATATCATCAACATTTGATTTTTTCACAAAATTTTGTCAAAAATTGATTTTTACACTAAAATTTGCAGAAATTTTATTTTTATAGAAAGTTTCGTCGACATTTGGTTTTTATAGCAAATTTCATTGAAATTAGATTTTTATAGAAAATCTAATTAAAATATAATTTTTATTCACAATTTTGCAGAAATTTGATTTTTATAGAAATGTCATTGAAATAAGATTTTTATAAAATATTTCATCAAAATTTAATTTTTACACAACATTTTGTCAAAAATTGATGTTTTATTTATTGAAATTTGTTTTTTATAGTAAATTTAATCGAAATTTGATTTTTATAGATGAATGCCAACGTTTGAACAAATTTCGTTGAAATTTGATTTTATTAAAAATTTTGTGGAAATTTGATTTATATAGAAAATCATATTTGTTGTTTTGATCACAGCTTAAAACCATTCCGTTCACTAAAATACAAGAGTGGTTTAACCAACAGAAGAAAAGAATGTTTGTCAAATTTATTTAGACAAAGTCCTATAGACTGCAAGATGGTTGAATCACCACATTCCTCATCAGCATCCTCTACGTGCAGCATAACTATCAACCAATTATCGGAATAAATTCGGGTAGTTCACTAAACCCAAAGTGAGAGAGAAATTTTAATCGAAATTTGTTTTTTATACAATATTTTCTCAAAAATTAATTTTATACAAAATTTTGTTTAAAATTGATTTTTGTAGAAAATTTGATCGACATTTGATTGTAACTAAAAAATGTAGTCAAAATTTGATTTTTATAGAAAATGTTGTCAAAAAAGGATTTTTATAGAAAATGTTGTCAAAAATTGATTTTTATAGACATTTTTTTTAATTTGATTTTTATAGAAAATTTATTGAATGTTAATTTTTATAGAAAATTTTATTGAATTTTGATTTTACATCAACTCAGAATTTCACTACGACCCAGAATATATATACTTTGTAGGTTCTGAGATCAATGTTTCGACGTGTTACATACGGAATGACAAAATTAATATACCCCCCATCCTATGGTGGAGGGTATAAAAATCGGATGAGATCACATCTTTGGGATGATTATTTAAGATTTACTCAAAAAAAGGAAAACGTTTGGAAAACGGGATCCGCAAACATTATTCTTTTGTTACAGTTTTTCGTATCCCTTCCAAAAAGTTCCGTGTCGACCTAGCAATGTTCGTCCGTCTGCCCTAGTTTTCCCTACCATTCCCTTACCAGCCAAAAAAAAAAAAACTAATTTTTCGCATATCACTTGTGGCTCACAGAAATTATGTCCATAAATGGTATGGTCTCTCAACGAATTGTGTTAATAGGTGACATTTATACTTCAGTACTCTGGTGAATAATTTCGTACAACAATTTACAATGTTTTTGCAATTCGTACTATTTGCCCCTTTCCACCTCACCCGGCACTTGAATGTTTACCCAGTACCAAGTTCATTGCACACTGAATGAATTGTAGGTTTTTGCCATTTTGACCATTATTCATTTGTCTGTGTTTTGTTGTAAATTTTGGCAATTGCTCTTTGGTGGGTTGTGTGAGCAGGCAATGGATGGATAGTCTGGTTGCTTTACTCGGCTATAATAAATAGTTCATAAATGCTGAGCTCGGCACCATCATCAAGTCAGTGAGAATCCGTGACCATTGCAGTCATTATTGTCCGTCCTCTTGTTTGGTGTCTCTTTTCAGTACGAGTAGGACGGGGAGTTTTTTTTGTTACGTTGGACCTTCTGTACTTGTAGTGTAAATATTCCTCCTTTGGTAAACGACGTTTATTTTTCATAAACTTGAGATGTATTATTCATTCGATGCTACTATTATTTTATTTTTGTTTTGTTGTCTGTCATTTGAGCAACTACGATATATAGAGACAGCTTATGCTATTAACAATATTCTTTAAAGATAGGTAGTGGCACGGGGTGTGCACTGAAAAAAATATTCATATATTATAACAAAATGAAATTGTATGCAATACATTAGGACACGTAATTTACATAAGATAAAGGACAAGCTTTTTGTATAAAATTTTAAATTTTAGGCAAATTGGAGAAAAACTACGAACTCTTGAAGCCCAAGAAGTAAAATCGGGAGATCGGTGTATATGGGAGCTATACGAAAACATTGACTGATGCTCACCATTTTTGGTATACCTTTTAATGGTCCTCCT
This sequence comes from Haematobia irritans, assembly GCF_050003625.1. Lineage (NCBI taxonomy): Eukaryota > Metazoa > Arthropoda > Insecta > Diptera > Muscidae > Haematobia > Haematobia irritans. Next base: position 157,750,830 of record NC_134399.1, read on the forward strand.
CAAATACCTCTTTTCCCAATTTAAGGCAAATTGAATGAAAACTACGGATTCTAGAAGCCCAACAAGTAAAATCGAGCGATCGTTCTATATGGGGGCTATACCAACCAAAACGTGGATCGAAGCTCAGCAATTTCGGCACACCTTTTTGCGGCTCTAAAATACCTCTAGATTTCCAATTTTAGGCAAAGTGGATAAAAACTACGGATTCGAGAAGCCCAACAAGTAAAATAAGGGGATATACCAAAACACAAATCTAGTCCTAAGATATCTCAATATTTCCAAGCAAATTAGATAAATTCTGTTAGTCCAAAATCGCAAATCAAGAGGTCGGCTTATATGGTATTTTGCTTAGAGAGGCAGAATTGAAATATGCACAGAAAAAAATTTTACGAAAAATTTTCCGATTAAAATCTTAATTGAGTTTTAAAAAATATTCAATTAAAAATTTAATTGAATCAACAAATTTTTTAATTGAAATAAAAATCAATCACTCAAATTAATAGTATCAATTAATTTTTTAATTGGATCAATTAATTTTTTAATTGGATCAATAAATTTTTTAATTGATACTATCATTTCTGTGATTGAAGACATTTCAATTAAAAAATTAATTGGATCAATTAATTTCGTGATTGAATCAGAAAAATATTTTTTTGTGTGTGGGGGTCGCTTAATGGGGGGTATATACAATTATGAACTTGATATGGACCAATTTTTGTGTGATTGGGGATCGATTTATCTGAGGGCTATATATAACTATAGATCGATATGGACCTAGTTAGGCATGGTTGTTAACGGCCATATACTAGCACAATGTACCAAATTTCAACTGACTCGGATGAAATTTTCCGCTCCAAGAGGCTTCAAAACCACATCTCGCGATCGGTTTATATGGGGGCTATATATGATTATGGACAGATTTGGACCACTTTTGGCATGGTTGTTAAATATCATATAGTAACACCACGTACCAAATTTCAACCAGATCGGATGAATTTTGCTTCTCCAAAAGTTACCGTTTATATCGGTTTATATGGGGGCTATATATAATTATGGACCGATATGGACCAATTCCTGCATGGTTGTTAGAGACCATATATTAACACCACGTACTAAATTTCAATCAGATCGGATGAATTTTGCTTTTTCAAAAGGCACTGAAGCTCAAATCTGGGGATCGGTTTATAATTATGAACCGATATGGACCAATTCCTGCATGGAATATACTAACATCACGTACCAAATTTCAACGGAATCGGATGAATTTTGCTCTTCCAAGCGGCTCCGGATGTCAATTCTGGGGATCGGTTTATATGGGGGCTATATATAATTATGGACCGATGTGGACCAAACCCTGCATGTTTGTTAGAGACCATATACTAACATCACGTACCAAATTTCAATGGAATCGGATGAATTTTGCTCTTCCAAGCGGCTCCGGATATCAATACTGGGGATCGGTTTATATGGCGGCTATATATAATTATGGACCGATATGGACCAATTCCTGCATGGTTGTTAGAGACCATATACTAACATCAAGTACCAAATTTAACCGGAATCGGATGAATTTTGCTCTTCCAAGAGGCTCCGGAGGTCAATTCTGGGGATCGGTTTATATGGGGGCTATATATAATTATGGACCGACGTGGACCAATTTTTGCATGGTTATTAGCGACCATATACTAACATCATGTACCAAATATAAGCCGAATCGGATGAAATTTGTTTCTCTTAGAGGCTCCGCTAGCCAAACCGGGGGATCGGTTTATATGGGGGTTGTATATAATTACGGACCGATGTGGGCCAATTTTTGCATGGTTGTTAAAGACCATATACTTACATCATGTACCAAATTTCAACCGGATCGGAGGAAGCCCGATATGGGCCATTTACAATACCATCCGACCTACATCAAAAATAACTACTTGTGCCAAGTTTCAAGTCGATAGCTTGTTTCGTTCGGAAGTTAGCGTGAATTCAACAGACGGACGTACTTAGATTGGCTTAGAATTTCTCCACGACACAGTATATATATATATATATATATATATATATATATATATATATATATATATATATATATATATATATATATATATATATATATATATATATATATATATATATATATATATATATATATATATATATATATATATATATATATATATATATATATATATATATATATATATATATATGCTTTATGGGGTCTTAGAGCAATATTTCGATGTGTTATGATGGAGGGTATAAAAACGGACGAATTTCACCCTGATCAATAACATTAAAAACGCCGATATCACGCCGACAAATTTATGTTAAGAAAGTTCATTAGATATAACTATTTTTTTGTTTTCACTTATTGATGAAATTTTCGTAGTTTTAAGGAAAAATTTGTAGTTAAAAAATGTCTCTAGTGCCATACGATGAAGTTCTCTTAGCTACGCCAGTGCCGGTATTAGATGAGTAATTAAAGTAACTCTTAGTTGGAGTGTATCTGTTGCAAAATATATCAAAACACCATGATTTATACCAAGCAGTAAAAAATCTAAAACTTTTGGAAGAATTCTACTATGATCCTAATTTTAACTATTTTTTTTTAAATATATGTTATAGCCTAAATGGAAATCTAAATAGATTCTTAGAAAATTGATTTATTTTAATGAAGCAGCATCCAAATTGGTACCCAAATGTGGGCGAGGTTTCATTAGGCATAGGGGCAACGGTTGCTACAGTTTGTAGAATTTTACCAAAGTGGTAGATTTTTTACTGTTTGTTAGATTGGTAGAATGCTTGATGTTTTGGTAGATTTTCCAAAACATTATTCTCCAATTAAGAGGTTCTTATATATATGACAAACTTTTTTATATAAAATGAAATTTAGACAAAATTTATATAACAACACAACATTTTGAAATCATTTTATATAGAAATGATATCTTGACAAAATTTTCTATAGAAATAAAATTTAAAAAAAAAAATTCTATATAAATAAAATTTTGACAAACATGTTTATAGAAGTAAAATTTTGACAACATTTTCTATAGAAATAAAATTTCGACAAAATTTTCTATAGAAATAAAATTTGGACAAAATAGAAATAAAATAGAAATAAAGTTTTGACAAAATTTTTTATGGGAATAAAATTTTGACAAAATTTTCTATAGAAATAAAATTTGGACAAAATTTTTTGTATAGGAATAACATTTGGACAACATTTTTTTAGAAATAAAATTTTGAAAACATTTTTACGAAATTTTTTATAGAAATACAATTTTTACAAAATTTTATATAGAAATAAAATTTTGACAAAGTTTTGTATAGAAATAAAATTGTGACAAATTTTTCTATAGAAATAAAATGTTGACAAAATTTTCTATAGAAATAAAAATTTGACAAAAATTTCTGTATAAATAAAAAATTTTCTACAAAAAAAATAAATTTGGACAAAATTTTCTAAAGGAATCAAATTTTGACAAAATTTTTTACAGAAATAAAATTTTCATAAAATTGTCTATAGAAAAAAAATTTTGCAAAATCTTCTATAGGAATAAAATTTTGACGAAATTTTCTATAGAAATAAAATTTTGATAAAATTTTCTATAAAAATAAAATTTTGACAAAATATTCTACAAAAATAAAATTTGGACAAACTGTTCTTTAGAAATAAAATTTTGACAAAACTTTCTATAGAAATAAAATTTGGAAAAAAAGTTTTTCTATAGCAATTAAATTTGGAAAATTTTTCTACAGAAATAAAGTTTAGAAACAATTTCTATAGAAATAAAACAATATTTAGCGGAGAAATACAATTTTGACAATATTTTGTGGAGAAATAAAATTTTGACACAATTTACTGCAGAAATAAAATTTTTAAAAAATTTCTATAGAAATAAAATTTTGACAAAATGCTCTATAGAAATAAAATTTTGACAAAATGCTCTATAGAAATAAAATTTGAACAAAATTTTCTATAGAAATAAAAGTTGAACAAAATTCTCTATAGAAATAAAATTTTGACAATATTTTCTATATAAATGAAATGTTAACAAAGTTTTCTATAGAAATAAAATTTTGACTAAATTTTCTATGGAAATGTTGACAAAATTTTCTATAGAAATAAATTGTTGACAAAATTTTATATAGAAATAAAATTTTGACAAAATTTTCTATGCACTGAAAAAAATATTGACTTAATGTGGAAGATTGTGCAATTTAAATTTTAGGAATCGAAATTTACCCAAAGTTAAGGACAAAATTCTTTAAAATAATGACATTTTAATTAAATGAAAGTTTATAATCCTTGCTTCAAAATTTTTTTTTCATTAAATCTAGGACTATATCTGTCCATAAAGCCCAAAAAATAATTGTATAATTAGATATAATGCATTTGGACGTCAATTGTCTGTTTCGGTATCAGGCTAACATGAAATATAATAAGCAACGATGAGCCCGTCGTAAAACTAGGAAAAACACGACTAATGTACGCCATAGAATTGTTGTTGTATCCTGGAAACCAGTTCCTGTAAGTTGTCACATGTTGTTGTAGTTGACTGTAGAAACAATAAGCATTGTTCGACTGTTCACCACTTGTTTCTGGCGTTTTCTTTTCAATGGCTCTATTAACCATGTTCCTTAATCTATATCTGTCCATAAAACTCGAAAAATAATTGTATAATTAGATATAATGCATTTGGACGTCAATTGCCTCTTTCGGTATCAGGCTAACATGAAATACACAAATCTTGAAATTTTCCGTCTCTCTGCTGAAGTTGTAGATCTTTGAAATAAGGCAAATTTTCCTTAAAATAAAGAAAAACATTTTTAATCCAAAGAAATCGCCTTTAACTCAACTGACATATTGCATCTTTAAATTTAAGATAAAATCGCTTCAAATATACTTCAAATAGGCTACGACTTATTTTAAGGATTTGCATCTTTGGTTTAAAGTTTTTTTAACATTAAGAAAACTGTTTTTCCTATGAAGTACCTGTCATAATTCGAATTTTAAATTGGAATTTGTTTGTACATAAATACCTTTATTAATATCGCAAAAAGAGGATAAAAATTCGATGAATGAGATCTGTATCTAATTTAAATTTTATTTATCCTAGATTTAAAGCCAGGGAGGTCCGTCAAAGATATCTTTATTTTAAAGAAGCCGCATCTTTGGCTCGGAATCAATACCAAAATCCTTAAGGGAAGGTCAAAATCTTTGGACCCAAGTAAACTTTTTTTTGGGTGTGGAAATGCTAAGCAAAATTTGCATTCGTACTTTAAAAACATAAAATCTTTGACCTCACGACAATATTTTTTGCAGTGCAGTCATTCACTGGAAGAAAAGATTTTTTTAGGTAACCATAGAAATATGATAAAAAAAATAAAATTTTCTTCAAATTTAGGTAGATTAGTTTCGGAACGAGTTGCTACCCAAGTGGCCCATGAAAGATAACCCTAAAACAAAATTAAAGGTCTTTGTCTCAGAATCAATGCCAACATAATTTGTGCAAAGACAAAATATTTGGAACCTAGTATGGGTTTTTTTCAGTGCATTTAATGTTTATTTTAAAACTACATATTTTATTTCGAGATCAATTTTCATGATTCAGCTACACTTTATTAAAGCGCCTATTCTTTATGAAGAGACACCCCACATTTGGGGCCATGTTTCATTTGGAGTTTTGCACTCACGTTTCTGGATCCCCTTTTAATTCCGCCTCTAAATTTCTGCTTTACATTTCCTTGTTGCATAGAGTTATGAATTTGTTTTACTTTCTATCTCATTTCTAGTTGGTCTCATTTGTTCAATAAGTTTTAATGACTTCAGTGTATATACTACGGCAGATGGTTCCACAAAAAAAGTAGTCAAAATATTTTCATATTATTTATGAGAATCATTTGCGTTCTTTTTTGTGATTCACATTCGTGTTCTTATTTTTTATGATTTTGTAATTAAATTTAATGTTGATGACAGTGAATTAAGGTTTCTCGTTTTTTGTTTCTCGTGTATATAGGGATTTACCATTTGCTTCATTATTTTGCGGTTTTAATTAGCCGGCTATTAAGTTATAGTCGAGCAGAAAAAATGGTACTTCATATTTAATGTGGGGCAGCTGAAATGAAATATGTCATAAAGCTTTAGGATGGTAAGAATGATTTTTGATGAAATAATCAAAATAAGCAAACACCATTAAGTGATGACTTCTACAAGGTAAACGAATTTAACAAAAGGCAGACAATAATTTCCAAAATAAAATTCTGTAGGGAAAAATAATATTATTTGCGGAGTGTAGTCGATATTCGTTAGTCTCATAAAAGCAATGACAAACGTAATTTTGTAATTTTGAACAATTTTGTTGTACTACACTTCAACTTTGAAATTAAATTTTTTTTCTGAGAAACGACCTACAATGTTTATATAATTAAATTATTTTTTCACGTGTGAGTTGTATCAACCCGGAAATCGATAAAATATTCCAAATATCGATAAATACACAAGATATTTTAACGAAAAGTACCGGTTAGCCAAATATTAATAGTCAAAAATAGGTCTATTGTTTTTCAAAATATTTCCCATTACGGTCCCTCCCAACTTTAGACCATCCTGATTTTTGTTTTATTTCATATAAGTACAGAGTTATAAATATTTTTCATTACGGATAAAATGACAACTAATCATTTATCATCGTAGTATTTAAAATTAAACATGGAAACACACACATTAAAAGTCAACTATTCAGCTTTGTAGTTAATTAAATGCCACAATAATATTCAGTGGCATTATAATTAACATTGAAAAAATAAAACAAAAAATCACAAATCCACATAAACTTCTAGATAATTTAAAATATTCTATGAAAACCTAACGAACTCGACAATGCACATAGTTTCTAGTTTTTAAACAAACAGTGATCAAAACATCACCATCAACATTTAAGTAAATCTATTTAATGCGGCTGGTCCATTGACCAGACAGCAGCGACAATGGCACCAGCAGCAGCAGTATCAGCCGCCGCCACACAATCAATGTCAATCTATGTCATTGCAATTATTTATGGTTTCAATCAGAATGCCAGCAACCGGGTACATCATTAACTAGTCGACATTTCCCGAAAATCATCAAATGGAATGGAATATATCCACATACACAAATAGTTTTATGGCGCCATAACAAATGCGGTGTTAATGAACTTTTTCTTCTACTATATCGGTCCAATAATTAAGCCCTCTCCCCCACCCAGCAGATTTAGGAGAGGAAATTTTGGAAGCTCAGTTAGAGAGGTTAAAACACATACAGTGGAAAAAAATAAGACGGACAATGGCTGATTTGTATTGCTACCAAATTTTAGACTGATATCATTTTTACACCGCTCGCCTGACAGAATGAAAGATGACAGATTCTTGCCACTGACAGCTCATCCATTGCTAGTTACCGTCAAAAATAATTTACCATTCTTATTGTCAAAATTTTATTTCTATAGAAAATTTTGTCAAAATTTTGTTTCTATAGAAAATTTTGTCAAAATTTTATTTCTTCACAAAATATTGTAAATATTTTATTTCTATAGAAAATTTAGTTAAAATGTTATTTGTATAGAAACTTTTCTCAAAATGTTATTTCTATAGAAAAAGTTTGCCAAAATTTTATTTTTATAGAAAATGTTTCCATTTTATTGCTATAAATTTTTTCAACTTTTATTTCTATAGAAAATTTTGTCAAAATTTTATTTTGGATAGCAAATTTTATCAAAATTTTATTTTGGATAGAAGATTTATCAAAATTTTATTTTTATAAAAAATTTTATTTCTATAGAAAATTTTGTCAAATTTATATTTTTTAAAAAATTTTGACAAAATTTAATTTCGATAGAAAATTTTGTCAAAGTTTTATCTCTATTGAAAATTTAGTCAAAATTTTATTTCTATAGAAAATGTTTTTAAATTTTATTGCTATAGTCAAAATTATTATTTCTATAGAAAGTTTAATCAAAATTTTTATTCTGTAGAAAATTTCGTCAAAATTTTAGTTCTATAGAAAATTTTTGTCAAAATTTTATTTCTATAGAAAATTTTGTCAAAATTTTATTTTTATATGGAAAATTTTGTCAAAATTTTATTTCTATAGAAAAATTTTGTTTTGGACAGAAGATTTTATCAAAATTTAGTTCTATAGAAATATTTGCGGCCAAGTTATATTTCTGAAAAAATTTTTCTAAATTTTATTGCTATAGAACATTTTGTTCTAAATTTTATTGCTATAGAAAATTTTGCCAAAATTTTATTTCTATAGAAAATTTTGCGAACATTTATTTTCTCTAAAGAATATTGTCAAAGGTTTATTTCTCCACAAAATATTGTCAAAATTTTATTTCTCCACAAAATATTGTCAAAAATTTTATTTCTATAGAAATTCTTTCAAAATTTTACTTCTTTAAAAAATGTTGTCAACATTATATTTCTATAGAAAATTTTGTCAAAATTTTATTTCTATAGAAAATTTTGTCCAAAAAATTTATTTTTTAAAAAAATTTTGTCAAAATTATATTTCGATAGAAAATTTTTTCAAAATTGTATCTCTTTTGAAAATTTTGTCAAAATTTTATTTCTATAGAAATTTTAATCAAAATTTTTGTTCTTTAAAAAATTTCGTCAAAATTTTTGTTCTTTAAAAATTTCGTCAAAATTTTAGTTCTATAGAAAATTTTGTCAAAATTGTATTTCTGTAGAAAATTTTGTCAAAATTTTATTTCTATAGAAAATTTTGTCAAAATTCTATTTCTATAGAAACTTTTGTCAAAATGTTATTTCTATAGACAAATTTTGTCAAAATTTTATTTTTATAGAAAATGTTTCCAAATTTTATTGCTATAATTTTTTCAACTTTTATTTCTATAGAAAATTTTGTCAAAATTTTATTTTGGATAGCAAATTTTATCAAAATTTTATTTTGGATAGAAGATTTTATCAAAATTTTATTTCTATAAAAAATTTTGTCAAAAATTTTATTTCTATAAAAAATTTTGTCAAACATTTTATTTGTATAGAAAATTTTGTCAACAATTTAGTTCTATAGAAAAAATTGTATCAAATTATATTTCTGTAAAATTTCTTCTAAAGTTTATTGCTATAGAATTTTTTGTTGTAAATTTTATTTCTATAGAATATTTTGTCAAAATTTTATTTCTATAGAAAATTTTACCAACATTTAATTTCTCCAAAGAATATTGTCAAAGGTTTATTTCTCCACAAAATATTGTCAAAATTTTATTTCTCCACAAAATATTGTCAACAATTTTAATTCTATTGAATTTTTTTCAAAATTTTACTTCTATAAAAAATTTTGTCAAAAATTTTATTTCTATAGAAAATTTTGTCAAAATTTTATTTCTATAGAAAATTTTGTCAAAAATATATTTTTTAACAAATTTTTGCCAAAATTTAATTTCGATAGAAAATTTTGTCAAAATTTTATCTTAATTGAAAATTTTGCCAAAACTTTATCTCAATTGAAAATTTTGTCAAAATTTTATTTCTATAGAAAACGTTTTTAAATTTTATTGCTATAGTCAAAATTCTATTTCTATAGAAAAGTTTGTCAAAATTTTATTTCTATAAAAATTTTTTTTCAAAATTTTATTTCTATAGAAAATTTTGTCAAAATTTTATTTCTATAGAAAATTTTGTCAAAATTTTATTTCTATAGAAAATTTTGTCAAAATTTTATTTCTATAGAAAATTTTGTCAAAATTTTATTTCTAGAGAAAATTTTGTCAAAATTTTATATCTATAAAAATTTTGTCAAAATTTTATTCCTATAGAAAATTTTGTCAAAATTTTATTTCTATAGAAAATTTTGTCAAAATTTTATTTCTATAGAAAATTTTGTCAAAATTTTATTTCTATAGAAAATTTTGTCAAAATTTTATTTCTATATGGAAGATCTTGTGAAAATTTTATTTCTATAGAAAATTTTGTCAACATTTTATTTCTATAGAAAATGTTTCCAAATTTTATTGCAATAGATTTTTTTCTCAACTTTTAGTTCTATAGAAAATTTTTTAAAAATTTTATTTCTATAGAAAATTTTTTCAAAATTTTATTTTGGATAGAAGATTTTATCAAAATTTTATTTTTCCATTTGTTTTGTTATTGTTGGTTTTGTTCTTTAATCATTGTTGTTGTTTTTATTGCAGCTTAAAACCATACAATGACTAAACTACAAGAGTAGCTTAACCAACAGAGGAAAATAATGTTTGTCAAATTTATTTGGGCAAAGCCCTATAGACTGCAAGATGGTTGGAAGGACGCACGTTTCGGAGTTACCACATTCCTCATCAGCATCCTCTAGTTGCAGCAAAACTATCAACCAATTATCATAATAAATTCAGGCAGTTTATTAAACCCAACAAAAACCACACTTGAACCCTCCGAAAAAAGCTAAAAAACAACAAAATTTTATTTCTATAAAAAATTTTGTCAAAAATTTTATATTTATAAGTTTAGTTCTACAAAAAATTTCGTCAAAATATTAGTTCTATAAAAAATTTTGTAAAAATTTTACTTCTTTAAAAAATGTTGTCAAAATTTTATTTCTATAGAAAATTTGTCACAATTTATTTCTATAAAGAATTTTGTCAAAAATTTTATTTCTATACAAATTTTGTCAAAATCTTATTTCTATATAAAGTTTTGTCAAAATTTTATTTCTATAGAAAATTTGTCGCAATTTTATTTCTATAGAGAATTTGTCACAATTTTATTTCTATAGAGAATTTTGTCAAAATTTAATTTCTATAGAAATTTTGTCAAAATCTTATTTTTATATAAAGTTTTGTCAAAATTTTATTTCTATAGAAAACTTGGTCAAAATTGTATTTCTATAGAAAATTTTGCCAACATTTAATTTCTCCAAAGAATATTGTCAAAGGTTTATTTCTGCACAAAATATTGTCAAAAATTTTATTTCTATAGATTGTTTTTCAAAATTTTATTCTTATAGAAAATTTTGTCAAAATTTTATTTCTATAGAAAAATTTTGTCAAAATTTTATTTCTATAAAAAATGTTTCCAAATTTTATTGCAATAGATTTTTTTCTCAACCTTTAGTTCTATAGACAATTTTTTAAAATTTTTATTTCTATAGAAAATTTTGTCAAAATTTTATTTTGGATAGAAGATTTTATCAAAATTTTATTTCTATAAAATTTTATTTCTATAGAAAATTTGTCACAATTTTATTTCTATAGAGAATTTGTCACAATTTTATTTCTATAGAGAATTTTGTTAAAATTTTATATCTATAGAAATTTTGTCAAAATCTTATTTTTATATAAAGTTTTGTCAAAATTTTATTTCTATAGAAAACTTTGTCAACATTTTATTTCTATAGAAAAATTTTGGCAAAGTTTTAGTTTGGACAGAAGATTTTATCAACATTTTGTCAAAAATTTTATTTTTATAGAAAGTTTTGTCAACAATTTAGTTCTATAGAAATATTTATGTCCAAATTATATTTCTGTACAAAATTTTCTAAATTTTATTCCTATAGAATTTTTCATTGCTAAATTTTGCCAACATTTAATTTTTCCAAAGAATATTGCCAAAGGTTTATTTCTCCACAAAATATTGTCAAATTTTATTTCTCCACAAAATATTGTCAAAAATTTTATTTCTATAGAAATTTTTTCAAAATTTTACTTCTATAAAAAATTTTGTCAAAATTTTATTTCTAAAATTTAATTTTGATAAAAAAATTTAATCAAAATTGTATTTCTATAGAAAATGTTTCCAAATTTTATTTCTATAGAAAATGTTAGCAAATTTTATTGCTAGAGTTTTTTTTTCCAAATTTTATTTCTATAGAAAATTTTGTAAAAATTCTGTTTCTATACAAAATTGTGTCAAAAATTCTATTTCAAAACTTTTATTTCTATAGCAAAATTTGTAAAAATTTTATTTCTATAGAAAATTTTTTAAACTTTCTTTTTATAAAAATGTTTGTCAAAATTTTCTTTCTATAGAAAATTCAGTCAAATTTTTATTTCTATAGAAAATGTTTCCAAATTTTATTTCTATAGAAAATTTTGTAAAAATTTTAGTTCTATAGAAAATGTCAAAAATTTTATTTCTATAGAAAATGTTGTCAAAATTTTAATTTTAAAAAATTTTGCTAAAATTTAATTTCGATAGAAAATTTTATCATAATTGTATTTCTAGAGAAAATGTTTCCAAATTTTATTTCTATTGAAAATATTTGCAAATGTTATTGCTATAAAACTTTTTTTTTCCAAATTTTATTTCTATAGAAAATTTTGTCAAAAATTTTATTTCTATAGAAAATTTTGTAAAAATTCTATTTCTGTAGAAAAAAAATTTTTTTTATATAGAAATTTTTGTCAAAATTTTATTTTTTACAAAAATTTGCCAGAATTTAATTTTGTCAAAATTTTATCTCTATTGAGATTAATTCAGTCAAAATTTTATTTCTATAGAAAATGTTTCCAAATTTTATTTCTATAGAAAATATTGTCAAAAATTTTATTTCTATAGAAAATTTTGTCAAAATTTCTTTTCTTAAGAAAATTTTGTCAAAATTTTATTTCTATAGAAAATTTTGTCAAAATTGTATTTCTATTGAAAATTTTGTCAACATTTTATTTCTATAGAAAATTTTGTCAATTTTTTATTTCTATACAAAACTTTGTCAAAATTTTTTTTCCATAGAAAATTTTGTAAAAATTTTATTTCTATAAAAAATTTCGTCAACATTTTAAAAAATTTTGCTAAAATTTAATTTCGATAGAAAATTTAATCATAATTGTATTTCTAGAGAAAATGTTTCCAAATTTTATTTCTATTGAAAATATTTGCAAATGTTATTGCTATAAAACTTTTTTTTCCAAATTTTATTTCTATAGAAAATTTTGTCAAAAATTTTATTTCTATAGGAAATTTTGTAAAAATTCTATTTCTGTAGAAAAATTTTTTTTTATAGAAATTTTTGTCAAAATTTTATTTTTTACAAAAATTTGCCAGAATTTAATTTTGTCAAAATTTTATCTCTATTGAGATTAATTCAGTCAAAATTTTATTTCTATAGAAAATGTTTCCAAATTTTATTTCTATAGAAAATATTGTCAAAAATTTTATTTCTATAGAAAATTTTGTCAAAATTTTTTTCTATAGAAATTTTGTCAAAATCTTATTTCTATATAAAGTTTTATCAAAATTTTATTTCTATATAAAGTTTTGTCAAAATTTTATTTCTATTTTCTATGTAAAAATTCTATTTCTATAGAAAATTTTGTCAAAATTTTATTTCTATAGAAAATTTTGTCAAAATTGTATTTCTATTGAAAATTTTGTCAAAATTTTATTTCTATAGAAAATTTTGTCAACATTTTATTTCTATAGAAAATTTTGTTAAAATTTTATTTTTGTACACATATTTTGTCAACATTTTATTTCTATAGAAAATTTTGCTAAAATTTTATTCCTATAGAACATTTTGTTAGGTTGATAGTTTTGCTGCAAGTAGAGGATGCTGATGAGGAATGTGGTAATTCCGAAACTATTGTACATCCAACAGTCTTGGAGGTTATAGGGCTTTGCCCAAATAAATTTGACAAGCATACTTTTCCTCTGTTAGTAAAGCTACACTTTTAGTTTAGTCAATGCATAGTTTTAAACTGAAATCAACAACAACAATAATGATTGAAGAATAAACCAACAAATAACAAAACAAAAAGAATTTTATTTCTATAGAAAAGTTTGTAAAAATTTTGTTGAAGAGGAATGTATTGCGAAATCTACAAAAACATTAAGAATTCTACCAATCTACCAAGCAGTAAAAATCTAACATTTTTGGAACTGAAAATCTACTAACTGTGGCAATCGTGGTTACGTCGCGACCAAAATGTGTCTTATAAAGACTTAAGGTCAGAAAAGAACAGTGCTTGCTATAAACAAAATAGACTGTGATTTTGGAACAAAAATATTTTTTTCATTCCAAGAATAAAAATTTTGTAACAAAAAATTATTTGGATGATAAAAGTTTGAAATTGTCGAAGAAATTCAAAAAAAAACCGTTAACAAAAGAACAACGTTTCTGATATACGATTTCCAAGCGTTATTTGTGGAACCAATATTTCGTGCGTTACACACGGATTGATAAAGTTAGTTCACCCACCATATTATGGTGAAGGTATGAAAAAAATATTAAAAAAAAAAAACAAAACTTTAAAATAACAAATATATATTCGCATTATTTACAGATATGTATTGTCGATAAAGTTTTGTTGTTTGTTTTTTGTGCAACAGTAAATATGCATGAAAGTCTCTCGGATGGATGGTCATATTTCACCATAAACAAATAATTAATATGGGAATCAAAGATGAGCTGATGAAAGCCCTCCAGCTCAACCATAAATTATACCCACGTAATGTGATTCCTTGTTTTTTTGTTATTCTTTTGTAATAGTAACATAATATATAATTCTGATAATTATTACAAAAACAAAAGTGCACAATTAATATTTGTGCATTAACAATATACCAGGAAGGTTTCGTATGTCATTAAAAAGTTGAGATTTTTATTCCGAATGAAAAGCTCATATATGTGAATTATGGTACTTAAAGTAAATGTAAAATAAAATTAATAACACGTCAAAATATATATGAGTGTTGAAGGGTTTAATGTATTTGATAAATATTTTTATCTTCTGTAATTATATGAATATTATAAACAGAATACAAATTGCGAATTATTAGCTCAGATTATCAATGAAGCGGACTAACGCAATTACAGCTTGTCATAGCATCTATTAAAGAGGGCTTTGTTTTTATATTCGCCACCATAGTATGAGGGTATAATATGTTTGTCATTCCGTTTGTAACATAGTATGTAAATATGGATATGTGATTATATAACGTACGAGGGTTGACTTTTTATCAATGTCAGCTCGATCGTAAAACATGACATTTTTGAGGCTATACGTACTCAGTAGAGGTGTGCTAGTGAGTAATATTTTACTCACGCACACTCACGTCGAAAAAATCCTAATCACGCCTACTCACACACGATATTGTTCAGTAGGACTCACGCACACTCACGAAAAGAAAATTGGTACTCACGCACGAAAATATTGTGACTCCCGAAAAATACCGTAACTCACGAAAAATACTGTGACTCACGAAAAATATCGTGACTGACGAAAAATTTCGTGACTCACGAATAATTTGATGAGTAATTTACCTTAGCGACATGTCTGAAAATATGTGCATGACAGGCTTAATAAAGTTGACACTTTTGTGTTTTTTATACCCACCACCATAGAATGGTGACGGGGGTATAATAAGTTTGTCATTCCATTTGTAACACAAAGAAATATCGATTTCCGACTATATCTATCTATCTATATTTATATAAAATTCAATCTATGTTTGTTTATTTGTTTGTTTGTTTGTATGTTCCGAGTTGGCTCCGAAACGGTTGAACCGATTTACTTGAAACTTTCAGAGATCGTAGGGGGCGTTCATGTGGTGAAAATAGGGTACCTCATTTTTTGACACCTGGTCGCGGAGAGGGACCTCCCCTTTGTCGGACTTTTTGAAAATTGGACCAAAGTTGACCGATTTGCTTGAAATTTTCATTGAAGCTTGGGGTTGGCATCTGGACAAAGATCCGCTACTTTATATTTCGATATTTGGTGACGGAGGGGGACCTCCCCTTTGTTTGACTTTTTTTTAAAGTACAGTGAAAAAACTAAAATTTTCTAAATTATCTGAGATTTACAGAGAACATGCGGTGAGGTTATGGAATTAATATGGGGTACCTGATCATTTCATATGTGGATGGGGAGGGGGACCTCCCCCTTGCCCTACTTTTTGAAACTTGGAACAAAATTATGCGATTTGCTTGAAATTTTCATAGAATGTTGGGGTTGGCATCTAGACAAAAATCCGCTACATAATTTTTCGATATTTGGTCGGGGAGGGGGACCACCCCTATGTCCGCCTTTTTTTGTTTTTGAAGTACAGTGAAAATAGAACTGAACTCCCCCAAGTGAAATTTTACGGAAAAAATGGGTGAGGTTATGAAATTTATATCAGGTTCCTGATTTTTTAATAAAAATAAAAGGGCATAGGGAGACATCCGCAACTCTTAAGTACATACAGAGAAACAATTAAACTTTACCGAGTTACTTGAAATTTACAGAGGACTGGGAAGAGGTTACGATATTAATAGTTGATACCTGATTTTGTGATATTTGGACGGAAGAGAAATCGCTTCTTTAGGCTTATAATTTGCTTGACATTTTCTGGGACGTTTACAACAGATACGCTACATCACTTTTCGATATTTGGTCGGGGAGGAGGTCCTCCTCTAAAACTGCAAAAACAAATATTCCTAAGTTTTCTTGAAATTTGAAAAGGCAGTGAGGGAAGGTTATGAACGAAGAGGCAACCTTCCTTGACCCACACTTGAAGGAAAGTTTAAAGAATTTTCAGGGAAGGTTAGGGGTGCTATTCACTACGGTGTTTGTCGATATTGTATCGGGGAAAGTGACGTCCCTTTAAAACAATAGAGCAAAATTTAAACATCTCCGATCTACTTGAAATTTACAGGGAACGTGGGAGGAGGTGATTAAATGTATACATGATTTTTAAATTAGTATATGATTTTTCGATATCTGGTTGGGGAAGGCGAAAATTGAAATAAACTTTGTCGATTTATTTCGATCGAATTTATAGGCACCATTGTGTAGTTGTGAAATTAATATAGGGTAAGTGATAGTCCGATATCAGGTCGGAGTGGAGCGAAGGTGGGGAGAAGGTTCCTTTTTGTCCGTTTTTTTTCTTAAATTGAAAGTAGAGGGTTGTCCGTAAATGGAAAATAATTTTATGATTTATGCACAGGCTTCTTTTTAGTAAAGAATTTAAATTTACATGAAATTGGCAGCCAACATAGAGGGTATCATTTGCCAACATTTTAGCAAATGTTAATGTGGTAAAATTTTTTACTATTTTTGCCTTTTCCGATTTATTGGATGGGAAACAGTAATTCTTTGTATGTATGTTATTATAATATAGTGCTTAATTTTCA